>NC_138543.1:600000-1022773 GCF_964234715.1 Podarcis melisellensis
GACTTCGAGGTGTTAGAATCAAATCCCATTAATCCACAATATAGTGCCCAAGCCGCCGAGTTAATTGCGCTCATACGCGCCTGCGAGATTGGCGAAGGAAAAAGGATAACCATATATACGGACAGCAAATATTGTTTCGGCTTAGTACATACAACCGGCCAAATCTGGCTTCAAAGAGGCTTCCTGACCGCCGCCGGATCCCAAATTTCGCACGCCGCCCTGGTAGAAAGACTCTTGACAGCAATCCATTTACCCACCGCAATAGCCGTTGTCCATTGCAAAGCCCACACCAAAGGCAGAGATCAGGTCTCTAAAGGAAACAGACGGGCTGACAAAGCCGCACAAATAGCTGCCCTTCGTAACCCAAACAATGAGTCAGAATTCCAAGCCCTGCAACTGCCAGCCGACCTAGATTTAGCAGAAATCTACAAATCTGCCCCAGCGGATGAAAGGGCTAAGTGGGAATCTATAGGAGCCACAGAGCAAAACGGGATCTGGGTCCTCCCCGATGGAAGAACCGTCCTTCCAAGGGCCTGGACTCCAAAATTAGTGAGGATTCTCCACCAACGAACACATTGGGGAAAAGGCAGATTAATAGAACACGTCACTAGATCTTGCTATGCTCCAGGGATAGCTGCGGCAGCAGCAGCAGCACCAAAAAACTGCATAACTTGTCAGCGCTTCAACCCCAAACGCGAACCCAGGAGACCACCAGGAGCTAGACCCTGGACCTTTGTCCCTTTCGAGAGCTTACAACTCGACTTTATCGATCTGCCCCAGTGCCAAGGGTTTAAGCACGTTCTGGTTATAGTGGACCAATTTTCCTCATGGGTAGAGGGATTCCCCTGCCGAAAAGCTACCGCATCCGTAGTCGCTAGGGCCCTCTTACAAGATATTATTCCCCGATATGGAATACCCCGCCGCTTAGACAGCGACAGGGGAACTCACTTTACCGCCGAAATTGTGCAACTAGTGGCCAAGACCCTCCAAATTAAATGGGACCTCCATACACCATATCACCCACAATCATCTGGCCAAGTAGAACGGATGAACCAGGAAATAAAAATACAGTTGGGAAAACTCTGCAGCCTTACAGGTCTGAAATGGGTCAATGCACTCCCGCTAGTTCTCCACAACATACGTAGTGCCCCAACTGAACGCCTAAAACTCTCCCCGTTCGAACTTCTATTTGGGAGACCTCCTCCAGTCTACAACACCTTATACCCACTCTCAGAGCTTGAACTGGGAGAAGCAGAACTTACTAATTATGTTATTCAGCTCCAGACACAGTTACAACGCCTCCACCAGTACGCCGCCATTGAAGGGCAGAACCTCCCCATCGACGTCCACGCCCACTCCTTTCACCCCGGTGACTGGATTCTCGTCAAAGTCTACCAAAAGGAACCGCTCCAGCCCGCGTGGGAAGGACCATACCAAATACTCCTCACATCACCAACCGCCGTGAAAATAGGTGAGAAAAACTCTTGGTTACACCACACAAGGTGCAAGTCCTCTCCTCCTCCTCCAGAGACCGAAGAGAGCTACGGTGAGGACTTCACCTTTTCGACTCCACCCACCCCACCGACCACATACGTCGACGACGACGACCAACAGACCGGACCAGATCGGGGTCAGAATCGGGCCCAACAGACCGGACCAGATCGGGGTCAGAATCGGGCCCAACAGACCGGACCAGATCGGGGTAAGAATCGGGCCCAACAGACCGGACCAGATCGGGGTCAGAATCGGGCCCAACAGACCGGACCAGACACAGTTCAACCCAACTGGACATCTGAGATTGTCCAGGATCCCGACGCTATCAAACTCCGCCTGAAGCGCCTTTGACAGCTCTCTGACAGCGCGCCTTTTGACAGCTCCTCTGACAGCGCGCCTTTGACAGCTCCTCTGACAGCGCGCCTTTGACAGCTCTTTGACAGCGCGCCTTTGACAGCTCTCTGACAGCGCGCCTTTGGCAGCTCCTTTGACAACTCTCTGACAGCGCGCCTTTGACAGCGCGCCTTTGACAGCTCTCTGACAGCGCGCCTTTGACAGCTCCTTTGACAGCTCTCTGACAGCGCGCCTTTGACAGCTCCTTTGACAGCTCTCTGACAGCGCGCCTTTGACAGCGCGCCTTTGACAGCTCTCTGACAGCGCGCTTTTGACAGCTCCTTTGACAGCTCTCTGACAGCGCGCCTTTGACAGCCCCGTTGACAGCGCGCCTTTCCGACAATGCCTTGCTGTCCTCGGACTCTTATCATGCACCTTCTCTTTATCTTCCTCACTCACGGGGCTCTGACCCAATCCTCAACCACACCAACGGATCAATGCACCGGATTAACCACGGACTACCATTTCTTGGATTACCATCGAGTTGAAGCCGGCGGGAAGTCAAATCCTGACCGAATGGGGGACTTTGACTTTTGCCTCCCTGAATCTCGAACATTGTTACGCCATTCCCTCATACCCCAACTAACGGACAGTGCGTACTGGGAACTTTTCATCCGGGACGAACGCCTACACCGCATTGGGTCGGCAGCAGTTACCCTTGACCAGTCCTACTACCGCCTTAGCTGTGTGAACGGGACTCATATCCTTTACGGCAATGGGGAACTCTTGACGAACCCAAATTGGACCGAAGTCGAGAAAGGGGGGGTCACATCGTCTTACACTGACGCAACAAACCCCTCTGACAACTTGATTTTCGGATTCCAATGTCTCCTCATGACTCCAGAGCCCCGAAAACCCCAACTGCAAGGACTTTGTCTGAGAGGATTTTGCTGCCTCTGGAACCTCGGGGTCACCCACGATTGGAGAGGAGCGGAATATTTAGAGGGGTGGTATCATCCAGCACATCCCTCTCGCTCCCCTACTTGGGACAATGTTGGACCATTGAGGTGCGGAGGCATAGCCAAAGACAGGCGACTCCTCAATACTACCGACCCACTTCATCCACTCGGTACAGCACCCCGCCAACTTGGCACGGACTCCTCCCTCCAAGGAGAGGACCTCCTCTCCTCGTGGGAACAAAACTCGTACATCAAACTTCTCGGCCAGGTAGCTAAGGAGGCGCCCTATCCCGAGTGTTGGATTTGCGCTCATGCACCTAGCCACCTACAACAAAGCCTCCCCCTTGTCCCCGTGCCTGTGACCACCGAACAGTTCCGGTCCGGGGACGTCGCCTCTTGGAACTTAACGGCCTTGAACCTGACCCACCAATATCTCTACCTCACCGGCCCCACTAAGGGACCCCTTTGCCGCATCTTCACTGGCGAGGGGACCTTCATTGGATCCAGCACCTGTACCTCCAACTTGGAACTTTTACCCGCAGGCCATGTCACTGTCACTGACATGACCGGGTCCCGGACTTTCCTGAACCTCACCCTTGCCTGGGCCACCGTCGTCGGGCACCCTCCGACCTGGCAGCCTCAACCAGCCGATGTCATGTTACTACAAGCTTTCGCCTCCGGGAGAATGGAATCCTACCTGAGCGGCCTGTTTTGGGTGTGTGGCCATCGCGCATACACTTGGGTGAGCCCACATATGTCAGGATCTTGCTTCGTGGGCTACATCGTTCCCGGCATAAGGGTAGTCCCACATCTGCCTCCCGGGAGGCAAAGGAATAGGAGAGAACAAAAGGGATTATCAGACTTGTCCGATGTCGTTGCCAACGGAGAAACTGTCGGTCGGGCGCTCTTCCCTGCCTATGGGGCTGGCTCCAATCATGTGGACATCCTCCGCCTTACAGACATCCTTCTGAAATTTATGCAAGAAGCAACCCAAATCACCGATTCCCTAATGTCAGAGCTGTCAGAGGTGAGACAACTGAGTTTGCAGACCAGGATCGCGACGGATTTCCTCCTCTCCAGCCAAGGAGGGACGTGCGCATTAATAGGTACTGAGTGCTGTACCTATGTGACAGATCAAACTCTGAATATCACCGGACATTTAAACAATATACACGAGTTGGCTGGGAAACTAGATGAAATCCGACATGAAGGACTATCCGATATGGACTTATGGGGATGGTTACCCAAGCTTGGATGGCTCCGGCAGTTGCTTAAGGTGATGTTGCTTACTGCCCTTATAGTTGTCCTCTGCCTTTCAATATTCTGCTGCGCTATACACTGCGTTTCCCCTTGCTGCTCTCTTCTCCGCTGTCCTACTCAGTCCACCTCACTTTCTCTTCGAGCCTACTCTCGCTCTCACAACCATCCCGTTTTCCCAGAATATGTACAGATGAGACACCTGGGGGAAGGAGAGTATGAAATTACAGGGGTATAGAGTGCGGAGAAAGGATTTGCAAGTTCTTACAGAACTTTAATGCAAATCTATCTCCGAATGGGGGACTGATACGGAAGGAGCAGGGGGGGGTACCCATCCTCCCGCAGCGCTCCCTGAACGGGCCCGAGGCGATGACCTCTACAGTGACCAGCCTGGCCTCGAACCTTCAGCCCCCACACCGTTGCACAAGCACCACACTATACCCCTGCCTTGCCTCGTAAATAAAAGGCTCTCTCTCTCTCTCTCTCTCTCTCTCTTGTCTTCACGCGGGCGAAATAAGCCCCATCTTTCTATACCTTTTCTCCTTCCTATTTCCAACGTGAATCGACCGTATTACATTGTATCCCCATTCACAAAAACGAGCTGCGCCTCAGCCAATCACAGCCGTGCATTCATCCTGCAGGAGCTGGCTCAGGGAGCTCTTGCACGCCTCATTGAACCTACTGACAAGCTGCTGACAGCCCCCCGCTGCGAGAACAATGGAACCGAAACCTGGGGCCTCGTAAAACTGTCAAAATCTGGTTACAATGTATCCATTTGTTTCCGCCTTTGATACACTTGACCGGCAAAGGACTAGAACTTCAGAAAATGATATAAAATCGACCGAAGCTCCGATTTTCTCCATTCCGCTGTCATTTTGCTTAGTTCCCTTCAGACTCCATGATGCTGTCTCCACTTCCATAATCCCCAGAGCGACAGGTCACGTACACAGGAAGATCTTAATCCTGCCAGATCGCTCTGCCAAACCCTTCCTCCGGGCAATGCCAGGTGGCAGACGATGCATATCTGGGCCATTGTTCTATCATCACCTATACTCAGGAAACGTTTATCTATGTATATTCTTCACTCTGCATATTCCCCCCTCCCTTCCTGAAATGTTAATGTATGTAACTCCACCTCTCCGTGATATATTCATGACGCAACTTGTAAAACCCAACCCTCTCTTAATGCATTCATGACGTTTTACCGTGTTGTATTCTGGGACTTGGAGGGAACTTTTAAAAGTTTATGTCGCCCCATTCTCGGGGTTCAATAGCATTTTGAACCTGTTGCGCAATAAACTTGGATCTCCGCTTATTGCTCCTGTCTCCGGCTGAGCTCATTTTCCTCCGCTAGGACCCGCGGACTCCGTCCGACGAGCCGGGTGGCAAGGGCAACCCCGCACCCGGATTTTCCCGTAACAACAGGAAATAGCACACATATGGTTGTATAATGATTTGTTTGGGGTTTGGACCATATGGCTTCCAAATGATTGGTCTTGTGTCTCAGCTGATATGGAGGGCCTTGTTTAAGAACAGGCCATCCCCCTGCCCATCCCTTACAATGAGTGGGAGGGGGGATCAGTGAGATGGTGTCAAGCTCCTTTGTGGCACTTGGATTGTCTTGCACCAGCAATAGGTTTCTAAACAATGTTGTCAACACCACTAATAATGAAACATATGTTGTAGATATTTTTCCACATCTATTATGCTCTTTTTGTGATATACAAATGACATGAGAAAACTTGGTATATTTATTTGTATAACATTATTCTTGTTTATAAAAAAGCCCTGATGAGAATAGTAGTAGCAACATTGTGGGTTCGAGTGCAGGGTTAGTGATGCACCCATTGGCACGTTCTGGCACCACCTTTAGGTTGTTAATGTATTTGATTTTAGCCTGTTAGTGACTTATTTTGATGGGCTGGGGAGTACTGTTCTGGTTAGTATTGTGTTGTGCTTCTATGTGCATGATTAAGCGGGGCTGCATTGTTTCAGTATGAGGTGGTGGTAGGTGTTGGCTTTGTAGGGTTGCTGGGGTCTAGTGGGGCAGGCTGTGTGGGGGAGATACTTGGGGTAAGGTTGTGGTGGGTAGGTCTGTGGGCTGGAGTGGGGGAGTGAGTAGGTTTTTGTTTGAGGTGTATGGTTTGGGTGGGGGAAGTTTAGAGAGATTGAGAGTAAGTTTTGGAGTGGTGGTGGGGACTGGATGGGATGGGGGTTGATGGGTGTGCGTGGTAGGGCTGGAGAGGGAAGGGGGATTTTGCCAGTCTGTCAATTTGGGTAAGTGTCTGGTTGCCACGTTTGGCATTCAGTATGTGAGGTCAATGGGTCTTGGTGTCTTTGTCAGAGGTTTCTTTTGGTTTGGAAAGCTTGTGTGTATGTCATTGTGGAGTGTTGTGAGGTTTGGTTGGTTCTTTTTTCCTTCCAACTTTTCCCCAGCTGTCTTCCATTTTTCCATTGTGATCTTCTCCTGTCAGGTTCGTGACTGCCATTTGGGTGGGGGTCAAGGTTGAGGCCTTTTAGCAGTTGTAGGGCTTTGGGTTTGTTGGTGGCCATGAATTGCATTGTTTTGGTGTTTTTGATTAGGTGGAAGGAGAAGCCAGGGGCTTTCTGGTGGTTCCCTCATTGTAAGAAGCGAGGTTACAGGGAAACAGGCAGAGGGCACTCTCAGTAGTGGTGCCTGCACTGTGGAACACCCTCCCAACAAGGAAATAAACAAATATCTGACTTTTAGAATATGTCTGGAGGCAGTCCTGTTTAGAGAAGTTTTTAATGTTCGAAGTTTTATTCTGTTTTTAGTCTTATGTTGGGAGTTGCCCAGGGTGGCTGGGGAAACCCAGCCAGATGGGTGGGGTATTATTATTATTATTATTATTATTATTATTATTATTATTAAACCCCATTGGTACTTTAGTCTTTCTTTCCAAAGAAGTGAGATATAAGGCTGTAGATTTTTTTTCCTTTGGTTCAAGATTTCTTGGGAGAGATCTTGTAGGGTCATGATGGGAGTGTTCCCATGTCGATGGTGGTTCGCTTCTTGAGGTTGTTCCAGATTTCGTCTTTTTTTCTGCAGCATCTGAAGCATACTATGATATATTGTGGTTTGGGGTGCTAGTTTATGGCATAGGTCTTACAGCCCTGTGCGCCCTTTCCACATAATCAACTTTGAGCTCCAGGTCTGGGAACAGGTTTTTTTAGCTAGTTTATGATGAAGCTTGCTGGGCTTTTCTCCTCCTCTTGTTCAGGGAAGTTGTGGAATCAGATGTTGTAGCATTTGCTGCAGTTCTCAAGGTCGGCTAGCTTGTTTCTCATGTCTATGTTTTCCTTCTGGAGGTAGTTTATTTTCTCTTCTTATATCTGAGTCTTCTTCTCCAGGGTAGTGATGGGCTATGGGTCTTAAATGTTTCAATATTTGCCTTTTCTCTCTGTGCCTTTGTTCTGCTCCTGCTTCTTTTGAGTGCACTAGAGACAGCTGATTTCCCAGGAGCAGGCTGACTGGTTCAAGGACTTTTCTTGGACTGTGGTAGCTGCATCAACAATGGTGACAAGCTGAAAGATAAACAAACAAACAAACAAACAAACAAAAGGACAAAAGGGCAAATAAGGAAAAATAAAAAAACAAACAAGAGTAAAGCCAAAAGGAGAGAAGGGTGGTGGAAGATTACACACACACACACACACGTATATCTAAAAGAGGGGGGAAGGAAAAGGGAGATGAATGTGGAGAGAGAGAAAAAATAAAAATGAAGATAAAAAATATAAGAATAAATCTAGGACTTTAACGATAAAAGTAAAAAAACAAAATAGTCAAGTTAAAATTCAAGGGTAAAGTTTAAAATAAAAAAATAAAAGTTGTAAAAACAACAAAATGAAAAATGAAAAAGTGAAAAATGAAGTTGAAAAATGAAGAGTGTAAGATGCGATAGCATAGGAATGTTTTCTTTTATGAGTGGTACACATCAGTTAAGGGTGAGATATAATCTAAAGTAGGGTAAAAGGAACGAGATTTTAAATGTAAAAGAAAAATGAAAAAAAATGGAAAATATGTAAAGGTATGTACACACACACAAAGTAAAAATAAAGGATGTATGTGTAAGGAATAAAATAAAAAAGGCAGAAAAAAATAAAGTTTAAAAATAATAGAAACAATGGTGGCTTTTCCCTGGCCCATAGTCCCGGCTCTTTTGGCTGAGTGGCCACCTCAGCCTTATTCTCCCTGGCCTGGTGGGTGGGTTGCAGCCAGTAACTGTACACGTGGAGACTATTTATTTACTGATTTATTTTTGTGGGCGCTTAGCTGGTTGGCACGTGCCTCTCCTTGGCCTGGTGATTCTGGCTCTCCTGGTGGGTTAGGTGCTGCAGCCTCCCCAGTTCAGCTGGTGGTGTGCAGTGGGTAAAAGAAAAGGGATATTTAAAAGAGGAGAGAATAAAAGCAAAGCTTTTAAGCTTGGCCAACGATCAGGATGCTGGATCCGGAGCTCTGGTGCCTGGATCCTGAAGTGGGGGAGCTGGGGGGCAAGACCTCTCTGGTTTTGCCTCCCCCCCCCCCAACGTGTGCACTGAGGCTGAGAGGTTTCCCTCCAAAGTGACTAGAATGGACAAACCTGGTGGTGGTTAAAGTGACCTGCAGGGCTCAAGGGCTGAGGCGATGGCCATCTCCTCAGGGGGGAGCCTATTGGGAGAGAGCATCATTTCAGGCATCCCTCCTGGGCGCCACCATCTTCCTCCCTCGCATGTGTCCTCGGGTGCCTCAACCTTGACCTCCCCCCACCTTTCTCAGTTCCCCTTCCCCTCCTACACGTCTCCTTACTTTTCTTCCTTCTCCTGGGGGTTTTGTGGGCAGCCCTGCTTTGGGGGAGCCCGGGATCTACCAGATAGTGGGGGAGGCTCTCCTCAGTCTGCCATCTTAAGTGGAAGTCTGTATTTAATTGCTATAAGAGGAAGCTACAAAACTGGGCCTTCTCAATGACTGCACCTAAGCTGGGAAACTCTCCTTCTTAGGTTTTTGCTTATGGCTTCCTCCTAGCATAAAAAAATCTGCCCATCCATGCCTAATAGCCTACTGCATAGATTGCACTTTGGTGCTGATTGCTGGTTTTTACTTTAGCAGGCTGTTTTCATTCACTTCAGTCTTTATCTGTTTGATTATGTGTTTTGATAGTACTTTTTGTTGGAATTGTATGTTTTATTGCTGTTAACTATCTTGGGTGCCTCAGTGTGGATAGTCAACTGAAATAATAAATAAAACAATTAAAATAATAAACCACCTATTATGTGTATTTGTTATTTCTTTAGACCAGTGGTTTTCAACCAGTGGAGCACCCTGAGGTGCTTTGAATGATGGTCAGGGGTGCTGTGGACAACACAGCCTCTGTCCTTCTTTCCTTCTCTCCCTCCTCTGATGCCCTACCACATCTCGGCCTCCAAAGCTGTTCATTGCAGCAGCCCTGGCTACAACCTCCCCAGGTGCTGGGTGCCAGAAGCTGAGGCGGCCTCAGAGCAAGCAAGCGAGGGAGCCCAGCCAGCCAGTCCTCCAGCCCTTGCCGTTGGGAATGGACAGACTAGTGGGAGTCTGGGCAGGTGCTTGCTGTATGCAAGGCCTGCCTGGGAGCTGGGTGCCTGGTGCTGACGGGGAGCCTTTCCCACACGCAGGCCCAGCACCAGCAGCACCTGCTGCTGCCACTGCCGCCTCCCAAGGTGAGTAAGGTGCTGGCCTCACATTCATCTTTGGCCGGTCTCTGTTGGGCCACTAAGGCTGGGGAGATCCCCTTGGCAGGCCCCTGTGGGGCAGTGTGAGGAGGCACCTCTCTTTGGAGCAGGGGGGGGCAGGAGACTGGGGGGGGCAGCAGCAGTGAGAGGCTGCCAGCTCTGCAGGCAAAGGGGGACATAACCCCCTCCTGAGCCCTACAGGGGTGCTGCAGAAAGAATGTAGTTGGTCAAGGGAGGTGTGAACTCAAAAAGGTTGAAAACCTTTGCTTTTGGGGATTCACCCCTCATCCAGCAAAGCTGCAGAGATTGCATTTTGAACTGGAATATCTGTGTAGGATGAAGGCAGAGATGCACTCATGTACTCAGGTTGAGAGATTTCCCTTTGATCCATATAAGGGGAAAATGAACATGAGGAATCACTTTAATGGAGAAGATACACACACACAAAAAGATAGCTTAATGAGTCAGTTGGTCAATTGTTTACCATTGAATGGAATTATTATAAAAGGTCCAGCAAAAGATCATTGACGAAGAAGAAGAAGAGTTTGGATTTGATATCCCGCCTTTCACTCCCTTTAAGGAGTCTTAAAGCGGCTAACATTCTCCTTTCCCTTCGTCCCCCATAACAAACACTCTGTGAGGTGAGTGGGGCTGAGAGAC
The DNA here is from genome assembly GCF_964234715.1 of Podarcis melisellensis. Taxonomy (NCBI): domain Eukaryota; kingdom Metazoa; phylum Chordata; class Lepidosauria; order Squamata; family Lacertidae; genus Podarcis; species Podarcis melisellensis. Next base: position 610,410 of record NC_138543.1, read on the forward strand.
TTCAAAGAAGTATGACTGGCCCAAGGTCACCCAGCAGCTGCAGGTGGAGGAGCAGAGACGCGAACCCGGTTACCCAGATCACGAGTCTACCGCTCTTAACCACTACACCACACTGGCTCTCACTAGTCCTGGTCCTGCCTTAGTTTGATCACAGAACTCCAGATGGCACTATTCAACCACTTTCAAAAACCTGAACAGAATATGTTTTTTAAAAACTTCTTTAATAAGGTACCTCAAGGATTAGCGTGCTCTGGTTTTCTGATGGCACAAGAACAGGGTGGCCCTAGATTAGGTGGAGGGAGGTGGTCACCTCAGCTGGCCAATACTGGGGGTGGGTGGGGGAGTGATGGTAAATTGCTGGAGGACAGAGCTGGGTGTCCCACACAGTCTGCTGTGCGCCCCCAAAGCAAGCTTGGCACTCTCAGATGTGGTGGAGGATGCTGTCCCTATGCTTGAAATGCCATTCCAGCCAGCATGGAATCGGGAGCCAGGCTCCATCCTGTCCTTTTAACTAATGCATCAAAAAGTATTGGGCTGGCCCTGCATGAGCGACATTTAATGTTACAACTGTCTGTTTCACTAGTGCAAGTGGCCAGCAAACAATATTTATAAGAGAAGATACAATGCCAAGATTGCAAGTTTGAGCCTCACCTGAATCATTTACTTTAAATTATTGTGGGCTTTGTTTGAAATGAAGCCATACTGGTTGCTGCATGCAGACAGACGTGGAAAAACCAAAGTGGGCTACGCTGCCTTCAGAGAAGCAGGCCACTCCCTAGGTCATTGCTTTTTTACATGCCACTGCTTTTGAAGATACTCCAGGCAGTGTGTGATACTCTGTAATAGGAGCTGATTTAATGCTAAGGCTGTGAGTTTAATGTTCTGGATAATTTCCTTTAAATCTCATGAGTATGGAGCAGATGAGGTGTATTTAGAAAACCTCGCCTGATTTTTCTCTCTTGGTAGCTGAAGAGTTTACTATGAAAAAAGCCTCTCAATAGACGATAAAAGTTAATTAAGAGAAAAAGAGATACAAAGCCAGGTGTAGCACCTGCAGGTACTAAAGCAGGAACTTCAGTTCACCTTTACCAGATAGACATTAATTGCCATGAGGGCAAGGAAAGGCGACCATCTCAAGCAGCAGGATCCACCGGGGCAGCAAATTTGGTCTCCAAGGAGCATATTGCCTGCTGATGCCACTGTTGTTACAGTGTCAGCGATAGCTGTGGCCTGCTCCTTAGAGGCTCAACTGCCGCCTCCTCAGCACCCCCCCCCCCATGCCACCTCTGCATGTGTGGTAAAAGCAATAGAAAAGTCATGTTGTGATATAATCTGTTCAGATAACATCCCAGTAAACACTATTTTTTCCTGCAGAGAGAAAGTAAACTAAGAATCTAATTAACCTTGTTTAAAATACTGTAAATGCCCTTCTTTGCTAAAATAATGATCCTTCTGACGAAAGAAATTGAAATTTTTAACTCTGGGTTGGAGCCTATGCTTTTGTATGCCTGAATTACTGTTACCCATATCTCTTGCTGGGAGATTTGTGCAATTTGTTATGTTGTGGTGTTGTTCATTTGTCAACTCCTCTTACATATGTTACAAGTGTGAGTTTCTCTGTGAAAGTGATTACCACCTTATGCTTTTAATATCCTGAAATATGTTACTGGTCCCTGCTAAAAAGCAAGCAGTGTCTGCCTTTTGTCCTGGATGGTTTTTTTTTCTTTACTGGGTATAAGTGGCACTGTTTCAACCGTAGGTGCCATGTCCAAGAGGCCGAACTACCTTCGCCCCCCCTTAAATTATTTGAGGGGCCCCCTGCCCGGTTGATGCATACCTTGCAAGCCAGAACAGCCAATTCCTAGAGCAGAAGGCCATTGGCCCTTGCATGGAACACCAACAGCCTGCAAAGGGTTGGGGCAGCCTCACACCCACCTTTTCCCAGGGCAAGCCAAAAAAGCCCAGGTTCCATCAGATAATATTTTGTACCATTTGTGTGTGTCAACATTTCCCTTGCAGGAAAGGTGGTATACAAATGCAACGATTAACAGATTAAGGAGGCCTGGGATCAGATGGGGGGGGGATAAGGGAGGGCGAGGGGAGATTCAGTACCCTCCTTCTGCATGCACCTTGGAATATGACACACTTCTTTATACAGTAGTACTGTTAAGTTGTGGGTGAACATATCAGACGACACAGCGATTCTTTAAACAGCTCTTGTTTAGTCACAGAACAGAACAGAACAGAACAGAACTGAACTGACGGGTTCAGTCAGCCTGCTTATATAGAGCTCCACTAGAACACAACAGTAACAATTTTCTGTAACTATCCAATCACTGAAAGTCACTTTCGATCCCTTATTTGCATATGTGGACCTGAACTATCTACAGTATCCCCCTGCTGGCCCAGGGTGAGAACATCAGTACATAACACCCCTCCCCACCGAGATAAGGCGTTAGTTACAATCCTAATGGTTTCCTTATATATATGCCTGCCGGAAGGAGAAAACGAGGTGCAAAGAGCTAGAAGATAATTATTGGGACTCACAATTCCTCTAAAACAAAGAATCGGCAGAGAGCCAACGCCATCTTCCCTGGCTCAGAAACAGAGCGGGTTGAGGAGTCCAAGAAAACAGAGCAAATAAAACAAACAGTGAGTAACAACGTTGGGGGAACCTTACCCCCCCTTAAGGAGGATGACAATGACCCAACCCCCCTCCTCCCAGAGAATAGCTCCATCCAAGAGGGCTAGAGCAGGAGCAGGAGGGATTCCTCCCACTCCTAACGCTGATCCACCCATGCCTCTAGAATAAGATATCAGAGGAGCCTGCTTTCAACCGATTCCGGATACGCACCCCTACTAAGAGATTTGCATGTTGTCTGCAGAAACTATGGTTCTGGTTCTCCAAAGACTGAATGAAATCCTCACCAAAATAGTTAACATTGAGAAACAATTGGATACTAGTTCCTCCCCTTTAAATGCCCAAGGGCTTAAAAGGATGATAAGAAATGACTTTGTTAACAACTCACCAACTCAACTATGGATGAAGTGAGGTCCTGTCAAGTCTTGCAAACGAACCAGATAATGCTTGAGATTCACCGATACACTCATAGGTGGATGAACCGCAGACAAATTACAGTGGTGCCCCGCAAGACGAACGCCTCACAAGACGAAAAACCCGCTAGACGAAAGGGTTTTTCCGTTTTGGAGGCGCTTCGCAAAACGAATTTCCGGGGACCTCTTTTAAATGCTGGCGGTGGGGAGCAAAGCCCCCCCCCCTCCGTACTTCAGAAGAGGTCCAGGAAGGCCGGCGGGGGCCGAAAGGCTTTCCTCCCCACCGCCAGCATTTTAAAAGCAGTCCGGGATAGCAGGGAAGCGCTTCCCACTATCCCGGATGGCTTTTGAAGGCAGGCGGGGGGGGGGGGGGAAGCAAAGACTTTTGCCTCCCGCCCGCCTTCAGAAGAGGTCCCTCTTCTGAAGGCGGGTGGGGGGCAAAAGTCTTTGCTCCCCCCCGCCTGCCTTCAAAAGCCGTCCGGAGGCTTTTAAATCGCCCCGGGACAGTCCCGGGCCGATTTAAAAGCCCCCGGGAAGGCAGGCAGGGGGGACAAAGACTTTTGCCCCCCGCCCGCCTTCGGAAGAGGTCCAGGACCTCTTCTGAAGGCGGGCGGGGGGCAAAAGTCTTTGCTTCCCCCCCCCCCCGCCTGCCTTCAAAAGCCATCCGGGATAGTGGGAAGCGCTTCCCTGCTATCCCGGACTGCTTTTAAAATGCTTCGCTGCCACCCGCCAGCATTTTAAAAAACCCCGGGACAGTGGAGGCTGTCCGGGGCGATCTTAAAATGCTGGCGGGCGGCAGCGCTGCCGCCCGCCAGCATTTTAAAAAACCTCGGGACAGCGGACAAGTCCTCTGCTGTCCCAGGGTTTTTTTTTAATGCTGGGGGTGGGAAGAAAAGCCCTTGTCCGCCCCCCCAGCCTTCAGAAGAGGTCGGGGGACAGACTGTCCCCGGACCTGGTCTGAAGGCGGTTTCCATAAGAACGCATTGATTGATTTTCAATGCATTCCTATGGGAAACCGTGCTTCGCAAGACGAATAACTCGCAAGACGAAAGAACTTGCGGAACGAATTAATTTCGTCTTGCGAAGCACCACTGTACTATGTCCTTGTCTCAGCTCCTGAATTACCATTACCGAAATGTAGATCTAGAAAATTTCCACTTCCTGGCTACCGTGAGAAACACAACGCACCTATTTATGACCTTTAGGTCATCAGCCCTCCCATCTCGACTCATGGAGATAAAGGATACTCTATGGTGGTTTCATTCTCTCCGCCCAGTGAGGGTATTTAAGGACAAAACAAGGAGGCAATTGGTCCCTTGCATAGAGTCAAAGCTAATGTGGATAAGGGAAACCAAGCTCAACACTAGAAACACTAATTGCCCGAAGGAAAAAAGAACTCTGTAAGCCAAGAATTACAAGACCTGAAGAAGAGGCTACTGACTGAGATTTCTACCCCAAATATAAGGACAGTAGAGCCTAGAGCACAATATTTAAAGACGTCCAACAGCTCTTTATCCCGTAGAAAGACATCAGTGCAACTCCCACTTCCCTTTTCAAACGACACTGAATTAGACGAGGAATTTGGCACCTCCGACATTTCTATGGCAACAACACCTAAAGAACTCTATGTTGCTGACAGTCTGGAGATATCCAGCACCAAATCTACATCTGGACCTTTGCCTAATGTTCCAAAAACTTATCAGAATGATCAACCTTCTCTACTGTACTCCTGGTGAGACAGGGTGGACAGATCTTCCAAAGCTGGCTCTTTGTTGGCCAGTGATCCACATTTTATAGCGCATACCTCATTAATACTCCCACAGCCACAGATAGAACCAACAACCCTCCAATCAACCCAGGAGGGAGAGGGGGATTGACAGTTAACGAAAGACCATGGGACTGTCCTCCCTGCTTGGGGTGCGGTTGGTTGGGTTTTATTCCAGGAGTCCTGGCTCAAGGATGACTTGTTATTGAGGGGGGGGATGTTACCCCTCTATTGGGGAGGCTAGTATGGGATTTCGACTATTGAAGGGCTAGGGAGGAATGGCGGTGGGGCTAGATACCTCTATCGGCGAAGGGTTTCGAGATGCAGTGATCCTCGAACCCCTTCCAATTTACACCCCATCCCAAGGGATGAGGGTAGGGAGAGCAAGGATTACCCACCTCCGTCATTGGTGCTGTGCAATGCCAGGTCCATAGGCAACAAAACCGCCACCATGCGTGACTTTTTTGTCTCGCAGAGGATTGACCTGGCTTGCGTGTCTGGAAACCTGGATACAAGAAGGCAAAGTAGTCTCCCTACATGACATAACACCCCCAGGTTTCTCTGTCCTCCATCAATCGCGGACTGTGGGTCGGGGGGGAGGAGTAGCATTGTTAAACCGGGAGGATTGCTTTTTCAGAACTCTGCCATCACTGGTGATCTCCGGCATTGGATGTGTTGGTCTTGTGTGGGACACCAAGGAGAGCTTGGCTGTCTGGCTGGTGTACCAACCACCCAGCACACCGGCAGCCACCCTGTCAGACCTGCTGGAGGTGGTGGCGGGCTGGACCTTGGAGTTCCCAAACTTACTGGTTTTGGGAGACTTCAACGTCCATGCTGATGCCACTCCCTCCTCACAGGCTCTGGACCTAGTGACTTCCATGGCAACACTAGGGCTCTCCCAGTTTGTTTTGGGCCCCACTCATCAAGCAAGCCACACGCTTGATCTGATCTTTGGGGCTGGCATAGATGTGATCATGCTCTCCCCTGTGGAAGTGCCATGGTCTTATCACTACACTCTGAAAGCCTAGATTGACTTCCCGCTCCTCCCCTGCTTGGGTGGCAAACCTATTTGGAACTCGTCCGCGAAAACAGATGGATCCTGATAGATTCCGACAAGCCTTGCGGGACCCTGCTCCTCCTGGTGACTCATTAGATGACCTTGTTGAGGACTGGAATAACCGGCTCTTGGATCTCATCTTGATGAAATCGCACCTAAGCGCCCTCTGCGACCCCGTCGAAACCGGGCCTCTTGGTTTACTGAGGAGCTCCGGAAAATGAAGCAGGATCTCAGGCGGCTAGAGCGAGTATGGTGACGGACTCGTGACGGAGGCTCAAGAACATCTTATAGGACACTTATGAAAGCCTATGAGATGGCTATGAAAGCTGCTAAGAAATCTTTCTTTGCAGCTTCCATTGCATCCGCTAGCTCTCGCCCGGCACAACTTTTTAGAATAATTAGGTCAATAACGTCCTTAGGAGGACAACCAAATTTAAGTACAAATTCGACCCACAGCTGTGAGGCAATCGCGAGCATCTTGGCTGATTAGGGAGTGTCCAGATGTTGTGCGGACCCCCCTGGTTGAAATTATCAATTTGTCCCTTGACACGGAGACATTCCCAGGGGAACTGGAGGAAGCAGTAGTGTGTCCACTCTTAAAGAAAACTTCATTAGATCCCTTAGACCTATCCAATTACCGCCCAGTTTCAAATCTTCCATATCTGGGTAAGGTAATTGAGAGAGCGGTTGCTGAGCAGCTTGGTAGGTTTCTGGAGGAAACATCGGCTTTAGATCCATTTCAGTCCGGTTTCCGTCCTGGTTTTGGGACTGAGACAGCTCTGGTTGCCCTAACAGATGATCTCCGTAGACAACTGGATTGAGGCGGGTCAGGACTGCTGATCCTTTTAGATTTGTCAGCAGCTTTTGACATGGTCGAGCATGATCTTCTGGCCTCGCAGACGTGGGGATACAGGGCATAGCCCGTAACTGGCTGTGCTCTTTTATCTCTTGTCGGGGACAGAGGGTGTAACTAGGGAGGGAAATGTCGTCGCGCCATTCCTTGGTGTCTGGAGTGCCGCAGGGCGCAATTCTCTCCCCAACGCTTTTTAACATCTTTATGCACCCCCTTGCCCAGATTATCTGGAGCTTTGGGCTGGGCTGTCACCAATATGCTGATGACACTCAGCTCTATCTGCTGATGGATGGCCACACCGACTCGGCCCCGAACACACTGACCAGATGCTTGGAAGCTGTGGCTGGATGGTTTTGTAGGAGCCGATTGAAACTAAATCCTTCAAAGACAGAGGTCCTATGGCTGGGTCATGATGGCATGGGGATGAGGGTCCAACTCCCTATTCTTAAAGGTAAAGGTACCCCTGCCCGTATGGGCCAGTCGTGTCCTCTAGGGTTGTGTACTCATCTCACTTAAGAGGCCGGGAGCCAGCGCTGTCCGAAGACACTTCCGGGTCACGTGGCCAGTGTGATGAAGCTGCTCTAGCGAGCCAGCACCAGTGCAGCACACGGAAACACCATTTACCTTCCCACTATAAAGCGGTACCTATTTATCTACTTGCACTTAGGGGTGCTTTCGAACTGCTAGGTGGGCAGCAGCTGGGACCGAAAGACGGGAGCTCACCCCGCCGCGGGGATTCGAACCGCAGACCATACGATTGGCAAGTCCTAGGCACTGAGGTTTTACCCACAGCGCCACCCATGCCCACTAATTGGCACTACTCTTGTGGGGGCCCAATTAGTGCCATTGCCTTCCGTTAAGAGTTTGGGTGTAATCCTTGATGCCTCCCTTTCCATGGAGGCGCAAGTTACAGCAACAGCCAAGGCGACATTTTTCCACCTTCACCGCATCAAGCAGTTGGTCCCTTACCTTTCCCGCCCCAACCTGGCCACAGTGATCCATGCAACGGTCATCTCCAGGCTTGACTACTGTAATTCGCTCTATGCGGGGCTGCCCTTGAAGCTGACCCAGAAACTCCAGAGGGTGCAGAATGGGGCAGCGAGGCTCCTCATGGGGTCTCTGCCTTGGGAGCATATTCACCCAGTGCTTTTCAAACTGCACTGGCTCCCAGTAGAGTACAGGGTCAGATTTAAGGTGCTGCTTTTGACCTTTAAAGCCCTTCACGGCCTAGGACCCTCGTACCTACGGGACCGCCTCTCCTGGTATGCCCCACGGAGAGCCTCAAGGTCCATAAATAGCAACACCCTAGTGGTCCCGGGCCCTAAGGAAGTTAGACTGGCTTCAACCAGAGCCAGGGCCTTTTCAACTCTGGCTCCGGCCTGGTGGAACGCTCTGCCTCATGAGACCAGGGCCCTGCAGGATCTGATTTCTTTCCACAGGGCCTGTAAGACAGAGTTGTTCCGCCTGGCCTTTGGCTTGGAGCCAATTTGATTCCCTCCCCCCTCTTTTTTTCTTTTTTCTTTCTCCTCCTGTGATGAGGCTGCATTTTAATATTTTAATGTTGTATTTTAATTTTGTTTTCAAGTTGTAATCATTCAACTTGTTTTTATTATTGCTTGTAAGCCGCTCTGAGCCCGGCCTTGGCTGGGGAGGGCGGGGTATAAATTATTATTATTATTATTATTATTATTATTATTATTATTATTATTATTATATACAGCACTACACATAATGGTTCAATTAATAATAATAATAATAATAATAATAATAATAATAATAATAATAATAATAAATTTTATTTATATCCCGCCCTCCCCAGCCGAAGCCGGGCTCAGGGCGGCTAACAACACTAAAACAGTACAACATTATAAAACATTATAAAAATGAATTAAAATCAAAATTGATGGCAACCATAAACTAAAGTTTTGTAAAGATTGCCAAAGGAGGGAGTCAGGCTGTGCCCTGCCCAAAGGCCAGGTGGAACAGCTCTGTCTTGCAGGCCCTGCGGAAAGATGTCAAGTCCTGGAGGGCCCTTGTCTCTTGTGACAGAGCGTTCCACCAGGTTGGAGCCGCAGCCGAAAAAGCCCTGGCTCTAGTTGAGGCCAGCCTAACCTCTCTGTGGCTTGGGACCTTCAAGGTGTTTTTATTTGAAGACCGTAAGTTCCTCTGTGGGGCATACCAGGAGGGGCGGTCCCGTAGGTACGAGGGCCCTAGGCCGTAGAGGGCTTTGAAGGTTAAAACCAGCACCTTAAACCTGATCCTGTACTCCACCGGGAGCCAGTGCAGCTGGTATAGCACCGGATGAATGTGATCTCTAAGCGAAGACCCCGTAAGGAGTCTCGCTGCGGCATTCTGCACCCGCTGGAGTTTCTGGGTCAGTCTCAAGGGCAGCCCCACGTAGAGCGAGTTACAATAATCCAGTCTGGAGGTGACCGTCACGTGGATCACAGTGGCTAGGTCAGGGCGAGAGAGGTAAGGAGCCAACTGCTTAGCTTGGCGGAGATGAAAAAATGCCGCCTTTGTTATAGCTGCAATCTGCGCCTCCATGGAGAGGGAGGTATCGAAGATTACACCCAAACTCTTAACGGACGGTGCTGGCACTAATTGCACCCCCGCAAAAAATGGGAGTTGCCCCCTCAGTCCCATGTCGTCCCGTCCCAGCCAGAGGACCTCTGTCTTCGAAGGATTTAACTTCAACCGGCTCCCACGTAACCATCCAGCCACAGCCTCCAAGCATCTGATCAGTGTGTCTGGGGCCGAGTCCGGGTGGCCGTCCATCAACAGATAGAATTGGGTGTCATCAGCATACTGATGGCAGCCCAGCCCAAAACTCCGAACAAGCTGGGCGAGGGGGCGCATAAAGATGTTAAAAAGCATCGGGGAGAGTATTGCACACCACACACCAAGGAGTGGCGGGATGACAATTCTCCCCCAAGCGCCACCCTCTGTCCCCGACCAGAGAGAAACGAGCGCAGCCATTGAAGGACTGTGCCCTGGATCCCCATGTCGGCAAGGCAGTGGTCCTGGAGTTCGTGATCGACCATGTCGAAGGCTGCTGACAGGTCTAGAAGAATCAGCAGCCCCGACCCGCCTCGATCCAGCTGCCTGCGGAGATCATCTGTTAGGGCGACCAGAGCCGTCTCGGTCCCATGACCAGCGTGGAAGCCGGACTGGAATGGATCCAGAGCTGATGTTTCATCCAGAAACCTACCAAGCTGTTCAGCAACCGCTCTCTCAATCACCTTACCCAGGAATGGAAGATTCGAAACCGGGCGGTAATTGGATAGATCTAAGGGATCTAATGATGTTTTCTTTAAGAGTGGGCGCACCACTGCCTCCTTCAGTTCCCCTGGGAATGTCCCGGTGCCAAGGGACAGATTGATGATATCCCCCAGGGGGTCCGCACCTCGTCTGAACACGCTCTAATCAGCCAGGACGGGCACGGGTCGAGAGGACAGGTGGTGGGCTTTCCAGCTCGGAGGAGTCTGTCCACATCGGCTGGGGATATCCAGTCAAAGTGGTCCAATACTGAACCCGAGGACAGTCGAGGGGCCTCCAGTTCCTTTATTGTATCCAAATTGGCAGGGAGGTCATGGCGGAGCAACAAGACCTTCTCCGCAAAAAAGCTCGCAAATGCCTCACAGCTGTGTGTCAAATTGTTATTTAAATTTGGCTGTCCTTCGAGGGACATTAAAGACCGAATTATACTAAATAATTGCGCCGGGCGAGAGCTAGCGGATGCAATGGAGGCCGAGAAGTAGGACTTCTTCGCGGCCTTCACTGCCATCTCGTAGGTTTTCATAAAAACCCTATAAGATGTTCTTGAAGCTCCGTCACGGGCACCCCGCCATACTCGCTCTAGCCGTCTGAGGTTCCGCTTCATTTTCCGGAGCTCCTCGGTAAACCAGGGAGCCCGGTTTCTGCGGGGTCGCAGAGGGCGCTTAGGTGTGATCTCATTGATGGCTGCCAGGAGCTGGGTATTCCAGGCCTCAACAAGCTCAGTCAATGAGTCGCCAGGGGGAGAAAGGTCCCGCAAGGATTGACGGAATCTATCAGGGTCCATCAGCCTCTGCGGGCGAGCCCAAATTGGCTCGCCACCCAAGCAGGGTGGGGGTGGAACGTCAATCCTGGCTTTCAGAGCATAGTGATCAGACCATGGCACCTTCATCGAAGGAAACATGATCACATCTATACCGATGCCAAAGATCAAATCCAGCGTGTGGCCTGCTTAATGTGTGGGGCCCGAAACAAAATGGGAGAGCCCTAGTGTCGCCATGGAAGACACCAGGTCCAGAGCCTGTGAGGAGGGAGTGGCATCAGCATGGATGTTGAAGTCCCCCAATACCAATAGGTTAGGGAACTCCAAGGCCCAGCCGGCCACCGCCTCCAGCAGGCCTGACAGGGTGGCTGCTGGTGCGCTAGGTGGCCGGTACACCAGCCAGACAGCCAAGCTCACCTCGGAGCCCCACACTAGGCCAACACATTCAATGCCGGGGATCGATGGCGATGGTAGAGCCCTGAAAGAACAATCTTCCCGGATTAATAACGCCACCCCTCCCCCCCGGCCCACAGTCCGCGACTGGTGGAGGACGGAGAAGCCCGGGGCACAAAATTAGGCACAAAAGCATATCGGTTACATTTCACCTACTTCCATTAGACTGACAGTATTACATGTCCAACAACATAGTCCTTTAAATAAGTTGGGCACTTGGAAACTCTGCCAGACCACCGGGGAGCGGTACCCAGGTTCGGGGGGCCACCCGATTCTTGCTGAGGCTGTGGCACGACCCTAGGTGGCGTTGAAACCAAGTCCCCTGGATCCGCTGTTGTGGGTGGAACATCCGCAAGTGGAGTTGGCGGAATGTCAGGCACAGCAGTGGTCTGAGTCTGTGGGAAGTCCAGCAGACTCTCTGAAGCGGCTTGGTTCGGCTCCACGCCGGCAGTTCGCGAGAGAGATGTAGGTGGAGCCTCACCATCTGTAAGTGTCTGTTCCGGAGCCACGAGCGCATTTGGGGGCACTGCGGTAGTGTCCAAGTCTCCAACCCTGCACCTAAGCTGGTCTATGTGCCGGTGCCACAAACGTCCGTCTTTGAGTGCCACCTGGTATGAGCAAGGTCCAGTGACTTCCACTACTGTGGCTGGCACCCAAGGAATGTCCCCCTCAAAGTTCCGGGCAAAGATCTGGTTTCCTGGAACACAACCTGGGGGTTCAGCCACAGCAAAGTCTGGGTGCAGCTGGTCAAGCGGAGATCTGAGGCGGCGGCCCATTAGCAGTTCAGCAGGACTCCGCCCTGTGGCCACATGAGGGGTGATGTGTTGCACGAACAAATATTCGGTGACCTGCTTGTGCTAGTCTCCTTGGTCCAGGCACACCAGTGCCTCTTTTGCAAAGCACACCATTCTCTCCGCTTGCCTGTTGCTGGATGGATGAAATAGTGCCATTAGGGCATGGCGGATGCCCAGTCCCAAAAGGTATTGCTCAAAAGTGCCTGACGTGAACTGCAGTCTGTTGTCGGAGACAAGGACATCAGGACACCCATGTGTCGCAAAGAGGCCTCGCAGCATCTGGATGACGGCCTCGGTAGTGGTGGAGAGTATCAGAGCCACCTCCAGCCATTTGGAATAGGCGTCCACCACTACCATAAAGGTCCGGCCGCGAAAGGGGCCGGCCATATCAATGCGCACCCTCAACCAGGGTGTATTGGGCGTCACCCAGATGTGTTCCTTAGCGGCTGGTGGCACAGGCCTAGATTCTTGGCATGCTTGACAGGCGGAAACCCAGGCAGTGATGGCATCGTCCATGTTAGGCCACCAGACGTAACACCGAGCCAACACCTTCATTTTGACGATTCCCGGGTGGCCAACATGCAGAGCCTCAAGGATGCGTTGATGGAGTCTTTGGGGAATCACGACATGGTCTCCCCACAGCAGACAGCAGATGAGCCGAGAGTTCATGTTGTCTGGTTGCGAACGGCTGGAACTCCGATGCAAAAGGCCCTTGTGGCCACCCCCTCCACACCCATTTGAGCACACGGCTGATGGTGCGATCCCGGGCAGATGCGGAGGCCACAGTGGCAGCCAATACAGGCGCTGCCAGAAGATCCTCAATCAGGAGGAGCGATGAAGCCGGAGCCAGGTCTTCCACAAACGCTGGAAGAGGGCAACTGCTGAGGGCATCAGCATGGCCCATCGATTTCCAGAGGCGATGAACGAGCCGGTAGTGGTAGGCAGCCAGGAAAACTGTCCATCGCAGCATGCGCGGCGAGAGGAACGGTGGAGTTGGTCGATCACTGGCGAGGAGGCCCAGGAGCGGCTTGTGGTCAGTGATGAGTTCGAAAGTCTTGCCGTAGAAGTATTCATGGAACCTCTTCACTCCAGCCACAAATGCCAGTGCCTCCTTGTCGAGCTGGCTGTAATTCCGTTCCGTCGGAGATAGCGTCCTGGAAAAGTAGGCAAGCGGTGCTTCTCTTCCGTCTGGAAAATGGTGACTAAGGACAGGGCCAATGCCAAAAGGTGAGGCGTTGCAGGCAAGGACCAGCGGCCTGGCTTCACTGTACCAGCACACTGTCCGATGAAAGGAGAGCCTTGACTGCGTTGAAGGCTGCCATCTCCCGATGATCTCAGGACCAAGGTGTCTTCGTGCTGAGGAGTCGGTGAAGAGGCTCAGCCACCGTGGCTTTGTGGGGCAGGAACATGTTATAAAAGTTCAGCAGTCCCAGGAACGCCTGCAACTCCGTCTTGTTCTTTGGGATGGAGGCCTGCTGGATAGCACGGATCTTGGATGTGGTCGGGTGAAGGCCGGAGGCGTTGATAAGATAGCTCAGGAACTCCACCTGTGGAACGGCGATCTGGCACTTCTCCCTCTTTACCATGAGCCCGGCCTCCTGGAACCTGGTCAGCATGGCACGGAGGCGCTCGAACAGCTGCTGGCATGAGTCTGCGGACACCAAGACGTCATCAAAATATGGTAGCACACCCAGAAGCCCTTGCAGGAGACGCTCCATAAGGCTTTGGAAGATGCCAGGAGCCACACTCACCCCGAATTGCAAACAGCGGCAATGGAATGCCCCTCGGTGGGTGATGATCGTCTGGGCATTTGCAGTGCCATCATCGACGGGCAGTTGTTGATAGGCTTGGGCAAGGTCTAGCTTAGCGAAGACCTTACCCTCACCCATGGAATGCAGCAGGTGTTGGACAACAGGAACCAGGTAAGCGTGCTGCTGAAGTGCCTTGTTGAACGTACACTTTTAGTCGGCGTAGATTCTCACCGACCCGTCTGGCTTGACAGGCGTGACGATGGGGGTTTTCACACTTGGCGTGGTCAACCGGCTCCAAAACTCCTTGGGCAATAAGCTTGTCCAGTTGTTCGTCCACCTTAGCCTTGAGAGCAAAGGGAACCCGGCGTGGCTTTAGCTTGATGGGGGCGACTTGTGGATCAAGGCTAAAGGAGATGGGCATACCTGTATATTGACCCAAAGTGCCGTCCAAAACCTTGGCAAAGTCTTTGACCAGACCCTCAGTCTCTGCATTAGAGATGCAGTTGATGCCGGTGACTTCCAGGCCGAGGGCATCAAACCAGTCTAGCCCTGGGAGGCTTGGCCGCTGCCCTTTGACCACCTCCAGTTGGAGCAGGCCTGAAAAATCCTTGAAGGCGATCCGGAACCGGCCAACGCCTACCACGGGAATGTTGTTTCCCTGGTAGTCTCTCAAGTGTACGTGGTGAGAGTTGACTTGCCTTTTGGACACTCTGGGTACCAGTCTTTTGATGGTGCTCCAAGACACGATGAACAGGGCAGACCCGGTGTCAATCTCCATGTCCTTCAATGAGCACCGTGACGTTCAGCTTGTGTCGCATAGGCGAGTCGGTTTGGCCAATTGTGGTTCCAGACGGGCAGAGGCAGTTGGTGAGAGCGAAACAGCTTTCCTTGGTGCACTGGAGACTTGAACTTGTGAGTCGGTGAAGGGGGGGTGTCAGAGCCTATCAGCAGACCTTAGCGATGTGGCCCCTTCTGGAACACTTCCGACAGATGGCGTCTCTGAATCGACACTTGGCACGGGAATGGTTGCCTCTGCAGCCAGCACATTCCGATTGGCCCTTGGACTTCCTGCACTCCCGATTGGCCCTTTGAACTTCCTGCACTCCCGCTTTGTCTGGTGCACGTCATTGTCTTCACTGGAGGATGCCTCATCACTGCTGGCCTCTTCATGATGCACCGTTACAGATGGATGTCCCGGACCCCGCAGACGATTCGATCCATCAGGGCATCGTCTAAGTCTTGGAACTTGCAGTGCATTGCAGCCTGTCGGAGGGCAGCAGTGTAGTTGTTAATTGACTCCCCCTCTGCTTGGTTCCCGTGGTAGAACGCATGGCGGGCAGCAATCTTGGATGGCTTTGGCACATAGTAGTTGCGGAGCTTCTCTTGAATCGTGTCCCACAGTGTTGCCTGGACTGCTACAGGCGCAACCAATGCTCGGGCTGTCTCAAACACCTCAGGCCCACAGAGGCTGAGGAATAGGCCCCGCTTACGCTCCTGTGATACTTCCGTCAGCTCGTTGGTTTGGAGGTAGCAGTTGAACCGAGCGAGGTAGGAGTCCCATGATTCAGAGGCTGGCGCAAACGGTGGTAGAGGCACAAGTGAAGCCATGGTTCCAATGCCGATGTGGGGCGATGGATGGAACACAGTGCTTTAGCCAGAACGGTCAGCTCTGAATTGGTTCTGTTCAGTGATTTCGCTCGGTGTTTCAGCTTAGTGATTCAGCTCCGCTCAGAGGGTGGCTGCATCTGGCTGTGCTCTGTTGTCTATCCATCCCATCCTCGTCGCCAGTGTTAAGTTGTGGGTGAACATATCAGACGACACAGTGATTCTTCAAACAGCTCTTGTTTATTCGCAGGCCAGAACAGAACTGAACTGAACGACTGCAAGGAATCATAAAACCCACTGACAAATACCCCTTCCTCTTGGTTCATGTGGGAACCAATGACACTGCAAGCAATAGCCTCCAGAAGATCAAAAGAGATTATGAGGCTCTGGGCAGGAAATTGAAGCAATTAAATGCACAAATTGTCATCTCATCTGTCCTCCCAGTTGAACGACGTGGCCCAGGGAGAGAGGGGGAAATAGTGGAAGTGAACAACTGGCTTCGCAAATGGTGTAAACAGGAACGGTTTGGATTCTTAGATCACGGACTGCAGTTTCTTGAAGATGGACTTCTGGCAAGCGATGGGCTGCACCTCACAACCGTTGGGAGGAATGTTTTTGCAAAAAATCTCAGAAACCTAATCAGGAGGACTTTAAACTGACTAATGTGGGGGAGGGAGACAGTGCTCCTGAAGGTAGGAGTCTATCAATTGATGAAGATGATTATCTAAATGTCATAGACTGAATGCAGCAAACAGCACGCAGACCTAGTGGTGGGAGGAAAAAATCCTTAAATAAGAGACACGGGGGAATGATTAATGGACTTCAATGTCTGTACACTAATGTGCAAAGCATGGGAAATAAACAAGATGAGCTTGAGCTCTTGGTACAGCAAACTAAATATGACATAATAGGCATCACTGAAACCTGGTGGGATAAGTCCCACGATTGGAATGTAAAAATGGAGGGATACAATCTATTTCAGAGAAACAGACCAGACAAGAAAGGAGAAGGAGTGGCGTTATATGTCAGGGATGTGTATACCTGTGAAGAGATCCAAGATTTAGAACCTCAAAGCCAAAAGTGAGAGCATTTGGGTCAAAATTAAGGGAGAGAAGAATAACAGGGACCTCATTGTGGGAGTTTACTATAGATCCCCAAGCCAAACGGAGGACATAGATGATGCCTTCCTGGAACAGATGGCCAAGCATGCAAAAGGAAGGGAGATAGTAGTAATGGGGGACTTCAATTACCCGGATATTTGTTGGATGTCAAACTCAGCCAAGAGCATAAGGTCAAACAGATTCCTCACTGGCCTTGCAGACAACTTCATTGTCCAGAAAGTGGGGAAAGCAACAAGAGGAACAGCCATTTTAGATCTGGTCCTAACCAATGTTGATGACCTGTTTGTGGGGTAGAAGTGGATGATTAGGCGCGAGTGATCATGCTCTTCTGAAGTTTACTATACAGCGGAAAGGAGCAGCCAAGCATACTAGGACTCAATTTCTTGACTTTAAGAAAGCCAACTTCATAAAACTTAGGGAAGTGCTGGGTGAGATCCCATGGACAGTAATACTAAAAGGAAAGGGAGTTCATGATGGCTGGGAGTTTGTTAAGAGGGAGATAGTAAAAGCACAACTTCAGGCAATACCAATGAGACGGAAACATGGAAGGTGCCTAAAGAAGCCAGGGTGACTATCTACAGAACTTTTAACTGAGTTAAGATTAAAAAAGGATGTGTACAAAAAATGGAAAAGGGGAGAAACCACCAAAGAAGAATTCAAACAAATAGCCAGCACATGTAGACACAAAGTCAGAAAAGCTAAAGCACAGAATGAACTCAGGCTTGCTAGAGAGGTTAAAAGCAACAAAAAAGGCTTTTATGGGTATGTTTGTAGCAAAAGGAAGAACAAAGAAACAGTGGGGTCACTCAGAGGAGAAGATGGTGAAATGCAAAAGGGGACACAGAAAGGGCTGAACTCCTCAATGACCTCTTTGCCTCAGTCTTCTCGATAAAGAAAACAATGCCCGACCTGAAGAATTTGGAGCAAATGGTTCAGCAGAGGAAACACAGCCCAGAATAACTAAGGAGATAGTACAATAATACTTGGCTAGTCTAGATGTATTCAGGTCTCCAGGGCCAGATGAACTTCATCCAAGAGTATTAAAAGAACTGGCAGATGTGATCTCAGAACCACTGGCAGTCATCTTTGAGAATTCCTGGAGAACAGGTGAAGTCCCGGCAGACTGGAGGAGGGCAAATGTTGTCCCTATTTTCAAAAAGGGGGAAAGAGAGGACCCAAATAATTACCGCCCAGTCAGTCTGACATCAATACCAGGGAAGATTCTGGAGCAGATCGTTAAGCAAACAGTCTGTGAGCACCTAGAAAGGAATGCTGTGATCACCAATAGTCAGCATGGATTTCTGAAAAATAAGTCATGTCAGACTAACCTGATCTCGTTTTTTGACAGAATTACAAGCCTGGTAGATGAAGGGAACGCAGTGGATGTAGCCTACCTTGATTTCAGCAAGGCATTTGACAAGGTGCCCCATGATATTCTTGTAAAGAAGCTGGTAAAATGCGGTCTTGACTATGCTACCACTCAGTGGATTTGTAACTGGCTGACTGACCGAACCCAAAGGGTGCTCATCAATGGTTCCTCTTCATCCTGGAGAAGAGTGACTAGTGGGGTGCCACAGGGTTCTGTCTTGGGCCCGGTCTTATTCAACATCTTTATCAACGACTTGGATGATGGACTCAAGGGCATCCTCATCAAATTTGCAGATGACACCAAACTGGGAGGGGTGGCTAACACCCCAGAGGACAGGATCACACTTCAAAACAACCTTGACAGATTAGAGAACTGGGCCAAAACAAACAAGATGAATTTTAACAGGGAGAAATGTAAAGTATTGCACTTGGGCAAAAAAAATGAGAGGCACAAATACAAGATGGGTGACACCTGGCTTGAGAGCAGTACATGTGAAAAGGATCTAGGAGTCTTGGTTGACCACAAACTTGACATGAGCCAACAGTGTGACGCAGCAGCTAAAAAAGCCAATGCAATTCTGGGCTGCATCAATAGGAGTATAGCATCTAGATCAAGGGAAGTAATAGTGCCCCTGTATTCTGCTCTGGTCAGACCTCACCTGGAGTACTGTGTCCAGTTCTGGGCACCACAGTTCAAGAAGGACACTGACAAACTGGACCAAAATGGTCAAAGGCCTGGAAACGATGCCTTATGAGGAACGGCTAAGGGAGCTGGGCATGTTTAGCCTGGAGAAGAGGAGGTTAAGGGGTGATATGATAGCCATGTTCAAATATATAAAAGGATGTCACATAGAGGAGGGAGAAAGGTTGTTTTCTGCTGCTCCAGAGAAGCGGACACGGAGCAATGGATCCAAACTACAAGAAAGAAGATTCCACCTAAACATTAGGAAGAACCTCCTGACAGTAAGAGCTGTTCGACAGTGGAATTTGCTGCCAAGGAGTGTGGTGGAGTCTCCTTCTTTGGAGGTCTTTAAGCAGAGGCTTGACAACCATATGTCAGGAGTGCTCTGATGGTGTTTCCTGCTTGGCAGGGGGTTGGACCCAATGCCCCTTGTGGAATTAAAGAACCTTTTAAAGAGGGTGAAAGAGGAGAGCACAAAATATGGTCTGAAGCTCAACATCAAAAAAACGAAGATCATGGCCACTGGGAAATAGAAGGGGAAGAAATGGAGGCAGTAAGAGATTTTACTTTCTTGGGATCCATGATCACTGCAGATGATGACTGCAGTCACGAAATTAAAAGACGCCTGCTTCTTGGGAGAAAAGCAATGACAAACCTAGACAGCATCTTAAAAAGTAGAGACATCCCCTTCCCAACAAAGGTCCGTATAGTAAAAGCTATGGTTTTCCCAGTAGTGATGAATAGAAGTGAGAGCTGGACCATAAAGAAGGCTGATCACCGAAGAATTGATGCTTTTGAATTATGGTGCTGTAGGAGACTCTTGAGAGTCCCATGGACTGCAAGAAGTTCAAACCTATCCATTCTTAAGGAAATCAGCCCTGAGTGCTCACTGGAAGGACAGATCCTGAAACTGAGGCTCCAATACTTTGGGCACCTCATGAGAAGAGAAGACTCCCTGGAAAAGACCCTGATGTTGGGAAAGATTGAGGGCAGAAGGAGAAGGGATGACAGAGGACAAGATGGTTGGACAGTGTTCTCGAAGCTACCAGCATGAGTTTGACCAAACTGCGGGAGGCAGTGGAAGACAGGAGTGCTTGTCATGCTGTGGTCCATGGGGTCATGAAGAGTCGGACATGACTAAATGACTAAACAACAACAACAACAACAACAAATTAGGTTCAATCATTTTAGGGATGTATACCAAGTTGAACTTAGTTGTATACAACCTTATAATTCTAAAAATCAGTTAAAAGCATTGGAGGAATAATTGTTGATTTGGTACATTCCTTTAAAAATGTCTTTAATAATCAGCTAAAAACTGCATTTTCAATGCTATTTAATGCATTGCAATGCAAGCAAAGTTAAAAAATCATTTTAAACACCATCGAAAGCAGATGTAGCTTTAGAAGTCCTGTGTCAAATATTACTATTAGAATACCAAATTGTATTGTCCAGCCTGTAATTTGGATGCCAGTTTGGATGTTAGCATGTGAAAGCATTGTTTCTTGTGGCTGTGCTTCAAATAATTAGGAGCATGCAGCTGCATTTTTAAAAAGTGATTTAACAGCTAAACTTCTAGAAAACAATGCTACACAACTACAATTCCCAGCAGATTATAGCCATTTTTCACAAAGAATTATTGGCAGCAATTCAACCTCAACTTTTGTAGGATTGTTGTTTATTTAGCTGAATATGAAAACCCTGCACTGCATCACAGAACATAAGGAGAAGATTTATGTGTTGTCCATGTGCATTGCGACACAATGGCTTGGGTCCTAACTTCCTTCTACAGCCCTCTGCAGGCCCTGAAAATTTACTTCTGAGTGGCTGGGAGAGCCCTTGCAAAGGGCATGGGAAATGATGTGTAAGGAGGAGAGCGCAGGTGGTGAGGGAGTTTTAAACCCTGGTCTCTCCACCCCAAAGCCAACCCTTCAACCAATTGCACCACACTCAAAACCAAATACAGTGGTACCTTGGGTTAAGAACTGAATTCGTTCTGGAGGTCTGTTCTTAACCTGAAACTGTTCTTAACCTGAAGCAACATTTTAGCTAATGGGGCCTCCCGCTGCCACCGCGTGATTTCTGTTCTCATCCTGAAGCAAAGTTCTTAACCCGAGCTACTATTTCTGGGTTAGCGGAGTCTGTAGCCCGAAGCGTCTGTAACCTGAAGCGTCTGTAACCCGAGGTACCACTGTAGGCTTTTATTTCTGTTGTGAATCTGCTACACATGTGTCAGGGGCTCAGGAGCAGAGGCACAGGAGAGGGAGGAAATGGAGAGTGAGGGGGAGTAATCCGAGGGGAGCGTAGGCGATGACAGTGGTCCGAGGGATTCCCTGAGTCTCTCCAGCGAATCGGAAGATTCACAGAAGGGGGCGCCTATGGCCAGGGCAAGGGGGGTGCCTAGGGGGACACCCCAGGAAGAAGGGGCCAGAGGGGACTCAGAGAGCAGCAGTTGGAAATCAGGACCAGCTTCCCCACCAGAGCGCAGTGGGGGGAGGAGTCCCAAGTATCGGGATCAGGCTGCACACCACCGGCGAGAGGAGATGAGTCAGGATTGACCACGCCTCCATCGGAGAGTGCGGAAACGGTCGAGAGGAAGGTTGGAGGCTGGGCACGCGCGCCAAGTTCAAATGTACAGGCGAGCGGCACAGCAGGTAGCCTGGATAGGGAACCAGGTCCTAAAGCCCGCCGGAAGGAGGGGCAAGAGTCAGGGGGGTCAGCGTCAGAAGAGTCCAGAAAGGAGGAGACCCCGGGGGGCAGAAGGACCCAGAGGAGGAAAGAACAACGGAAGAGGTGGAGTAAGGCTAGAGTCTTAAACTGGTGTGCCTAGAATGTTATTCTTATTCCAAACCTTACAGATTTTGGACAAGATGGACTGCTTCAAGAAGTGGCAGAAAGACATATCTAAATTTGTCTGGCAGGGCAAAAAGCCCAGAATAAAATTTAAGATTTTAACTGATGCAAAAGATAGAGGGGGCTTTGCCCTGCCGGACTTAAGACTCTATTATGAATCAGCAGCTTTTTGCTGGTTGAAACACTGGTTACTTCTTGAAGACACAGACATTTTGGATTTGGAGGGGTATGATAATAACTTTGGTTGGCATGCATATTTATGGTACGACAAGGCAAAGGTGTATAAAAGTTTTAAAAACCATATTGTCAGGAAAGCATTATACAATGTTTGGACTAGATATAAAGACTTGTTGGAAAGTAAGACTCCCAGGTGGTTGTCACCAATGGAAGCTAAGGCGGTGAAAAAACTTAATATGGATTCTAATTGGCCAAAATACTGTGAAATCCTAGAACAAGATGGTGAGAAGTTCAAACTTCAGAGTTATGAGAAATTAAAGTTCAAAGTTCGAGATTGGTTACATTATCGTCAGATAAATGAGATATTTAAGCAGGACAGGAAAATAGGATTTCAGAAGGAGAGGTCAAAATTAGAAACAGAACTGTTAGAACCCAATACTAAGAATTTGTCAAGAATGTATAACTTGTTGTTGAAATGGAATACACAGGATGAAACAGTGAAATCAGCTATGATTAAATGGGCTCAAGATATCGGTCATGATATTATGTTTGCTGACTGGGAACAGTTATGGACCACTGGTGTTAAATTTACGGCATGTAATGCCTTAAAAGAAAACATAATGAAAATGATTTACAGGTGGTACATGACCCCAGTCAAGCTTGCAAAGATCTATCATTTGCCCAATAATAAATGCTGGAAATGTAATGAAACTGAAGGTACCTTTTACCACCTTTGGTGGACCTGCCCAAAGATTAAAGCCTTTTGGGAGATGATCTATAATGAAATTAAGAAGGTCCTTAAGTGGACTTTTCCTAAGAAACCTGAGGCTTTTCTCCTGGGCATGGTTGGCCAATTGGTGTCAAAGAAGGATAGGACTTTTTTATGTACGCTACTACAGCAGCAAGAATTCTTTTGGCAAAGTATTGGAAGATGCAAGAACTACCTACTCTGGAAGAATGGCAGACAAAGGTGACAGATTTCATGGGACTGGCAGAGATGACCGGCAGAATCCGAGACCAGGGGAAAGAGACAGTGGAAGAGGACTGGAAGAAATTCAAAACATATCTTAAAAACTGTTGTAATATTGAGGAGTGTTAAGATGTCAAGGGGTAAGAAGTAGAGAATTACAGCTGTAAATAATAAGTTTAAGGAAATTTAATGAAAGGGAACTAATAGACAAATTGACTAAACAGTTGCTAAAGAATTGCAGAATAAGGATGCAGCGAAAGGGAGGTATGGGGAAGTCGGAGGAAAGAAGGTGTATGAAATTAAGGTTTTGAGGTTTTATATGTTTAATGTTTTGTATATTTTTGTTTTGTGTGGTGTTTGTTTTTTATTATGTGTTTAAAAAATGAATAAAAATTATTATTTTTTAAAAAAATAAACTGGTGTACAGGGGCGGAGACTCAGACGGAGCTTCGCCGGTCTAGGTTCTAGACGTAGAGCTGCACGCTGCGGCTTGTAAATGGAAACTGAACTTCAATAAAGACTTTTGTACATTACAACCGGCTAGCGTTGGTCCTCTGTGAGCTGGGACCTGGAGGCAGCTCTGACAGTAAGCTCCGTCTCCACAAAAACCTCGCAACGTGAGTGGACGCAGCGAGGGGCGAAGATTGGTGCTTCGCGAGCTCACAAAAGCAGTACAGGATGACTACCGAAGAACGAATGGTAGCCCTGCAAAATGCAGTGACACAACTTAACGCGGAGATATTAGCATCCAGGAAGAGGGAAGAAGATACTGCTGCTACCTGCAGGGATCTGCAAGCCAGGTTTGAAATGTTGACTAAGCAGGGGCTACCGGGAGCCAGACCAGAGGGGATTGGGCTGGGAAAGAGAGGAGGCAGCCTTGAGTCTCATTTTGATGGGAGTCTGCAGCAGTACCCTAACTTCCGAGCAGACGTGGTATTTGCGCTACAGTTGCTGGAGAAGGACTTTAGAGATGAGCAGGAGAAGGTGGGCTTTATACTAACTCATCTCCATGGAGAAGCTAAAGTGTGGCTGTGCAATCTGTGGAGAGATGAGGATCCCGCGCTCCAAAGTGCGGATGCCTTCATTAAAGCGATGGATGCGTGTTTTTTATCAACAATAGACGTAGATATCGCCAGAAAAGAGGTACATGGACTGAAACAAGGGAGAGCCACTGTAAGGCAGTATCATTCCCGCTTTTTTGCATTGGTCAATGCGCTGGGATGGGAAAAAGATTCAGCTGCAGTCAGAGACCTTTTCTGGGAAGGGTTGAATGGAGCTGTGAAAGACGAAATTGCAAGGGGGGAACGACCCCAAAGCAATCAGGAAGTGGGGACTTCCGGAGGCGGCGCGAATGGTAATGGCTGCCCGCTCCTAACAGGGAGAGGGAAGCTCCGCTGAAACGGGTCGTCCGCTGCGGCGAAGCGGAGACCCACTCAGGAAAACCACAGGTGGCAGAAGCCTGTGGTCTTGAGACCCGGCGGGCGCCAGAAGCAGCCCCCAAAATGCTGAAGGGACCCCGTAAGGGGCTCCGGATCGCAGAGGGGGTAGAGGCGCTGTGGGTCGTTTCGCAATCAACGGAGCGAAGCCGCATTGCTGTTGCCGGTGAGCGCTGACCTTTCTTCTTGAAACCTCTAAATTCGGAAAGCAACAACCCGTGAGTAATTTGGACCTTACAAATTTTAAGACTTTTAAGACCTTGAATTTGGCTGAAAGCAGAGTGACGATAAACAGGAAGTCCGTCTTCCGCTGACACTGAACTTGAAAAGTAAAGAGCAGGAGGAGTGGAGACCAGGAGTAACGTTTTAACCAATCGGTCTGGCACCTATTTAAACTGCTTTTCTGGGTGGATTAAAGACTTTAAGTGGCTGATTTTTGGATTTATATTGAGACAAGGATATCTTTCTTCTGTTGAACTATTGAATTATAAATTAAGCAAGAAACCCAGGTGCTGGAGCTGCCTGAGCAACTGAACAGTCAGTTTGCAAACTTGGATACTTTGAATCTAAACTTTGAAATACTCTGAGTTTGAACTTGCTATTTTGAAACATCTGCTGTCTAAGCACTGCCAGAAACATTGTTCTGTTTTAAGTACTAACTCTGCTAAAATTTATCTTTGTGGAGGTCTCTGGACACTGAATTAGATTCACTAATTTGAATTGGATTTGACTTCCTCCCTAAAGACATTTTAAGCTCTCCCTAGAGGATTTTGGACCTACAGCAGTGACACTGTTTTACTTTCCTTTTCCCGGCCTCCTGTTTGAATGTTGCTATCTGGGCCGTTGCTTTCTCATGGGAACAACTCAGTTTGACCTTGGTCTTTAGATAACTCTGGAATGAGTGGAACAAGAAAAAGGGGAAGAACCAGACAAACAACTTTAACTTTATCTGCAGCCTCACAGCGTAGATCATCTGTGCCTGCTTTGCCTTCCACTTTGCCTCCTGAGGTAGAAGCAGCTTCCCTGTCACGGGCAGGGGAGGGAGAAACTGAGGAATTACAATTGGAAGATATGGCCTCAGGAGCAAGTGGTTCTATTTTAGAGAAAATTTTTGAAAAATTGGAGGCTTTGGACAGAAAGGTTGACCAGCAAACAGCTAAAATTGATCAAAATACAGAAAGCTTGAATAGATTAACTGGACAAGTTGCACAGAATGTTCAATCTATTGGAGAATTGAAGGAGGCTGTAGGTGAAAATCGGAAATTGGCTGAGGATACTAGCCAAAGACTGGGAGAGCTTGAAAAAGAAGTAAGACCACTCAGTAAACAAGTAGGAGAACATCAGATTTATTTTTCTATGACAGAACTGCGGAACAGGGAGGCCAACTTGAGGATACGGTCAATACCAGAAGTGGAAGAAGGCAACTTAACTGAGTTTCTGACTAAAGAATTTTCCAAGTTCTGGAACCTAGAGGAGAAAGACTTCAAAATAGTATCTGCTTTTAGGCTTGGAAGACTTATAAGGAAAGAGAAGCCCAGAGACTGTTTGATAATATTGAGATCAAAGGAGGAAAGGGACAAGATTTTGGGTCTGCACTACGGAAAGTCACTGGACATTTTGGATAAAAGAATTGAAATTTACAAGGACATTCCCAAACAACTGTTGGACCTTAGATCTGACTATTCGGAACTAGTAAAATTGCTGAGGAGCAACTCAATCATCTTCAGGTGGGAGTTTCCCCAAGGATTATTTTTTACCTTCAGAGGGAGGAAGATCAAAATCAGAACACCGGAGGACAGAGATAAGTTTTTGGCGGCACACGGAGAAGATCTTCACAAAGGACTTGGATTACCTCCTGGGCCTGAACTTCCAGGGGAGCCTGCACCCTCAGATCCTCAAGAACCGGAGAACAAGGTACCACCCCAGCAAGAATAACCAGATTTATTCAGGATGTCTCTGCAACTTTTGAGTTGGAACATAAATGGCTGTAATATTCCAGAAAAAAGGAGAAAAATCTTTCACATATTAAAAAAGGAACAATTGGACATTATCTGTTTACAAGAAACACATGTGATCAGGCTCCACAGAAAAGTGCTAATAAATAAAAGACTCGGTCAGGAATTTATATCTTCGGACACAGTAAAAAAGAGAGGTGTGGTGATTTATGCAAAAGAGAGTCTTTCACCTAAATTTCTGTTTAAAGACGAACATGGAAGAATTTTGGCAATAGAAATACAATATCAAGGAGAAAAAAAATTGATATTAGGAATTTACGCTCCAAACGAAGGGAAATCGGAATTTTACAAGAAGTTGCATGAGACTATGCTGGATTATCTGGACTACAACAACATCATCATGATGGGAGATATGAATGGAGTCGTATCAACTAACATGGATAAGTCACAGAACCAAAATGTTACTAAAGATGGGAGACTACCAAAGACCTTTTTTGAAATGACAGACAATATGGATTGGATTGACATTTGGAGAGTGAGAAACCCCTTGGGAAGGGAAGGAACATTCTTCTCTGAAGCCCAACTGACTTGGACAAGAATCGACCAAATATGGATAACTAGAGGTCTGGCACCCAAGATTAGAAAGGTGGAAATCTGCCCAAAGACATGCTCCGACCATAACGCACTGAGAATGGACATGACATTGATCCCAACCGGTTCCTTCAGATGGAAGATGAATGATGGCCTGTTTAGAGATCAGGAGATTGCCAAGAAGGCCCAAAAAGCTCTAAAGGACTACTTTGAGATTAATATGAACACTACGGTGAAAAAAAGAACTATCTGGGACGCAAGCAAGGCCGTGATGAGGGGGTTCTTGATACAACAGAATACCGTAAAGAAAAGGAAACAAAATGAAAGGAAGGACAAAATTCTGGAAAAAATCAGAGTTAGAGAAGAAGTTAAGATCTAATCCGAAGTCTCAGCCGATTCTGAGAGAAATCAAACTCCACCAAGCACAATATTCTAAACTGATAAACCAGGAAATAGAATGGAAGATTAAATTAATGAAACAAAAAACTTTTGAATCGGCTAATAAATGTGGAAAACTGCTAGCCTGGCAGTTGAAGAGGAGACAAAAATTAAATACAGTGACAAATTTAGAGATTGAAGGAAGAAGTATTCAGAACCCCGGAGAGATTAGAAAGTGTTTCCAGAGATATTTCAAAAAATTATATACTCAAGGGCCACAAGATGAAATTGAGATTAAACAATTTTTGGAGAAAAATGGACTAGCAAAATTGTCAGAAGAAAACAGAACAATCCTGAATGGCAAAATAACACGACAAGAGATTGAGCAGGCTATCCAGAACATGAAACAGGGCAAATCACCAGGGCCAGACGGGTTGACCTCCAAGTATTATAAGACACTGAAAGACTATCTGATACAACCATTGATGGAGGTCAGCAATGAAATTATGGAGGGGAAGAAAGCGCCGGAATCGTGGAAGGAAGCTTTTATCACATTGATACCAAAATCGGAAACTGAAAAGACACAACTTAAGAACTACCGTCCCATCTCCCTTTTAAATGTGGATTACAAAATATTTGCAGACGTTTTGGCAAGTAGATTCAAGAGAGTTTTAAACGAAGTAATTCACAAAGACCAGGCAGGCTTTCTCCCAGGTAGACATATGTCTGCTAATACAAGGAACATTATTGATATATTGGAACTTTTACAAACAGACATAAACACCAAAGCAGTTTAAATTTTTATAGATGCGGAGAAGGCCTTTGACAACATATCCTGGAAGTTTATGAAGGGGAATCTAAAAGAAATGGGAGTGGGTCGGGGGTTCGAGAATGGGATTGATGCAATATATTCAGAACAAAAGGCTAAATTGATAGTTAACAATGTGGTTACAGAAGAGTTTAAAATTGAAAAAGGAACACGACAAGGCTGCCCGATTTCCCCGTTACTATTTATTTCGGTCCTGGAAGTGCTCCTGAATATGATTAGAGGGGATCGGCTGGTGGAAGGGATCCAGGTCGGAGCGAAACAATACAAACTTAAAGCGTTTGCAGATGACCTAGTTTTGACATTACAGGAGCCAGAATCTAGTACGAAAAGAGTATTACAACTGATTCAAGATTTTGGTCGGGTGGCGGGATTTAAATTAAATAAACAAAAAACTAAGGTGTTGGGAAAAAACATGACAGATACTGAGTCGGAACGGTTTCAGAGAGAGACAGAATTAACTGTGGTTAAGAAAGTGAAATACCTAGGGGTAAACATAACAGCAAAAAATCTGAGTTTATTCAAAGATAATTATGAAAAATGTTGGTCTGAAATTAAGAGAGACTTGGATAGTTGGTCAAAATTAAAACTTTCATTGTTAGGCCGAATAGCTGCCATTAAGATGAACGTACTGCCAAAAATGTTGTTTTTGTTTCAAACATTGCAAATTGTAGACAAAACGGAGTGCTTCCGGAAGTGGCAGAAAGACATTTCTAAATTTGTCTGGCAGGGCAAAAAGCCCAGAATTAAGTTTAAGATATTAACGGACGCGAAAGAAAGAGGGGGCTTTGCCCTGCCAGACTTAAAGCTATATTATGAAGCCGCAGCTTTCTGCTGGCTAAAAGACTGGCTACTTCTAGAAGACACGGACGTACTGGATTTGGAAGGTTTTAACAATGCATTTGGATGGCATGCATATCTATGGTACGACAAGGTTAAGATTAACAAGGCCTTCAAGAACCATATTGTCAGAAAAGCAGTATTTAATGTCTGGACAAAATATAAAGACTTACTGGAAAATAAAACTCCGAGGTGGCTGTCACCCCTGGAGGCCAAGGCCCGAAAAAGACCCAATATGGAGGCCAATTGGCCAAAGTATTGGGAAATATTAGAAAGAGACGGAGACAATTGGAAATTGCAGAGTTTAGAGAAAATGAAAGATAAAGTGCGAGACTGGTTACACTATGCTCAGATTAAAGAAGTGTTTAAGAATGATAAAAAGATAGGATTCCAGGTGGAGAAATCGAAGTTGGAAACAGAACTGTTAGAACCTAAAACCAAAGTACTTTCAAAAATGTATAATTTGCTGATGAAATGGAATACACAAGACGAAATGGTTAAATCGGCTATGATAAGGTGGGCTCAGGATATTGGGCATAATATCATGTTTGAAGATTGGGAAAGGTTGTGGACCACTGGGCTGAACTTCACTGCATGTAATGCTTTGAAGGAAAATGTAATGAAAATGATATATAGATGGTACATGACCCCAGTTAAATTAGCCAAAATATACCATTCGTCTGATAATAAATGTTGGAAATGTAAGGAAAATGAAGGAACATTCTTTCACCTCTGGTGGACCTGCCCTAGAGTGAAGGTCTTCTGGGAAATGATTTATAATGAGCTGAAAAAGGTGTTTAAGTATACCTTTACCAAGAAACCAGAGGCCTTCCTTCTGGGCATTGTCGGCCAGAATGTGTTAAAGAAGGACAGAACATTTTTTATGTATGCAACAACGGCAGCAAGGATACTCATCACTAAGAACTGGAAAACTCAAGATCTACCCACACTGGAAGAATGGCAGATGCAGCTGATGGACTATATGCAACTAGCTGAGATGACCAGCAGAATTCGAGACCTGGGAGAGGAGAGGGTTGAAGAAGACTGGAAGAAATTCAAGATTTATCTACAAAAGTATTGTAATTTGGCTGAATGTTAACAAGGATGTCAGAGCAGAAATAATTGTCTACCATTAAATTAGATTTGAGTTTAATTTAAATGAATGGATTTAAGATTGTAAACAAAATGATAATTTGCTTGGAAATAATCTTATAATGATGCAAGTGGAAGCGGGAGACGTGAGGGAGTCCAAAGTAGTAATGAAAAGATGTTAAACAATTAATGTTGTTTTATTAAATATGCAATTGTATTGAAAAACCTAAATAAAAATTTATTAAAAAAAAAGCAATCAGGAAGTTGTACAGAGGGCGCTGTCGGTTGGGGTGCGTCTGGAAGAACGTCCATGGAGCAAAGACGAAGGGCGTTGGGGACGCACGCCGGCGAGAGCACCTCCCTTCTTTCCCAGGGACGCAACGCGCGCTCAATCCACGCCTCCGCTGGGAGGGGGAGAGGAACAGATGGAGATAGGAGGTGCCAGGGCTCAGTCAGCAACCAGAGCCCTAACACCGGGAGCAGTCAAAGCGAAGCCTCCTAGAGGAAACAGGAAGTGTTACATCTGTGACAGTGCTCAGCACATGGCGAAAGAGTGTCCCCAGAGGCTCCACAAGCACATTGCAGCCTCCGCAACAGTAACAGAAGCAGCTCAGCAGAGAGAACCACAGCAGGGAAACGACGGAGTCTGGCTGGAAGCAGAGGCACTGGGGCCCAGCCAGACGAGTCAGTGAAGCAGTCCCCAGAAATTTTGCAGCCCACAGACCCACTCCCGCCCAAACCAGTGGTGCAACTCACTGCATCGCTCCAGCTACCCAATGGACTTACAATGGAAGTGCCCATTACCATTGACTCTGGTAGTAATGCAGACTTTATAGGACTGGATTTCATCAAGCAACATCGCATAGCCCTCCTGCCAGCCACGATGCCCCTGAAAGTTGTCACGGTCGATGGAAGAGAATTGCTAGGGGGGCAGGTGGTCAAGCAAACGCCACCAATGGTGATGCAGATTGGAAATCACAGGGAAGTCATCAGCTTCAATGTGACCCAACTATCGGACACGCCTGTAGTATTGGGCATGAGTTGGCTGCACAGGCACAGCCCAGCATTGGCATGGTACCAGCGCCAACTGACTTTCGGCTCCTCCTACTGCGCAGAACACTGCATTCTGCCTAGCCCGGAAGGGGAAGAGGATGACCCGCAGCTACGATTGGGCACGCTGCAAGCAGTGCCCCACAAGTACGCAGCGTTTTTGGAGGTTTTCTGCGAGAAGGAAGCGGACAAGCTGCCTCCCCACAGGTCCTATGACTGCAAGATTGACCTCCTGCCGGGGGCGACGCTGCCGACCGGGAAACTGTATTCCATGTCTGAAGACAAACTGCAGGAACTCAGGGAGTTCATAGATCACAACTTGAAGCGCGGTTTCATCCGGGAGTCCAAAGCAGTGGGGGGCAGCCCCGTGTTCTTCGTGAAGAAAAAAGACACGCCCCCCAAAAAGGCTTGTGGTTGATTACAGAATTTTAAATTCGAAAACCAAGCCCACGGCCTTCCCCATGCCCAAAATCGACGACCTGCTCGCGACGGTGAGAAAAGGACGCGTTTTCACCAAGTTGGATCTTACGCTGGGCGGAGTTCTTTGCGAATTTCGACTTCAGGATTGAGTACATCCCGGGAGGCAACAACGTCATGGCAGATGCACTGTCCAGGAAGCCGCAGTATCTCGAAAAAGCGGCACCGGCGGCAGCCAAGCACATTTTCGCACCGAAAGCACGGGGATGACACCGTTCTTCGCCAACAATGGGAGGCATCCCAGAACCTTCCCGGGATTAGAGAGAGTGGGGGAGGGGGAGCCACAGGCAGCGGACGCCTTCGCGACGGAGTTGCAGGAGGTCCACGAACAGCTCCGAAGGCAGTTAGAACTAGCGAAACACGCATACAAGCTGCAGGCTGACAGACACAGAAGGGTTGGGGAAGACATACAGGTGGGAGACTGGGTTTGGTTAGCAGCCCAGGCAGTGCCGGCCAGATCGTTAGCAAAGAAGAAGTTCGGACATAAGCAGCTAGGGCCTTACCAAGTCGAGGCATGGATCAATCCAGTGGCCTTCCGGTTGACACTTCCGGAGGGATCCAGAATGCACCCGGTCTTTCATAGATCAGTGCTCACGCCCTACAAGGCACCTCACAGGTTTCAGATGCCAGGGACGGCACCAGACCCGCTCAGGGAAACGCCCACAGAGGGGGGTCACCAAGGGAGGAGCCTATCAACGAGGTCACAGAGATTTTAGACTCGAGATGGGGGGAAGAGGGGGTTGAGTATCTCCTTGCCAGGGAAGGTACCCCGGCCAGCACCAACAGCTGGGTGCCGTACTATCCGGTGGAGGAGCACTACCTCAAGGACGAGTTCCACGCGCTCTTCCCACACAGACCTATGCCGGCAGATTATTTCGACAAATATCTTTTCACACCCACACTTTCAGCCAGCACGTTCCAGGGGTTCTCATCAGACGAGGAACCGGCACTCGACACACGTTCCCCGGAGGGATCACCCTCGGGGTCTGCCACAGACCGCTCTTATTGGTGGGACAATCAACCGGAAGGGGGGTGGAGCAGGGAGCTGCTGCAGGGACCTTGGCAGGCAGCATCCCCCGAGGCGACCGGGGGAGAGACGGACATGGACGTGTTGGGGGAGGACCTTGGGTTCGAGCACGGAGGCAAAGAGATGGAAGCAGAGGAGATTGCCGTCGGCGAGACCATGGAGGACTATCCGGACTTATCCGGCTGGATGCACGCCACGGGGGACGAACTGTATCCTGCACTCACCCCCATAACGATGGAGCACCCAGAACCCACACCTGGGTAGGAGGTATGGGAAGGGTGAAAAAGAAAACAAGATGTTCTTTCTCCCCTCTTCCTGATGAAACTAACTTCTACTGCAAACCAAAAACAATGCTATGAGGCTCCTAATTACTGTCAGGGGCTAGGGATAAAATATAGCATTCTGTTGCAGGTTCCCACTTATCATTGCCTCCATTTCTGTTTCAAGTCTTGGCATGCCCATGCAAACATAGTAAAAATAGCACCACACATGAACAAGACAGAAGGATCAGCAGACTTTGGTTTGCAGAACTACAAAAATATTTAGAAAAAACACTAAATGGGGGAAACAGCTCAATGGGGAGCGGATGAATGTCACAGAGTGATTTTCAAGACCTATGGGATGTTAATGAGCTCAATGGTGGAGCGGGGTAGAAGGGAAGGAGTTTGTCTGCTTGATCCTCTAGCACTGGAGAGAGTGATTAGGACAAGTGGATGTTAAGGTTAGCAACAACCCACTCCTTTAAGAAAATATGGGCAGGGGGAGGGAGAAAAAGTGTAAATTTCCTTTTCTCGCACCAAAAACCTTCCAACACCCCCTGGGAGTGCCAAACAGCTCAAAAAGGTACAATTTGTTATGGGTCATCCACTTGTAAAGGTAAAGGGGACCCCTGACCATTAGGTCCAGTTGTGACCGACTCTGGGGTTACAGCGCTCATCTCGCTTTATAGGCCGAGGGAGCCGGCGTACAGCTTCCGGGTCATGTGGCCAGCATGACCAAGCTGCTTCTGGCAAACCAGAACAGTGCACGGAAATGCCGTTTACCTTCCCGGTGGAGCAGTACCTATTTGTCTACTTGCACTTCAACGTGCTTTTGAACTGCTAGGTTGGCAGGAGCTGGGACTGAGCAACGGGAGCTCACCCTGTCGCGGGGATTCGAACCACCGACCTTCTGATTGGCAAGCCCTAGGCTCTGTGGTTTAACCCACAGCGCCACCTGCGTCCCTCCCCCACTTGTACAAATATAATAAAAGTTAAAGAAACTCCCAAGGGTGCTAATGTGCCATTAGCAAAAACCAAGCAGTCTGGTGGCTCCTCAAGGCCCAGTGTCAGTAAGTTACATTTCTCTCTTCACAGTAATCGCCACTTCACACTGCTGACATTTTTATGGTCTTTATTTACAAGTATTTATAGAAGTCATCATGAGCTAATCACCATTAGTCTGACTCTGTTGAATCAGATACCACCAATGACCTCTTCCTCCTTTTCCAGCACCTAAAGTGTGGGAACTTTATGACTCTCCTCTCCCTCAGCCTCTTCTCCTTGTGTCTGGTGGGAGCTGCCGTAAATCTCCCTCCTCCCTCCAATTCAGAGCTTAACTCTTGCGGTGCTTGTGAGGCTGCTAGTTCACTTGCCCCTCTTTCCTGATCCCCTGTGTTTACAGAGTCTAACTTTTCCCTGCTGGGCTCTCCTATCCCCTCCTCTGCAGACACACATTCCTCTGCTGCTTCTAGTTCTAACCCGAAAGCTGTTAAGTTGTGGGCAAACATATCAGACGACACAGCGATTCCTCAACAGCTCTTGTTTATTCAGAGGCCAGAATAGAACTGAACTGAAGAGCTCAGTCAGCCTGCTTATATAGAGCTCCAGAACAATGTAACTGTTGCAACTTTCTAAAACTATCCAATCACTGAACATCACTTTTGATCCTTCATTTGCATACAAACTATCCAATCACTGAACGTCACTTTCGATCCTTCATTTGCATAACTATCTACAGTATCCCCCTGCTGGCCCAGGGTGAGAACTTCAGTACATAGCATCTTCCATGTCAGGGGATTCCGAACGTACTGATTCTGCCCTGACACCTAGTCTATACATTCTTGATGCATGGTCCAGGTGGACCAACCCAGTGCTCCACTTGAACTGACAAAACTCTGGAACTATTTCCTGCAAAGTATGGGGAAGGATGAATTTATCTTTGTGGGGAAGGATCTCTGCAGCATCTTAAAAAGCAGAGATATCACCTTGCCAACAAAGGTCTGTATAGTTAAAGCTATGGTTTTCCCAGTAGTGATGTATGGAAGTGAGAGCTGGACCATTAAGAAGGCTGATCGCCAAATAATTGATGCTTTTGAATTCTGGTGCTGGAGGAGACTCTTGAGAGTCCCATGGACTGCAAGAAGTTCAAACCTATCCATTCTTAAGGAAATCAGCCCTGAGTGCTCACTGGAAGGAAAGATCCTGAAGCTGAGGCTCCAATACTTTGGGCACCTCATGAGAAGAGAAGACTCCCTGGAAAAGACCCTGATGTTGGGAAAGATTGAGGGCACAAGGAGAAGGGGACGACAGAGGACGAGATGGTTGGACAGTGTTCTCGAAGCTACCAGCATGAGTTTGACCAAACTGCGGGAGGCAGTGGAAGACAGGAGTGCCTGGCGTGCTCTGGTCCATGGGGTCACAAAGCAGAAGAAGAAGAAGAAGAAGAAGAAGAAGAAGAAGAAGAAGAAGAAGAAGAAGAAGAGTAGTAGTTTGGATTTGATATCCCGCCTTTCACTCCCCTTCAGGAGTCTCAAAGCAGCTAACATTCTCCTTTCCCTTCCTCCCCCACAACAAACACTCTGTGAGGTGAGTGGGGCTGAGAGACTTCAAAGAAGTGTGACTGGCCCAAGGTCACCCAGCAGCTGCATGTGGAGGAGTGGAGACGCGAACCCGGTTCCCCAGATTATGAGACTACCGCTCTTAACCACTACACCACACTGGCTCTCAGTCTGTCGGAAGAATCGGACACGACTAAACGACTAAACAACAACAGCTAACAGATGCTAAAGAAAGTGGCGGATTCTCTCTACCAGACTTGAAATTATATTATGAAGTGTCCTGTCTCTGCTGGCTATGGGAATGGATGATTTAAAAATGTGGATGTATTAGACTTGGAAGGGCATGATGATAATAGATTTGGTTGGCATGCATATTTATGGTATAGGAAAACGAAGGAACACAAAGGATTCCTGAACCACATTATAAGGAAATCAATTTATCTAGTATGGGAAAGGTATAAAATTTTATTAGAGAATAAAACGCCATGATGACTTTCCCCATTAGAAGCGATACCCGTTAAAGAAATTAACATGAAAGGGCAATCTACAAAAAGCTGTTAACTGAAGTGGAAGATCAATTGAAATTGAAAAAAATGATGATATAAGGTACTTATTAACGGATTGGCTACAATATCACCAATTAAGTGACATATTTAGGAGTGACAAAGGAGTGGGCTTTGGGAAAGAATTCTCAAGGTTTGAAAAAGAATTATTGGAGAACAATGAGAAGTTATTATCAAAAATGTATAAGCTACTGTTAGAATGGAACACTAAGGATGAAGAAGTTAAAGCTGTAATGATACACTGGGCAAAAGATGTGGTAATAATATACAATTTAGCTTATGGTAGAAGTTGTGGAAAGAGGACATAAAATTTAAGGCTTGTTGTACACTGAAAGAAAACTATATGAAAATGATGTAAGACTAGCAAAAATGTATAAAAACACTTCCAACATGCTGGAAGTGTAAACATAAAGAAGGTACTTTCTACCACATGTGCTGGACATGTAAAACAGTAAAAGACTTCTGGGAAATAATATATAATGAATTGAAAAAAATGTTTAAGATAACTTTTATCAAAAAACCAGAAGCCTTTTTACTAGGGTTAACAGGAGACAAAATACCAAAATATTTAAAAAGACTATTTATTTATTTATGCATGCAACAACAGCCACAAGAATGCTACTCACCCAGAAGTGGGAGGAAGAGAAAGCCCCAACCAAAGAAGAGTGGATAACCAAGATGATGGACTACGTCAAAATGGCAAAGATGACTGGGAAGATGATAAAACATTAGTCAAGAGTGGAAAAAAATTATAGAATATCTTAAAGACCATTGTAGATACTTGAAAACATTAGCAGGATTGTTATAACACTTATAATGTAAAAAAAAGCGATAAAATGGATTAGAAAAGCGTAATTAGACGTGATAGAAATAGGGGGAAATTGGAAACCAGGGGTGGGGGTGGGGGGAGGTCCGAGGGATTTAAGTAATCCCAGAAGTGTACAATTTAAAAATGATGTGAATGTATAAGAATATTGTTTTAAAAATGAAAATAAAACATTTTTTAAAAAAGGAACTTGACAATACATCCCTTTACCCAACCGATATAAATAAAAGTGGAGGTCGTGTGAGTGAAGGCTTCGAAGGCTGGGCTTCTAGCCTGGAGCTCTTTCGTCGCAATTCATTGACAGGGCGGGATCCCCGCCAACCAATGGGCTTCACGCCGCCCCCAGTTCCTTCTCTTTCCGCCCTCTGATTGGCCGAGGCTGCCGCCGCCGCTGGCGAAGGCGGGCTCGGCTGCTCCCTCCCTCCCTCCCTCCCTCCGGCGCCCTTGCTCCCAAGCGGCCAGTTGCTTCGCTGGGCGCCGGGCGGAGCGGCGTCTCCCGAAGCGCCTCTTTCCCGCGCCGCCCGCAGCAGGCGAGGAGGGCTGTGCCGGCGGCGCTTCGCATGTGAGGCGCCAGGCCGGGCTGCGGCCGAGGGCGCCATGGAGGGCAGCCCCATCCCGGTGCTGACGGTGCCCACGGCGCCCTTCGAGGACCAGAAGCCGACGGGCGGCGGCGGCCTGCGGAGACCCACGGCCGTCTTCGAGAGTCAGCGCAACTACCTGCCCAACTTCGTGCAGAGCGTGCTGTCGTCCGTCGACCTCCGCGACCGCCAGGGCTGCACCATGGTGGTGGGCAGCGACGGCAGGTACTTCAGCCGGACGGCCGTCGAGCTGGTGGTGCAGATGGCGGCGGCCAACGGGGTAAGGGCGGCGGCAGCAGCCTCGGCGCGGGGTCTGGAGTCGATGGGCGGCACCGTGAGGAAAGGAAGGAAGCCTGTCCGGAGTGAGTCGCTCCGAAGCGAGGGGCTCTTGGGGCGCGCCGCGCTGGCTTCCTCGCCCAGGCGCCCCACACTTGCTCGCCCCGCTCGCCGTCACGTACGGGGAGCGAACTCGGGCGGTCCGCCTAGGCAGAGACTTTCTCCCCAGGGAGCGGTTGCAGGTTCCCCCAATTTGCCTACCTCCTCCGATGTCTAATGGCACCTCCCCATCTATGCCCTCGAGTCTGTTTAGGAGTAAGAGGCAGGTGGACGGACGTGGGATTTGCAAATGTTGGAGTGCTTTTACAAAAGATTCTCAGCATTTTCGACATTTTAGAGGCACAGAAAGGTTCAGTATCCCAGGAGGAGATGTACCCTCATTTATTAATGCCCGACTTTAGATTTTGTCTCATCTCATCGTCTTTTGGAGTAGCATATTTGTGTTTGAGGCAGTCAGGTCTCTCTAACCCTGTGCCTGCTTCCAGAGAACAATGTTACTGTAAGTGGAGTTACTGTAAGAAGGTGAATATAGCTCTGGTTTGTTCCACTCAGATGGTGTCTGATA
This sequence comes from Podarcis melisellensis, assembly GCF_964234715.1. Taxonomy (NCBI): domain Eukaryota; kingdom Metazoa; phylum Chordata; class Lepidosauria; order Squamata; family Lacertidae; genus Podarcis; species Podarcis melisellensis. The sequence goes on from NC_138543.1 coordinate 648,310, forward strand.
TGTTTAACTTAGATTGCTGTAGTTTGGCTGCTTTTTTATGCTAGAGAGAAATATTTAAATATATATATTTAATAGCATATATATTTGCCACTGGGGATAAAAGCTGGATTTGGTGGTACACATTTTCGGAGTGGGAAACTTAAGAGAATATCATCTAAAGAGCTCTGGGCCTTCTGGTTTTTTGTTTTGTTTTGTTATGACCATGTGTTGCATGGTTTTTGTTTGGCACAAGCTAGCTCAGGAGCTTTACAATGCCTGTGCAGTTAACAAAAATAGAGCTTGATGTTGATGTGTTCCTGTGAGAGAATGTAACATTCCTACAGTTGGAGATGGTTCTAGGCACTCTGGTACTCACAAAAGCATTAAAAAGTATTAAAATTTACCCCTTTGCCTGGATGTTATTTTGGATGGTTGATTACCTCATGTCGCTTCTATGCCAAAGTCTCCACTTTTCCAATGACTTCAGCTTTGTGAGCTGGTTGTTCACTTTCAAAAATTCCCTTTCATCTGTGCTTCTATTAGAAAGTAGCCCAGACTTTCTAACAGCACACATAACATTGACCAAACCAGACACTGGGTCCTGTGTTTTGGTTTATAAGTTTGGTTTATAAGTTATAGTTGGACTTCTAGGCTCAGTAGACCTAAGCTGAAGTTAGTATAGGGAGGTGCTCTTTTGCAGAGGACAAAGAGCAAAAAGGGCACAGTGGGCATCAAAAGGTAGGATAAGTGAAGGAAGGAAGGTTACTGGCCCCTGAGAGAGTTTCCATGGACCATTTGGAGACCCACTGTGAAGAGTTTTTGAGGCGCTTCAATGGTTAAGTTGTTCTTGATGCCATAATTGGTGCAGAAATATGTCAGGTGTCCAATGCTGTGTCTCGAACGGTTTTGTGGGATCAATTTCAGTTGATGTGACCTGAGGATATTGTCAGGGTGTTTGCAGCAATACATCAGACCATACAGAAACATAGATTCTCTTGTCCTGTCCCTTATGATTAATAAAATCTTGCTGGCAGGGGATGGATCCAGGGTGTGGTGAACGCATCATGATGCAATGAAGTGGTCCCACTGCTTTGAGAGAGGCAGTGGTGTTACCACATCTAAAGAAACCCAGCATTGGACCCACTCATCTGCAATAGTTATCAAACTTTTTTCAAGAAGGTGATTGAGAGGCTTGTGGCAGAGCAGCTGCCGGCATTATTGGATGTAACTCATTGTCTAGACCAGGGGTCAGTAAACTTTTTCAGCAGGGGGCCAGTCCACCATCCCTCAGACGTTGTGGGGGGCTGGACTATATGGGGGGGGGAATGAACGAATTTGTATGCCCCACAAATAACCCAGAGATACATTTTATATAAAAGGACACATTCTACTCATGTAAAAACACGCTCATTCCCAGCCCATCCGCGGGCTGGATTTAGAAGGTGATTGGGCCGGATCTGGCCCCCGGGCCTTAGTTTGCCAACCCATGGTCTAGACTCGTTTCAGTCCAGGTTCAGGTTTTCTGGACCAAAATGGCACTGGCTACTCTGATGGGTGACCATCAAGAGAGGGGCAAGGAGGTGCAACCTTGCTTCTTCTACTCCATCTTTCTGCAGCTTTTGATACCATTGATCCTGGACCCAACAGATTATTTGTTTTTCTGCCCCTGCCCCTTCTGTTACATGAACTTTCCTTGTTCTTTACAATATCAGACCTTTGATGTTTTCTTTGCCATTCAACTTCAGAGCACTAGATGCAAGTTTACCAAGGCGTCGTTGGGAACAGAATCTCTGCAGAGCCTTACAAGGACCTCCATAGCTTTGCATGGTAGTAAAACTGCACTGCAAATGGATCAAATTTTGTGGTTTTCAGATCTGTAATAATACTGGATACCAGTACCTCACATTTGGAAGTTACCATCTTATTAACCTTATAGTGCCTTAACTTGACAATCATTCCATCTCTGATTTATTTCAGCATTTTTTCTAAACTATTTTGCCCATAACCAGCATATGTTTGTAACTAGAACACAGGGGAAAGCAGAAAGCTCAGTGGTGAAGCACATTGCAGGTTCAGTCTCAGATAGGGCTGGGAAAAGCTTCCATCTGAAATCCTGGAGAGCCTCTGCCTGTCAGTGTGTAGACCGAGGGTGGGGGATCCTTGATCCCACTGGCCTCTCCTAAGGCCCCACTCCTTCTCCTCAGCCCTCTTTTCCTCTTCTGCTGAGTTATAACCTCCAATGTGCTGAGTAGGGCAAGGGCTTAAATCTCCCCTTCCCACAATCTCTCTCCACGATCAGAGTTTGCGGCTCAATAGCAGTGAAAATGGCATGCAGCTGAGTCCCACTGCTGAGCTGATCATGAAGGAAGAAACAGAACAATCAAGACATACTGCTAAGCATGCAGTTGAGTGTGGTGTATGGGAAAGCGGCAGTGACTGTACTCTCTTTGATTTTGTACTGTGCCAGGCCCCCAGAGCAGCCATTTATGTTTTGCCATTCCCCATGGCAGCCATTTTATGACTGGTGCCCACAGTACTCTCAAAATTCAAAATATGCCTACTGATTCAAAAAGGTTGGTGTACCCTGCTCTACAGCAACAGAAGTAGCCTTTGTAGTCAGTCACGGCCCATTTGTTTTAGACCAAAGAGAGAAACAGGAACCAGATCATGCAGGTTTCACAGCTTGATGGTGCCTAGGCACTTTCAGTGGATCCTCTTTGCCCTTGCTTCTCCAGATACTTTGCTTTTTTACTGTTGCTTAGAAGCGCATCATAGGCACATTGGCCACGATTTTGCTGTTTGTATTCTCTTATTAAAAGATAACTCACCTGCACTTTTGCACTGTTGGGTGTTATATGGAATGTTGCTTATGTTGTGGGACAATTGAGAAACAGGTTTTGATGTGAATGGTAGCCATTCTCTGTGCCTTTCTGTTGTTGTTTTATGCCTTTAAAAGTTTTTTAATATACCATGTTTGTACCATAAGAACTATGTGTGTATGAGCAACAATTGAAAAAGCTAAGGGAAAGCTTTTGGCAATCTGTAAAAAAAAAGAATACTTATATTTTCTCCACCCTTTTAGTACAGTTTGGCAGAATGAAGACAATACTATAATAATCTAGAGGCAAGTGGCTTGATTTCAAAAGCAGCTTCAGGGACAGAAAACAGGTCATAAAAGGATAAAAAACTACTCCAAAACAATTCACAGTATACTTTTATTTTAAAAAAAAATCAAATGTAGGTTCTTCAAAAAAGACACACACAAAAACACACAGAGATGCCTGAAAGTTTTCTGAGTTTGGGCTTGGAACTAGTTCCCAGTTTACAAACATATCCACTCCAATCCCCCCAAGCCCCTCCTCTGCCTTTAAATTCCTCTTATCAGGCAGTACAGCTGAATGATGATGGCAGCACAACCAATGGTAATGCCCCTCCAGCTGCAAGAAGGAAGGTAGGAAATTGGATCTCTCCCTTCCCTTTCTGGCCAGCTGCTAGATCAGCCGGAGAAAGCGGCTGCTGCCATTAACTGGGAGAAGAAATGTTTCTCAAGGACCCTTGGGACTGTCTGTCCCCCTCAGCATGCCAGAAAGGAAGGAGAGGGTGTAGATCTTCCCTTCCTTCTTTTACTGTGGATTGAGTGCCAACAGGGGAGATATTGGGGGGGGGGCTAGGTGAGAAAGAGTGACAGGAAACTTCTGAACTTAAATTGTTTTGGGAAATAAAGCAAGCTTTTCCTGACTTCTGCGGAAATAACTTGGACAGCGGTCCAAGCAGTTCAGGTTGATATGGGCTGGGGGAGTTCATCTATCTCTAAAAAGAATAAAAAGTAGTTATTAGCACATTAAAAACTGGGAGAGCTCAGTTGGTAGCGCATGAGACTCTTAATTTCAGGGTCGTGGGTCCAAGTCCCATGTTGGGCAAATGATTCCTGCATTGCGGGGGGTTGGCTCCATGGCCCTTGTGGCCCCTTCCAATTCTACAATTCTATGATTCTGTTAAGGCCGTGATTTAGAGGAGAATGACATAACGACAATGGAGAATCACAAGAACTTTACTATCCACATTAAACAATCGTATGAATGAGCCCTAGGTCTTTTTTTCCTGAGTGCTGAAGTCAAAGGGATCATCCTTTGATTTGTGTTTGAGCAACACCCCAAAACAAAACGAGGGAGGAAGGAACAGAAATATGGCTTCTCTGCTTAAGCTAACTTGGATGTTCTTCCATTTATTGATCACCTATACTTCCTCTTATCTTCCCTCCTTCTTTTCAGATAGTAAAAAATAAGAATCCTAAACTTTCCCAAGGAACTGTTGACAACAAACATGTTTCTTTCACCAGTCTCATCATTTGTATCTTTACAGCAATCCTGTCAGGTTGTTTGGCTGAAATGCTGTGAATGAGGTTTGAGGCTGAGTGTATGTATGTACCGTATTTTTCGCCCTATAGGGTGCACTTTTTCATAGATTCATAGAATCATAGAGTTGGAGGAGACCACAAGGGCTATCGAGTCCAACCCCCTGCCAAGCAGGAAACACCATCAGAGCACTCCTGACATATGGTTGTCAAGCCTCTGCTTAAAGACCTCCAAAGAAGGAGGCTCCACCACACTCCTTGGCAGCAAATTCCACTGTCAAACAGCTCTTACTGTCAGGAAGTTCTTCCTAATGCTTAGGTGGAATCTTCTTTCTTGTAGTTTGGAACCATTGCTCTGTGTCCGCTTCTCTGGAGCAGCAGAAAACAACCTTTCTCCCTCCTCTATGTGACATCCTTTTATATATTTGAACATGGCTATCATATCACCCCTTAACCTCCTCTTCTCCAGGCTAAACATGCCTAGCTCCCTTAGCCGTTCCTCATAAGGCATCGTTTCCAGGCCTTTGACTATTTTGGTTGCCCTCCTCTGGACACGTTCCAGTTTGTCAGTGTCCTTCTTGAACTGTGGTGCCCAGAACCGGACACAGTACTCCAGGTGAGGTCTGACCAGAGCACAATACAGTGGCACTATTACTTCCCTTGATCTAGATGCTATACTCCTATTGATGCAGCCCAGAATTGCATTGGCTTTTTTAGCTGCCACGTCACACTGTTGGCTCATGTCAAGTTTGTGGTCAACCAAGACTCCTAGATCCTTTTCACATGTACTGCTCTCAATCCAGGTGTCACCCATCTTGTATTTGTGCCTCTCATTTTTTTTGCCCAAGTGCAATACTTTACATTTCTCCCTGTTAAAATTCATCTTGTTTGTTTTGGCCCAGTTCTCTAATCTGTCAAGGTTGTTTTGAAGTGTGATCCTGTCCTCTGGGGTGTTAGCCACCCCTCCCAGTTTGGTGTCATCTGCAAATTTGATCAGGATGCCCTTGAGTCCATCATCCAAGTCGTTGATAAAGATGTTGAATAAGACTGGGCCCAAGACAAAACCCTGTGGCACCCCTCTAGTCACTCTTCTCCAGGATGAAGAGGAACCATTGATGAGCACCCTTTGGGTTCGGTCAGTCAGCCAGTTACAAATCCACTGAGTGGTAGCATAGTCAAGACCGCATTTTACCAGCTTCTTTACAAGAATATCATGGGGCACCTTGTCAAATGCCTTGCTGAAATCAAGGTAGGCTACATCCACTGCGTTCCCTTCATCTACCAGGCTTGTAATTCTGTCAAAAAACGAGATCAGGTTAGTCTGACATGACTTATTTTTCAGAAATCCATGCTGACTATTGGTGATCACAGCATTCCTTTCTAGGTGCTCACAGACTGTTTGCTTAACGATCTGCTCCAGAATCTTCCATGGTATTGATGTCAGACTGACTGAACGGTAATTATTTGGGTCCTCTCTTTCCCCCTTTTTGAAAATAGGGACAACATTTGCCCTCCTCCAGTCTGCCGGGACTTCGCCTGTTCTCCAGGAATTCTCAAAGATGACTGCCAGTGGTTCTGAGATCACATCTGCCAGTTCTTTTAATACTCTTGGATGCAGTTCATCTGGCCCTGGAGACTTGAATACATCTAAACTAGCCAAGTATTCTTGTACTATCTCCTTAGTTATTCTGGGCTGTGTTTCCTCTGCTGAACCATTTGCTCCAAATTCTTCAGGTCGGGCATTGTTTTCTTTATTGGAGAAGACTGAGGCAAAGAAGTCATTGAGGAGTTCAGCCCTTTCTGTGTCCCCTGTTTGCATTTCACCATCTTCTCCTCTGAGTGACCCCACTGTTTCTTTGTTCTTCCTTTTGCTACAAACATACCCATAAAAGCCTTTTTTGTTGCTTTTAACCTCTCTAGCAAGCCTGAGTTCATTCTGTGCTTTAGCTTTTCTGACTTTGTGTCTACACGTGCTGGCTATTTGTTTGAATTCCTCTTTGGTGGTTTCCCTCCTTTTCTATTTTTTGTACACATCCTTTTTTAATCTTAACTCCGTTAAAAGTTCTTTAGATAGCCACCCTGGCTTCTTTAGGCCCCTTCCATGTTTCCGTCTCCTTGGTATTGCCTGAAGTTGTGCTTTTACTATCTCCCTCTTAACAAACTCCCAGCCATCATGAACTCCCTTTCCTTTTAGTATTACTGTCCATGGGATCTCACCCAGCACTTCCCTAAGTTTTATGAAGTTGGCTTTCTTAAAGTCAAGAAATTGAGTCCTAGTATGCTTGGCTGCTCCTTTCCGCTGTATAGTAAACTTCAGAAGAAGTTTTTCCCCTCCAAAAATGAAGTTTTCCAAAAAAGAAGTTTTTCCCCTCCAAAAATGAAGGGGAAATGTGTTTGCGTCCTATGGGGCGAATGCAGGCTTCAGGAAGGTATCCGCAAGCCTTGCGATCCTGGCAAGAGTTCCCGCCGGGCTCGCAAGGCTTGCGGGTGGCAGCCTGCAGCACGGGGCACGCTCCGGAGTGCACTTCGGGCAGATATCAGGCAGCCCCACAAGCTCGGGGGACAGCGGGGAGGCGGAGCGCCGCCATCCTGCTATTCCCCAACCTGGTTTGGAGGCTGGCGGTGGGGAGAGGCAAGCTTCTCCCCACCGCCAGCCCCACAAGCTCGGGGGACAATGGGGCAAGCCGCTGCCCCACGGAGGCTAGGGAGGCTGTCCCTGAAGGTAGAAGAGGGAGACGGAGCGCTCCGTCTCCCTCTTCTAGCTTGGGGATGGCTGCGGGGGGGGGGGGAATAAATTTCCCCCCTTGATTTCCCCCCAAAAAACCTAGGTGTGCCCTATGGGCCGGTGCGCCCTATGGGCCGAAAAATACGGTATGTAGGTTTCTTTGGTTCCTGTCTGACATCTACTACATTACACTGACTCCATCTTAACTGTGGCAAAATGATCAATCACTCCCCTCTTGGGAATAAATTCCACCTCCTGGCTTAGTCACAGTTCCTGAATATGTCAGCACTGACCATAGTTAATATTAATGAGGATTACAACATTAAACTTTATAAAATTCAACTGGCTGCCAAACATCATAGCTTTTTCATCTGTGACATTGCTAAAATCAGATCCTTTCAAAACTATTCCTTCTGCTAAATTTTTAATCCACATTCTGTTTGTTTCCTACCTTGGTTATTGCAATCACGAGTGTTTCTTACTCCTTACTTCCTTCTTTTGAATTCCTCTTTCATCATAGGCTTTTATCTTAAAAATTTTCATGGTCTTTGTAATGGGAATTGGGGTTGCTTGTGCGTAAATTCCAAACTACTCCGAGCTGGTTGTATATCTGGACCTTTTCCCGGTTTGACAGCCCTAAAAACGCGACTGTCTCAGTCACTGGCAGAATCCGTCAGTGGGCGTTTCCTAAACTTCCTCCAACATAAGAATTCCTTAACAGCCTACCTCCTCCTCGCTTCTCTGCGCGGAAGCCTTCTGCGCAGAGTGGGTGTGCCAAGCGGTGGTCCTGCACTCTCCTCACTGACCTCACTGGAAGAGTCTCGGAGCCTCCCCTCCGAAGTACTCTCAGCCTCTCCTTTCTTCCTGGTGTCACCTTGGTTTCCTTCCCCAGCGGAAGCTCTCTCTCCTTGCTGGTTCCATCTCCGGCATCATTAGAGAGCCTAACCTCTCCACTCGGCTCCGATGTCAGTTCCCTGACATCCACCTCCCTCCCAGGGCCCTCCCCCTCCCCCGTCCGTTCCTTGGACGGTGACGCAGGAAACCCCTGGAAGGAGCTATCCCCTCCCTCTGATGATTCAAACACCGCTCTCCACCTGCTGCTGTCTCTTCCCGCTCCCCAATCTCCCCAGTCGGATTCCTCTCCCTCGGATAGCTTCCCTTCCTCCTCTTCGGAGGCGGGAAATCCCACAAACTCTTCTTCATCATCCGTGGTACCAAATTGCTCCACCCAGAACCTCTCTAGTGGTTTGGGCTTGCTAGGGAACCTGCGATGAATCTCCTCCTGCAGATACTCATCCCTAATCTCTTCTGCTGGAACCCATGTGTTTTCCGATTCTGACTCCCCCTCCCAAGCCACCAAATATTCCACTCGCCTCCCTCTCCACCTTGAATCGAGAATTTCAGCTGCATGACCACTGAGTTCCCTTTCCTCCATCTGTGGATGCAGGGGTGTTTCTCTTTGTTGACCCAGAAATTCCTTCCCCTCCCTGAACGGTGAGAGTAAGGACCTGTGGAACACCGGATGCAGTTTCATGTTGGAGGGCAATTTGAGCCTAAAGGTCACAGGATTCACCTGTTGGGTTACCTCGAAAGGTCCCAATCGCCTTGGCCGTAATTTCTTACACCCCCCTTTGAACGGTAACCCTTGGGTAGACAACCACACCTGGTCCCCCACTCTTATAGTTTCCCCTTCTCTGCGGTGCTTGTCAGCCTGCCTTTTGTACGCTTCTTTTGCCCTTTCCAGGCTAATCTTAAGTTGTTGGTGTAAAGCCTCCATTTCTTCCACAAATGGTTTGGCCGCCGGCACATTCCTCTTTCCCTCCCCATCCCTGGGGAAGGCCCTGGGGTGACACCCGTAATTGGCCATGAATGGACTCATCCCCGTGGACACATGTTCCACGTTATTGTATGCAAATTCAGCCAGCGCTAGTGTCAGAGCTGCCTTTAGGTCCCAGCTCACAGAGGACCAACGCCAGCCGGTGGTAAAGTACAAAAGTCTTTATTGAAGTTCAGTTTCCATTTACAAGCCGCAGCGTGCAGCTCTACATCTAGAACCTAGACCGGCGAAGCTCCGTCTGAGTCTCCGCCCCCTGTACACCAGTTTAAGACTCTAGCCTTACTCCACCTCTTCCGTTGTTCTTTCCTCCTATGGGTCCTTCTGCCCCCCGGGGTCTCCTCCTTTCTGGACTCTTCTGACACTGACCCCCCTGACTCTTGCCCCTCCTTCCGGCGGGCTTTAGGACCTGGTTCCCTATCCGGGCTACCTGCTGTGCTGCTCGCCTGTACATTTGAACTTGGCGCGCGCGCGCGCCCAGCCTCCAACCTTCCTCTCGACCGTTTCCGCGCTCTCCGATGGAGGCGTGGTCAATCCTGACTCATCTCCTCTCGCTGGTGGTGAGCAGCCTGATCCCGATACCTGGGACTCCTCCCCCCCACTGTGCTCTGGTGGGGAAGCTGGTCCTGATTTCCAACTGCTGCTCTCTGAGTCCCCTCTGGCCCCTTCTTCCTGGGGTGTCCCCCTAGACACCCCCCTTGCCCTGGCCATGGGCGCCCCCTTCTGTGAATCTTCCGATTCGCTGGAGAGACTCAGGGAATCCCTCGGACCACTGTCATCGCCTACGCTCCCCTCGGATTCCTCCCCCTCGCTCTCCATTTCCTCCCTCTCCTGTGCCTCTGCTCCTGAGCCCCTGACATCCCCCCCCTCGAAGCCCCCCTTCCCCCCTTCCCTCCTTCAGGTGTGAGTTCTGGGTGCTCCATCGTTATGGGGGTGAGTGCCGGATACAGTTCGTCCCCCGTGGCGTGCATCCAGCCGGATAAGTCTGGATAGTCCTCCATGGTTTCGCCGACGGCGATCTCCTTTGCTTCCATCTCTTTGCCTCCGTGCTCGAACCCAAGGTCCTCCCCCAACACGTCCATGTCCGTCTCTCCCCCGGTCGCCTCGGGGGATGCTGCCTGCCAAGGTCCCTGCAGCAGCTCCCTGCTCCACCCCCCTTCCGGTTGATTGTCCCACCAATAAGAGCGGTCTGTGGCAGACCCCGAGGGTGATCCCTCCAGGGAACGTGTGTCGAGTGCCGGTTCCTCGTCTGATGAGAACCCCTGGAACGTGCTGGCTGAAAGTGTGGGTGTGAAAAGATATTCATCGAAATAATCTGCCGGCATAGGTCTGTGCGGGAAGAGCGCGTGGAACTCGTCCTTGAGGTAGTGCTCCTCCACCGCATAGTATGGCACCCAGCTGTTGGCGCTGGCCGGGGTACCTTCCCTGGCAAGGAGATACTCAACCCCCCTCTTCCCCCCATCTCGAGTCTAAAATCTCTGTGACCTCGTTGATAGGCTCCTCCCTTGGTGACCCCCCCTCTGTGGGCGTTTCCCTGAGCGGGTCTGGTGCCGTCCCTGGCATCTGAAACCTGTGAGGTGCCTTGTAGGGCGTGAGCACTGATCTATGAAAGACCGGGTGCATTCTGGATCCTTCCGGAAGTGTCAACCGGAAGGCCACTGGATTGATCCTTGCCTCGACTTGGTAAGGCCCTAGCTGCTTATGTCCGAGCTTCTTCTTCGCTAACGATCTGGCCGGCACTGCCTGGGCTGCTAACCAAACCCAGTCTCCCACCTGTATGTCTTCCCCAACCCTTCTGTGTCTGTCAGCCTGCAGCTTGTATGCATGTTTCGCTAGTTCTAACTGCCTTCACAACTGTTCGTGGACCTCCTGCAACTCCGACGCGAAGGCGTCCGCTGCCTGTGGCTCCCCCTCCCCCACTCTCTCTAATCCCGGGAAGGTTCTGGGATGCCTCCCATTGTTGGCGAAGAACGGTGTCATCCCCGTGGACACGTGCTTCGTGTTGTTGTAGGCGAACTCGGCGAGCGGCAGGTAGTCCACCCATGTGGCAGGCTGCTGATTCGCGTAGCATCTCAGGTACTGCTGCATGATGGCGTTGACCTTCTCCGCTTGTCCGTTGGTCTGCGGGTGTCTCGCCGACGCGAGGTTGATCTTGACGTTCAGGATGCCCATCAGCTTCTGCCAGAAGTTCGAGATGAACTGGCGCCCCCGGTCGGATAGGATAGACCGTGGTAGACCGTGAACCTTGAACACGTGGTCTATGAACAGTTTGGCGGTCTGTTCCGCTGTGGCCACCTTCGCACACGGAATGAGGTGGGCCATTTTGGTGAACATGTCCACCACCACGAGAACTGCTGTTTTGCCTCGCGAGCTGGGTAGATCCGTGACAAAGTCCAGGGCCACCCTCTCCCACGGTTCGAGCGGGGTCTGTAGCGGTTCCAGCAGTCCCGCCGGCGGTCTGTGTACTGGTTTGGCCCTTTGGCATGTGTCGCACCTCGTGACGTAATCCGCGACTTCCCCCCGCATCTTGGGCCACCAAACGTCTCTGGCTACTAATTCTACAGTCTTCTCTTTGCCAAAGTGCCCGGCGCTGGGTGCGTCGTGCAACTGCTGCAGTACCTTGGCGCGGAGGTCGTCTCCCGGTACATAGAGGGCCCCTTTGCGGATGAGCAGTCCGTCGCATATCTGGAACTCGCCGTCCTTCGCTGTGCCATTGCGCACCTCCTCCATCTTGGCTCGTGCGAAGGAGTCCGCCTGCAGCGCGCGACGTACGGCGTCCAGGTCCACGGTGGCCGAAGCGCACTCCCGCACTTTCGGTGCAAAAATGTGCTTGGCCGCCGCCGGTGCCGCTTCTTCGAGATACTGCGGCTTCCTGGACAGTGCATCCGCCATGACGTTGTTGCCTCCCGGGATGTACTCAATCCTGAAGTCGAAATTCGCAAAGAACTCCGCCCAGCGTAAGTGCCTCTGGTTCAGGAACCTTGCCGTGCGCCAGTACTCCAGGTTCTTATGGTCCGTGCGGACCTGCACTGTGTGTTTGGCTCCGATGAGGAAGTGCCGCCACGCCTTGAATGCTGCATGAATGGCCAGCAACTCCCTGTCCCAGATGGTGTAGTTCTGCTCCGACTTGCTGAGTTTCCTGGAGTAGAAAGCGCACAGCCTCCAGTCCCCTTGCGGATCTTGCTGCAACAGGACCGCTCCCACGGCTCTGTCTGAGGCGTCCGTTTCAACCCTCATCGGTTTGCTGGGGTTCACATGCAGTAGCTGCTCTTCGGATGCGAAGAGACGCTTGAGCTTCTGGAATGACTGCTCCGCCTGCTCCGTCCAGATGAACAACTTCTTCTTGGAGCTGAGAGTGTCGGTAATGGCCGCCGTCTGCATAGCGAACCCCTTGATGAACTTGCGATAAAAGTTGGCGAAGCAGACGAACTTCTGGACCTCCTTCCGATTGCGCGGGCTCTTCCAGTCCAACACTGAGCGGACCTTGGCGCTGTCCATGGCGAGCCCCTTGTCGGACAACTTGTAGCCCAGGAAATCCACCTCCGTCATGTCGAACTGGCACTTCTCCAGTTTGGCGTAAAGTCTGTGCTCCCGTAGTCTCTGCAGAACTTCCTTGACGTCCCGCTCGTGAGCCTCCTGCGAGTCTGAGAATATCAGGATGTCGTCCAGGAAGCAGACGCACTTCTTGTAGAGGAGTCCCACTAACACGTGATGCATGAAGGCTTGGAAACAGTGGGAGCCATTTTGTAATCCAAACAGCATAACTCTGTACTCATAGGTGCCCAGGGGCGTGAACATGGCCGTCTTCCACTCGTCGCCCTCCCGTATGCGAATAAGGTTGTACGCCCCTCGCAGATCCAACTTGGTGAAAACGCGTCCTTTCCTCACCGTCGCGAGCAGGTCGTCGATTTTGGGCATGGGGAAGGCCGTGGGCTTGGTTTTCGAATTTAAAATTCTGTAATCAACCACAAGCCTTTTTTGGGGCGTGTCTTTTCTTCACGAAGAACACGGGACTGCCCCCCACTGCTTTGGACTCCCGGATGAAACCGCGCTTCAAGTTGTGATCTATGAACTCCCTGAGTTCCTGCAGTTCGTCTTCAGACATGGAATACAGTTTCCCGGTCGGCAGCAACGCCCCCGGCAGGAGGTCAATCTTGCAGTCATAGGACCTGTGGGGAGGTAGCTTGTCCGCTTCCTTCTCGCAGAAAACCTCCAAAAACGCTGCGTACTTGTGGGGCACTGCTTGCAGCGTGCCCAATCGTAGCTGCGGGTCATCCTCTTCCCCTTCCGGGCTAGGCAGAATGCAGTGTTCTGCGCAGTAGGAGGAGCCGAAAGTCAGTTGGCGCTGGTACCATGCCAATGCCGGGCTGTGCCTGTGCAGCCAACTTATGCCCAATACTACAGGCGTGTCCGATAGTTGGGTCACATTGAAGCTGATGACTTCCCTGTGATTTCCAATCTGCATCACCATTGGCGGCGTTTGCTTGACCACCTGCCCCCCTAGCAATTCTCTTCCATCGACCGTGACAACTTTCAGGGGCATCTTGGCTGGCAGGAGCGCTATGCGATGTTGCTTGATGAAATCCAGTCCTATAAAGTCTGCATTACTACCAGAGTCAATGGTAATGGGCACTTCCATTGTAAGTCCATTGGGTAGCTGGAGCGATGCAGTGAGTTGCACCACTGGTTTGGGCGGGAGTTGGTCTGTGGGCTGCAAAATTTCTGGGGACTGTTTCACTGACTCGTCTGGCTGGGCCCCAGTGCCTCTGCTTCCAGCCAGACTCCGTCGTTTCCCTGCTGTGGTTCTCTCTGCTGAGCTGCTTCTGTTACTGTTGCGGAGGCTGCAGTGTGTTTGTGGAGCCTCTGGGGACACTCTTTTGCCATGTGCTGAGCACTGTCGCAGATGTATCACTTCCTGTTTCCTCTAGGAGGCTTCGCTTTGACTGCTCCCGGTGTTAGGGCTCTGGTTGCTGACTGAGCCCTGGCACCACCTATCTCCATCTGTTCCTCTCCCCCTCCCAGCGGAGGCGTGGATTGAGCGCGCGTTGCGTCCCTGGGAAAGAAGGGAGGTGCTCTCGCCGGCGTGCATCCCCAACGCCCTTCGTCTTTGCTCCATGGACGTTCTTCCAGACACACCCCAACCGTCAGCGCCCTCTGTACAACTTCCTGAGTGCTTTAGGGTCGTTCCCCCCTTGCAATTTCGTCTTTCACAGCTCCATTCTACCCTTCCCAGAAAAGGTCTCTGACAGCAGCTGAATCTTTCTCCCATCCCAGCGCATTGACCAATGCAAAAAAGCGGGAATGATACTGCCTTACAGTGGCTCTCCCTTGTTTCAGTCCATGTACCTCTTTTCTGGCGATATCTACGTCTATTGTTGATAAAAAACACGCATCCATCGCTTTAATGAAGGCATCCGCACTTTGGAGCGCGGGATCCTTATCTCTCCACAGATTGCGCAGCCACGCTTTAGCTTCTCCATGGAGATGAGTTAATATAAAGCCCACCTTCTCCTGCTCATCTCTAAAGTCCTTCTCCAGCAACTGCAGCGCAAACACCACGTCTGCTCGGAATTTAGGGTACTGCTGCAGACTCCCATCGAAATGAGACACCAGGCTGCCTCTTCTCTTTCCCAGCCCAATCCCCTCTGGTTTGGGTCCCGGTAGCCCCTGCTTAGTCAGCATTTCCAACCTGGCTTGCAGATCCCTGCAGGTAGCAGCAGTATCTTCTTCCCTCTTTCTGGATGCTAGTATCTCCGCGCTGAGTTGCGTAACTGCATTTTGCAGGTCTACCATTCGTTCTTTGGTAGTCATCCTGTCCAGCTTTTGTGAGCTCGCGAAGCACCAAGCTTCGCCCCTCGCTGCATCCACTCACGTTGCGAGGTGTAATTGAGACGGAGCTTACTGTCAGAGCTGCCTCTAGGTCCCAGCTCACAGAGGACCAACGCCAGCCGGTGGTAAAGTACAAAAGTCTTTATTGAAGTTCAGTTTCCATTTACAGGCCGCAGCGTGCAGCTCTACATCTAGAACCTAGACCGGCGAAGCTCCGTCTGAGTCTCCGCCCCCTGTACACCAGTTTAAGACTCTAGCCTTACTCCACCTCTTCCGTTGTTCTTTCCTCCTATGGGTTCTTCTGCCCCCCGGGGTCTCCTCCTTTCTGGACTCTTCTGACGCTGACCCCCCTGACTCTTGCCCCTCCTTCCGGCGGGCTTTAGGACCTGGTTCCCTATCCGGGCTACCTGCTGTGCCGCTCGCCTATACATTTGAACTTGGCGAGCGCGCCCAGCCTCCAACCTTCCTCTCGACCGTTTCCGCGCTCTCCGATGGAGGCGTGGTCAATCCTGACTCATCTCCTCTCGCTGGTGGTGAGCAGCCTGATCCCGATACCTGGGACTCCTCCCCCCCACTGCGCTCTGGTGGGGAAGCTGGTCCTGATTTCCAACTGCTGCCCTCTGAGTCCCCTCTGGCCCCTTCTTCCTGGGGTGTCCCCCTAGGCACCCCCCTTGCCCTGGCCATGGGCGCCCCCTTCTGTGAATCTTCCGATTCGCTGGAGAGACTCAGGGAATCCCTCGGACCACTGTCATCTCCTACGCTCCCCTTGGATTCCTCCCCCTCGCTCTCCATTTCCTCCCTCTCCTGTGCCTCTGCTCCTGAGCCCCTGACAGCTAGTTTGTCCACCCAATCGTTCTCTCTTTCGTTGACGTAGCAGCGTAGGTACTGTTGAAGTATGCTATTAGCTCTTTCTGCTTGTCTGTTGGTCTCTGGGTGTCTGGCCGTCGAGGAGCTCACCTCGACGTCCAGCAGGCTCATCAGCTTCCTCCAGAATCTGGAATTGCCTGCCTCTGTCGGAGAAAACCCTCAAGGGGCGCCATGCAACCTGAAAACATGCTCTACAAACAGCTTAGCTGTTTCCTCTGCGGTCACTGCATGCGAGCAAGCAATAAAATGCCACATTTTGATCATCAAGTCAGCTACCACCATTACTGCCGTTTTCCCCCTGGTCTTGGGTAAATCGGTCATAAAATCAATTGATACCACCTCCCATGGTTTCTCTGGTGTGGGTAAAGGCTCCAGTAACCCCGCGGGTGCTGCCCTCTCCCCCTTAGCTCGCTGGCAGTGCTCGCACCCCCGTACGTATTCCTTCACATCATCCCTCACCCTTGGCCACCTGAACTGCCTGGTGACAAGTAGCATTGTTTTGTGTTCACCAAAATGTCCCGCTGTGGGGTTGTCATGAAGTTGTTTCAGTATTCTTCTCCTCAAGTCCCCCTCGGGTATGTACAACGCACCATTATAGCACAAAGCCCCCTCCTTTACCTCAACCCCCCTGATTTTCTTCTGCATTTTGGATCTCCCTGATCTTGGTTTGGGCGTACTGGTCCTCCCTCGTCAACCCGGCTAGTTCTTGTCTCCCTACCAACACTCCCCCACCCACCCATCGGTCCTCGGTTATGACATGACGTACTTCCGGCACTCCCTCCCCTTCCAAGTCCTCGGGTTTGCGGGAGAGAGCGTCTGCTCTGAGGTTTTCCTTCCCAGGCACGTACCTAATCTCAAAATAAAACTTGGAAAACCCCTGTGCCCACCGCACCTGTCTTTGGTTCAGGACTCGCGCAGTCCTCCAATATTCCAGGTTCTTATGGTCCATACACACCTGGATTTTGTGCTGTGCACCTATTAGAAAATGTCTCCAGCGTCAAAAAGCCTCATGAATTGCCAGCAGCTCCCGATCATACACCGTGTAGTTTTGTTCTCACTTGTTCAGTTTCCTTGAGAAAGAGGCGCACAGCTTCCACACTCCCCGATTTCCTGGCTGGAGCAATATGGCCCCCACCGCTCTGTCTGACGCGTCCGTCTCCAGCCTCATCGGCTTCTGCAGATCCACGAGTAGGAGTTGCTCTTCCGATGCGAACGCCCTCTTTAGCTTTTCAAAGGACCGCTGGGCCTCTTCCGTCCATTCAAACTTCTTCTTACTGCTGAGACAATCAGTTATGGGTGCCGTTAAATGGGCGAAGTTCTTGATGAACTTCCTATAGAATTTCCAAACCCCAGGAACCTCTGTACATCTTTCCGGTTCTTGGGAGGCTTCCATTCTAGCACTGCCTGCACCTTGCCTGGGTCCATGGCTAAGCCTTTGTCCGACAACCTGTAACCCAGGAACTCCACCTCTCGAGCGTGGAATTGGCACTTCTGCAGTTTGACCCACAGCTGGTGCTCCTGCAGTCTTTTCAGCACTTCCCTGACGTCTTTTACATGCTGCTCTTCGTTCTCTGAGTAGATTAGCACATCGTGCAAGAAAGCCACGCAATTCTTGTACAGCAGGGACCCTAGCACGTGGTGCATGAAAGCTTGAAACGTGCTTGAGCCGGATTGTAATCCGAAGGGCATAACTAAGTACTCAAATGCCCCCAGAGGAGTGAACATGGTGGTTTTCCATTCATCCCCCTCCCTCATCCTTATCAAATTGTACGCCCCCCGAAGGTCCAGTTTGGTAAAAATCTTCCCCTTCCTTACCCTGGTCAAAATGTCATCAATTCTGGGCATATCACTTGTACATTCTCTTGTCCCAAGAGGAGAGGTTTTGTCCCTGACTTCATGCTGAATATAGTGGTACCTCGGGTTACATACGCTTCAGGTTACATACGCTTCAGGTTACAGACTCCACTAACCCAGAAATAGTGCTTCAGGTTAAGAATTTTGCTTCAGGATGAGAACAGAAATCGTGCTCTGGTAGCGCTGCGGCAGCGGGAGGCCTCATTAGCTAAAGTGGTGCTTCAGGTTAAGAACAGACCCCCAGAACGAATTAAGTCCTTAACCCGAGGTACCACTGTATTTGAAATGCAGTATTGTGGGATGTGAAACACAAGAGCATCCTAGAGAGGGCATAAAAGGGGATGTCTGGACCAGCCAGTCGGAACTTCCTGTTTCTCCTAGGCTGGGACAGACTTCCTCTGCATGTGGCTAGAGGTAGGTGTGACCTCACCTGCCTAGGTAACAAAAGAGCAGGACTTGCTCTCTGTTCCTGCTTGGGGGTGTGTGGCTTTGATGCTCCAACTACCTGGAAGGCACAGGGACATCACTCTGCCACCCCCTCTAGCTCATAGCCAGAGAGGAGAGGCAGAGTTAAACAATCCCCTTTATAATTTTATGCAGCGATCAGCTTGTCGCTGATTCGTCTGAGTTCTACTAATAAAGATGCCTTCCTGGTTAAAAATCCCTTTGAATCCCTCTTAAAGAATACACACACGGATCTGATTCATGTTAATATAAAACTATATAAAACTATAAAACTATTTTACTCTCAGATTCATTCAGGTTTACAGAGCTGTACCTGAAGGCAAGCTTAGGTTACATAACAAGCAAATAAACTATACCAGAGGGAAGTTGGTGTGAGGTGACTGCAACTGAGCAGTTAACTTTCAAAACTACCAGCAACCGACAAACTGGTTGTCACAGCAATCGGTTAGAACATGGAGGCCATTAGTCCTCTGTCGGAATGTTGCACTTGACTGTAGCTTTAAATCCCACATACCTCTTCTCAAGCAGTACAGTGGTACCTCGGGTTCAGGTTACATACACTTCAGGTTACAGACTCCGCTAACCCAGAAATATTACCTCGGGTTAAGAATCTTGCTTCAGGATAGGAACAGAAATCGTGTAGCAGTGGTGCAGTGGCAGCAGGAGGCCCCATTACCTAAAGTGGTGCTTTAGGTTAAGAACAGTTTCAGGTTAAGAACAGGCGTCCGGAACGAATTAAGTTCTTAATCCGAGGTACTTTAATCAACCAACCAGAGTCCCAGCTTTACATGTAGATTCTGGAAAGTTTCTTTTGGCAGGGGCTTTGTCAGGATGTCAGCAGTCATCTCTTTGGTGCTGCAATAAAATAGTTCCACAAGTCCACTCTGAATCATTTCATGAATGTAGTGGTACTTCACACCAGTATGCTTTGTTGTTGCGTGGAACTTCTCACTCAGAGATAGCTTCATGCAACTTTGATTATCCTCTAGCAGTTTAACAGGTACCTTGCTCACCAACCCAAAGTCGTTAATGAGTTGATCCAGCCAGGCAACCTCTCTGCATGCTTCTGTAGCTGCATCATACTCTGCTTCTGTGGAAGATAATGCTACACAGTTCTTTTTATAACTACCCCATGAAACAAGTCCATCCCTGAACATAAACATATATCCACCTGCGGATTTATAAGCATTGTCGCCAGCCCAATCTGCATCAGTATACCCAATCAAACTAGGATTGCTGACAGCTGGTAACCTTAACTTAGAATATATAGTACCCTTTAGATACTGCACCACCCTTTTAACTCCTGCCCAATCATACTCAGTGGGAGCATTTACTTTTCTATTAAGTATCCCCACAGTATTGGCTATGTCAGGTAACTAAATGCAAAAGTTTACCACTCATTGACTGATACTCATTGTTGTCTGGCAACGGGTTTGAATTCTGCTGATTCTTTAAGAAGTTGGTGGCCATGGGTGTAGCAACTGTATTTGCATCTTGCATCTGCATGCTTTCAATGAGTTCATGGATCTTTTGCCTTTGGTTGAGAAGAAATGAGCTGTCTTCTCTTTCAACTTGAATCTAGAGGTAGTACTGAACTTCTCCCAGTTCCTTGACCTCCACTTCTTCGCTAAGATAATTTACAATTTGTGCATAGTCTCTTTCATTTGCTGTAGCAATAATCAAGTCATCAATAAATGTTAAAACATATGAGAATTGTCCATTACTTGACTTACTGTACAAGCACTTGTCAGCATGGCCTTCCTTGTAACCAAGCTGTGTCAGCATTCTATGCAATTTTTGGTTCCAGGCTCGAGCAGCCTGTTTGAGTCCATAAAGTCCCTTTTGCAGCTTACACACGAAATGTGCCTGATGTGGTTTTACAAAACCTTTGGGTTGACACATATAAATGTCTTCCAAAATCTGTCTGTGGAGAAAAGCAGTAGCAATGTCAATGTGTTTCACCTGCATTTGCCTGGAGGCTGCAATACTCAGAAGCATCCTCACGCTGCTGTATCTCACGGTAGGTGCAAAAACCTCATCATAGTCTTCACTATATTGTTGTGAAAATCCTTGTGCTCCAAGACTGGCTTTGTAGCATTGCACTTCTCCTTCTGCCCCCTTCTTAACCTTGAATACCCATTTACCACTAATGGCCTTCTTGCTCAGTAAGAGTCCAAGTCTTGTTCTGATGCAGTGCATCCATCTCCTCCTGTGTGGCCTTCTTCCAGAGACTGGCTTGTGCAGCTGGCATCTCCTCTATCTTTTCCCATGTGGAAGGTTCCTGTGGAATCGGCGACCCTGCGAAGTAGGACAGTCTTATTGGTGGGACACATTTGTTGGTTCTTGATGAGTGTCTGACCTCTGATACTGCGACCACATCAGCTTCCTCATCCCCCTCCAACATTGACATATCTCCATCTGAATCTTCCTCTTCATCTCTGGTTCCGCCAGGAATCTGGTCCTCTGTTTCTTCTAGTGTGTTGCCTTTAGGAGGGGCTATGACACTGGAAGGCAGCTCAGGACTTTGCCAGGATATAGAAGGAAAGTACGCAAGTTCTTTAATCTTCTCCGAGTCCTCAGAAAAATCCAGAACACTAGTTTTAGTATCAGCTTTGCTGTGTTCATCAAAATATACTGCATGGTGCGCATTTGTCTTACCAGTTTGTAAGTCCATAGTTCTGTATCCCTTGCCTCCAGAGGTGTACCCCACAAGGATACCTGCTTGCGCTCTGGAGTCAAGCTTGTCTCTGTGTTCTTTGGGGACATGGTAGTAACAGACTCTCAAACACATGTTATGTGCGACAGATTGGGAACTATCCCATACCAAAGTTCGAAAGGTGTGCACTTTGCCCTCTTTGTTGGCAATCTGTTCTGAAGATACACTGCTGTATTCACTGCATCTGCCCACAGCTTGTGTGACAGGGATGCATCCTTTAACATGCTTCTGGTCATTTCCATGATGGATCTAAACTTTCAGCTATGGAATTCTGTTGTGGTGTGTAGGCAATTGTGGTTACATGTTCAATTCACTCCTTCGCCACAAGAGTCTGCATTTCACGTGAGCAGTACTCACCTCCATTGTCAATCATTAGCATAGCTGGAGCTCTCTTGAACTTGTTTTTGACCATGGCTATGTATTTCTGGAACATTTCCAGTGTGCCACTCTTTTCTTTGATGAAATACACTACACAATAATTGGAGAAATCATCAAGAAAAATCAGTATGTATCTGTCCCCCGTCCCCCCCGTAAGGGAATACTCATTTGTCCACATAAGTTACTGTAGACTACCCGGTATATCAAGCACTTTAGTGCTTCTCTGCTCTGTGCAACGTGGAAATGAAGGTTTTACAGCTTTCTCAGTAATACAACCTATGTATCAATGTTGGAATTTTGTTGCTAGCTGTTACCTGCAGTCCTTTTGCATGTTTATCCTTCTGTAAGTCTAGAATAAGGGACGCGGGTGGCGCTGTGGATTAAACCACAGAGCCTAGGGCTTGCCAATCAGAAGGTCGGCAGTTTGAATCCCCGCAACAGGGTGAGCTCCCGTTGCTCAGTCCCTGCTCCTGCAAACCTAGCAGTTCAAAGTGCAAGAAGATAAATAGGTACTGCTCTGGCGGGAAGGTAAACAGCGTTTCCGTGCGCTGCTCTGGTTCACCAGAAGTGGCTTAGTCATGCTGGCCACATGACCCGGAAGCTGTCTGCGGACAAACGCTGGCTCCCTCGGCTGATAAAGCGAGATGAGCGCCGCAACCCCAGAGTCGGTCACGACTGCACCTAATGGCCAGGGGTCCCTTTACCTTTTTAAGTCTAGAATGACGTTGGTGTCTCTGTGTCCCAGCCTTCTATGCTACAACTGCAGCTTCACCTCATCCTTCTGGCTTGAATGGGCCACCTTGCGGATCTCTCTGAAAGATCAGCCTCATATACATCATTTATTAGTTTAGCTTGAACAAACACTTTACCATTCTTTGTAACCTTGCATTGTCCATTTCCAAACGTTATCTGGAAACCCTTTTTGGACACACTAATCAGATTGCAGCTGAGCTGTAGAGCATACAGGACTCTTTCCACTGTAGTATGTAAAATTTGATTGTCTATATTAAATTTCAAATTCACAGAAGCAGCCCCTCTCGCTTGGACAATATTTCCATCTGCAATCTCAATTTCTGATCCTACCGCATCATTTATCTCATGCGAGCTGGCACCATGATCCAGGATCCACTTACTGCTTTTATTTTTACAATTCTGGACAGCTAAATTCCTTTCCTGTAGCAGCCAGTTCCCTCTTCTTTTCCCCTTTTGGCTGAAAAGGGAGGGGTATCTTTGTTTTGGGTACTCTACAGTTCTTAGCAATGTGGCCTTCTTGCAATTGAAGCAAACTACTATTTTCTGTGTGTCTTTGGGCCTTGCAAACTGCCTAGACGCATAATTGCTGTCTTTACCCTTACATTTCTTTCTGGAGACTCAGCTCTCCCTCTGCACCCTCAAATAAATGGTCAGGACCCTTCTTTGTGGTCCATTATACCAACAAATGCATCAAATCTTGGTCCTAGGGATGATAACAGAAATGATGTCTTCATTTCCTCATCAAATGGTTTAGGAGTAAGCTGAATCTTTGAATAATTTCAGGCTTTTTATAGCTTCCAGGACTTTTTTTGTATCTAGGAGTGCTATTAAGCGTTGCTTCCAGTTCACAAAATTATATTCATTTAGCACAGGCAGGCCTCGGCCTAGATCACTATCAACTAGCCATCACACTAGCCATCTCAAAAATATAAAACAGATCTTCACTGCCTTAGGTAACTGTAACCTCTGAGGGAAGGGAGGGGGTTGCTTAATCCCCACTGGATAACCAGGAAGTAAAAAAAAAAATTATGCAACTCTGGGCCCATAACCCATGGTGGGAAGTTTTACTTTAGCAGAGTTAAACAATCCCCATTATAAGTTTATGCAGCGATCAGCTTGTTACTGACTCATCTGAGTTCTACTAACAAAGATGCCTTCCTGGATAAAAATCCCTTTGAATCCCTCTTAAAGAATGCACACACAAATCTGATTCATGTTAATATAAAACTAGTTTACTCTCAGATTCATGTAGGTTTACAGAGCTGTACCTGAAGGCAGGCTTAGGTTACATAACATGCTAATAAACTATACCAGAGGGAAGTTGGTCCTGACGTGACTGCAGCTGAGCAGTTATCTTTCAAAACTACCAGCAACCAACAAACTGGTTGTCACAGCAACCAGTTAGAACATGGAGGCCGTTAGTCCTCTGTCAGAATGTTGCACTTGACTGTAGCTTTAAATCCCACAATATCTTGATATATCACAATGTCTGAAATAAGGGTGAACTATGTAGAGGTGAATGGGGTCAACTGTTACCTAGGCAGAGAGAGGTGGAGAGGAAGAAGCTGCCAAACTTTGTGTTGATTCGTGGACAGGGTGGAATGGAGATGGAAAGCAGAAGAGTGAGGCGCTGGAGGGGGAACCTGCACCCCAACATCCAGATTCTCAACACAGGGCAACACAAACACATGCGCATATACACAGAAGGGTAACAGGAATCGGGAGAAGCATTGACTGGCTTCATGGATTTTCCTACCGCAGTTCTGAGGGTGCAGGAGGAGGAATGCCTCCCTGGCCAGCAGCATCCTAGTTCATTTGCTTCCCACTTGGTTGTCTCCTCTCAGCCCCTCATGATGTGGTTTGACCTGGAGCCTCGTGGTTTGAGAGGGTGGGAGTGGAAGGGGGGTGTCAAGCTGCCATCTTCAGTCCAGGTAGGGAGGAGAGGCAGTGGCAGGGGTGGGGGAGCAGCTCTGAGGTGAAGATGCACATCTGCTGAGGCTGCTGCTTCCTTCCTCCTTGGGAAATTGGGTGCCCTCCCTCAGTGCGAGGGGAAGGGATTGTGGCTCTGGGGAAGAAGGCGAGTGAGCAAAACAAAGAGATGGTGGTGCACTGCTTGTCATCCCCTTTTCCAAGCTTGGGTATGTGCAGTTTGGAAGAGGGAAGTCCCCTTCCCTCTACAGATTTTAATCCCAGCAGCAGTGACTCTCCCCTTCCTGCCTAGAAAAGTCTCAGTTCAGCTGAGCCACCCCCCAGGAAGCTGTCAGTCCCCAATCCTTTTGTTAAAATTTCCCTCAAATTCTATTCAGATTCACCTGACAAGGTATTGCGAGGTCAAAACAGGTCATAATGTGGATTCAAAACCAGTTTTGGACGATATATTGATGTATTTCCCAGCCCTAGTGGCTGGTTGAAACTGCTGAGGAGGATATCATGGAGAGTCTGGGACTGGGGAACAGAGAAGGATGACAGTCCTTCTCTCCTGCCCCCGCCTGTATTCAGCTCCTGCAGTTGGAATAGCAGGACTCCCATTCCCCCTCTTTCCTCCCAGGGAAAGGAGTGCAGCACTGGGATCTGGGGGAGTGAGTGTCAGCAACCCCTAGGAGCAGAGGAAGCAGAGTCAGAATCGGAGGGCATAGCCTGTTCACCCAGGACCTTGTGATGCTCCCATTGTAGGGAACATCCTCCTCCTCCTCCTCCTCCTCACTTTTAATTTGTATACTGCCTTTCTATCTTACAATACTCAAGGTGGTTTACAAGCTGAAGAAACAAAGAATGTACACCTTATAACAATCTAATGCAACACAAAAATGTGATAATAAAACAGACACATCCTGCCCAAATTCAGTGCCTTGCCCCATCTTTAAAAGCATATGGGGGTGCATACCAACCTATTGGAACAACTCAGTTGCTCCATGCAATTCTGAACTCCTTACCCTGTTCTTGGACTTCTTAAACAGGGCAGCTGCTTCTAACCTGGCTGGCCCCACCTTTTCTGTCATCAAACCAGAACTTAGTAGCTGCTGGGACTTATACCTGTTGCTGAACCTGCCTCCCTTTTTTGCCTTCAGTAATCTCCCCCAACAAATGGTTTACATTTAAGACTTTCTTTTTTAATCCTCTTCCACTGAGTTTACACATAACCTTAGATAAATGAATAGTTCAAGGGACTCTGAAGTTATTTCTATATTAAGCAAAAACAATGGGTAAATAAAGCTTTGAAATTATAGCTTTCTTAGTTGGTTTCTGCTTAACACCATTTTTGTTGTTGTAAGAATGGGTTGAACAGCCACAATTCAAACTATGTTTGGCAAATGCAACCTACCAGGCCAAAGTGTTCTGAAGTGCACTGTACTCTGGCCTTTATTTTTAACACAGAAATCTGACTCGGTGAAAGCTGCAGGTCCCAGCAATCAGTCATCTCTTTAATCAAGCTGAAAGGCCACCGTGAAAGGCAATTGCTGTCTGTTCTCTCTCATGCCAACTGAAGATCTAAGCATACAGTTTCAGATTCTTGCGTCTTCATGGAGACTCCCAGATTTCCATTCATTGCTACCTGTATACTTCCATGTACAGTGGTACCTCGGGTTACATACGCTTCAGGTTACGAACTTTGCTTCAGCATAAGAACAGAAATCGGGCTCTGGCAGCGCGGCGGCAGCAGGAGGCCCCATTATATAAGTGCTGCTTCATGTTAAGAACAGTTTCAGGTTCTGAATGGACCTCTGGAACAAATTAAGTACTTAACCCGAGGTACCACTGTAGTTGAAAAGTTAATGGGGCCTAACCAGGACTCTTGGATTGCCAATCTAGCCATACAGAGTTTGGCTGCACAGTTTTTTGTGCATACCACATGGGATAAGTTCTTTCTCATTAACTTTAGAGTTGTTATGTCATTGACCAGGATAGCTGACAGCAGATTTTTCTTAATAATGTCAGGCTCTTAGCTGAATATCTGTACTTTAGAGCGCTACTGTCAGAGCTGCCCGAGGTCCCAGCTCACAAAGGACCAACGCCAGTGCGTTACTATTTACAAAAGTCTTTATTGAAGTTCAGTTTCGATTTCAAAGCCGTGGCGCGCAGCTCTACGTCTCAAACTCTAGACCGCTGAAGCTCCGTCTGAATCTCCTCCCCCCAGACACCAGTTTAAGACTCTAGCCTTGCTCCACCTCTTCCTTTGCTCTTTCCTCCTCTGGGTCCGCCTGTCCGCTGGGTTTCTACACTCTTCTGACGCTGATTCCCCTGAGTCTTCCCCCTGCCTCCGGCGGGCTTTAGGACCTGGTTCCCAATCCGTGTTTCCTGCTGTGCCGCGCGCCTGCACATTTGAACTTGGCGCGCGCGCCCAGCCGGCAACCTTCCTCCTAACCGTTACACTGCTCCTGTCACTGCTTCCCCCTTCGGGGAGGCTAGCTGAACCTGACTTCCCCTGCGTTCCCTCACTCTGCGATGGAGGCGTGGCCAGCTCTGACTCATCTTCTCTCCCTGCTGGGGGAGACGCTGGCCCTGATCCCTGGGACTCTTCCCCCCCACTACGCTCTGGTGGGGAAGCTGGTCCTGATCTCCAGCTGCTGCTTTGGGAGTCCCCGCTGGCCTCTTGTTTCTGGTGCGTCCCCCCTGGCACTCCCCTTGCCCTGGCCATCGGCGCCCCCTTCTGGGAATCTTCTGATTCGCTGGAGAAGCTCATAGAATCTCTCGGGTCACTGTCATACTCCCCTACGCTTCCCTCAGATTCTTCCCCTTCGCTCTCCATTCCCTCTCTCCCCTGTGCCTCTGTTCCTGAGCCCCTGACAGCTACATAAACTAATAAATGGCTGTACTAAGAAAGGATGTAAATTAGTGTTGCAGTTTAATTTACTGGTACATTTTTGTAATGATAGTTTGATTTTAGTAGCATTTCTTCTTAAAAAAACTATTTGAGATTGGAAGACCACTCAATGACACAAAATTTCTGGCCAGTTCTAGTCTTACTGCAAAATTAGTAGCTTTGGGTGGCCCAGATAAGCACTACAATGTGGACGCAAACCTCATACATATCTACTCTTTTTGCACATCTTCCTTACTGAATCAGTTGCTCGCATCTGTTTGTCTCAAAAGACAATGGATTGAAGTCAAAGCACAGGAGAATCACAGTGCCTGCTGTGGCTGCAGAGGCTAGTAACTTGTGACTGCTGTCCCCTGCGTTCTTTTTGCTGTATTAGCAGCACTGAAGTGACCTCCCTGGAGTGCAAGCCTGGGCAGTGTTATGGAGGTCCTGGACTGGCCAGACAACAAGACCCCTCTCTCAGCCTCACTGATAGGGTTCAAAGGAAAGCTTAGCTGCAGGAGTTGTTGGAAGGAGGTGTATGAGACACCATCTACCTGTCTTGGGGACTTGGATTTGTGTAGGGTTGACTCCTGAGCCCTTTCTTCTCCCAAAGATGTCTTGTAAGGCAGCAGGTACAGGTTCTTCCTCAGGGTTTACTCCCATAGCCTTTCCCATGAATAAGTATAGCCGCAAGGCAGCAGAGGTTGGAGCCTCTATTTGTCTTGTTCCTCAATCCGACAAAGCCTGTCTTCACATGGAGGGGAAGTCCCTACTCACCAAAGGGTTTTAGACCCAGTTGAAGTCATTTCCTGTGTTGTGGCTGCTGTCATGGCATGCTTTAAACCATGTTATGGTGTTATGGCTGAGTAGGGATTTGGACTCTGGCTTCCTGTAAGATATGAAAAATGGTCCATCAAGACTTTGAGTCTTCTGGATCCTTAATAAAATGACCTTGGACAAGTTGGTGAATTAGGAAAGCTTTATTATGCTTGCAAGCGGGTGACCTGGTTACACAAAGTGTCAGAGGAGGCACACAGAATCAGGAAATTATACAAGTATTTAAAGTCTCGAAGTTCATTCTCCCCCTCCCTTACAGAAAAGGCATGGAAAGTCCCCAGCGTATCTTGTTTGTTTAATTAGCATAATAACATTCCATTTCCCTTACTAATCATTGTACAAATATGGTCACACGCCCCCACCCAGATAACTTTATTGACATATCAGCAGAACATTTTTATTGCAGACCACAAGCTACCCTAATTTCTATGCTCCTATCCACTGTATGTTAAGTTCAAGCCACTTCCTTACTTGATGAAGACAAGTGTAACCAACAGGCAATAGCACTGTATGATTGTTTAACCAACAGGCATAGATGTGTGCATAGATACGTGTTCATGTTCCAACCGTGTAGCTACATCATGTGTACTTGCAAAGTTCTTGTAAAGTTCACTTTGTGATTAGGCATCTGTTCTTTTGAAGTGAATAAAGCATCAATAATTGCTAATGCTAAGGTAAAGAATTGCTTTTAGGTTAGAAGCATTTTATTAAAAAATGGCCAAGCTATAGTTTACTGAAATGAGTACACTCAAATAAATGTTTGAATAAGTTGAATAAAAACATCTTATTCTAAAAGCAATGAAGAGGCACCAATTATCTCTGACACTTCCCAGATCTGCTTATGCCACCCTGGCTCTTGCATCACATCATTCTAGACAATGCTAGGTTGCAATAAGATATGCAATACCATATCTTTTAATCTTATAATTTAGGACATGA
The DNA here is from genome assembly GCF_964234715.1 of Podarcis melisellensis. NCBI lineage: Eukaryota > Metazoa > Chordata > Lepidosauria > Squamata > Lacertidae > Podarcis > Podarcis melisellensis. Next base: position 676,641 of record NC_138543.1, read on the forward strand.
TTCTCAATCTGCACATTTTCTGATTTCAATTTTGTAAAAATGTTCATACAATTATATCTACTATATAATAATATAATATATCTACAAAAGTTATAATCTGCAGAATTATCTCCTCACTGAAGTTATGTCTCACCCCAACATTATATTCTTTTAGATTCCAGGGTTTTAAAAAATACATTTTTTGTTGCAGAAATCATTTTTATGATTATGTTAATTAAGTAACATGAGAATCATTTTAATATTGCTGTTCATTAAGTCTTATGACAGAGGTCAATGACAAAGCGCATAGAAGCCCATTATGCCCCTTTTCCTGCCACTTGTTGCTCGTATTACTTTATTTTTGTTAGCTGCCCTGTGACCATTTTTGGTGAAGGGTAATACAGAATCTTTTAATTAATAAATAATTTAAATAAAATAATACTGAACTTATAGATGGCACTGTTTCTTCATTATGTTTGTTTGGTATCATTGAGCATCACTCAGTAACTCAACCCCATGCCAACAAAATGTGATCTTGTTCTTTTTATCTGCCTTGTCTAGATTGGAAGATTGGTTATTGGTCAGAATGGCATCTTATCCACCCCTGCTGTTTCTTGCGTTATCAGAAAGATCAAAGCAGCCGGTGGGATTATTCTGACTGCTAGTCACTGCCCCGGAGGACCTGGAGGAGAATTTGGAGTTAAGTTTAATGTTGCCAATGGAGGTATGTAATTTTAAGATTTATGTTATCAATTGTTTTGAAGAAAGCAGATTGAAAATAGACTTTTATACTTGTCTAAAAATTCAAAAATACTGTTTCTATATTTTTCTAAGCAGTCTAAGATTTTAATAGATTCAGTTATTTTAGTGGGTTGTATCCTAGAGAAACCAACAGGTGCTCAGTGATCAAATGTCCTGGAGGCTTTGCCAACTTCTTTTAAGATATTTTATACATGCCATTATTATTGTCTTTTGCACAATCTGGTGTCGTTTGAAATCTACTAGTATGAAGTCTCATTTTTATATACACGGAAGTCCTTTGGATGGTCACCCTACTTGGTCATGTAGGGTTTTGTGCAAGCCCATAGAAAATTGTATGACATTTATTTATCAAACATATACCCTTCTTTTTCTGGCAGTTCAGTTTCATGTAGTCCTGAATATGAGTGCATATTCTCATTTGCATCAATAGAAACATCCATTTCGTTCCGTAGGGCTCAAATCGATTTTGCTATGCCAGCAGATATATGCATGCGTGTCAGTTTAGTGTATGAGAGGCTTTGTTCATGTAGCTTTATTTCACTGAATTGGGTTATTAGTTTTGGGGTCAAAGCTTCTTTGAATGCACTTGTATTTTCTTCTTTTTAGTTCCATGTAGTAGACTAGGAAAATTAACTATTATTCACCAAATTCAAAGGGCTTAATTACATTTCTTAGGAGATCAAAGGCCAGAGACTTAGGCTGTTGACCCATTAGAATTCAAGACAAGGATAAAAGGAAGCATTCTGTAGGCTACAAACATCTACAATATAACTTTCATGTACTGCTGATATGTGTGACACTATTTTAAGCTTGCATTGTTTCTCAGTTTAACACTATACCAAATCAATACTCTGATCCTGAGCATATTTTACTCCAGCAGTTTTTCTGAGTGTGTTCAAACTACCTATACTGTACCGACTTTATAAATGTATGCATTTATAATTTCAGGACCAGCTCCTGATGTTGTTTCTGACAAAATCTACCAGATCAGCAAAACCCTTGAAGAATATGCCATTTGTTCGGACCTGAGAATTGACTTATCTCGGCTAGGAAGACAAGAATTTGATTTGGAGAACAAATTCAAGCCTTTCCGTGGTATTGTATTCTTTGTCATAGCTTTCGTCTCCATGTTGTCATGTGAATATAATGTCTCCCAGCTGCTCAGCTCTTACAATGAAGTTAGATTGTCCATTCCAATCTTTAGAAGGGCTTTTCCCCTATGATCATTTGAGGGTTTCAGGAAATCTTTGATATACCTTATTATGCCATTTTGGAGTCAATGTTTCACAGGCTATGATTGACATCCAGCCCAGCCCTGTAACTCACTGTATTTACTTTAATTGTATTCTTATTTCATGTTAGCTTCTAGAACTTTATTTCACTGGGCATATTCATTTTTAGCTTCTACTTGCTGAGCTTTAAACTTTAGCTTTACATTCTGATTCCTTCATTACATTCTACTCAGTTTTGATTATGGTAGGTTTTGTTTTTATTACTTTAGGTTTCTAAATCAATTGTTTGTTTGCTTTTAAAACAACTTCTATTTTTATTTGTTGTTGCTGTTATTATTTTGTTCTATTTTAAGTAGTGGGCAACATTTTTGAAAAGGGAGCATGGACATTTCTAACAGATATAAATACGATCCAGCCAGAATTAAGCACCAAATCCAATTTAATATGATGGGAAAGACATGAACATGTGCTTAACTTCACTATGGAAATCAACAGGACAGCAGTAATAAATGTTGGCTGGCTTGTGATGCTTATAAATAAATGATTTTTTGCTGGAACATGGGTGTCACTTCATCTCTAATTTCATCCTAGACAATACAACTGCCCAATTTACCCTTGCCTGTGGTCCTATCTCTTGGGTATCCTCCTTGATTATGGCACCTTGCTTAGCCTTCACTTCGCAAATAGGATTTTTGCTTACTCCTACAATATCTTGAATATTGACAATAGGAGGCATCTGACATCACCCCACAATAACAGGAGTATTTTTGTGGGCACTTGGCTGCTGTATTTGCTTGAGGCATTGTAGAGGGAATGGCCCCAAAGTTTCTGTGCCATCTATTTTCAGTTGCTGAAAGACAACATACACTAACTAGATATTTCTTGGACCTTTATTTGCACAGTTGAAATAATAGATTCAGTGGAAGTCTACCTCAATCTTCTACGGACTGTCTTTGACTTCAGTGCCATCAGAGGGTTGCTAACAGGGCCAAATCAACTTAAGATCAGAATTGATGCCATGAATGGAGGTAAGGAGGCCCATTTTTAAACATGTAAAACGCTAACATAATGAAAATAAAATGTTGTTTCAAACATGAGCATGATAGCTAGGTAGTTGTTATGCAGTAATAATTTATACAGCAATCCTAAACAATGCTCACTAAATAAACACATTAAACACATTGGGTGGTATTCAACTAATGTTTACTCTGATTAGATCTATTTAAATTAATGGGCCTAACTCATGTTCTTTCATGATACATGGGTCTACTCTGAGTAAAACTGAGTTGAATACCACCCATTGGGACTTACTTCTGAGAAAACAAACAGGATTGCACTGTTAATGTTACAAGTACAGTGCTCAAAATGTTTCAAATATATTATCCAAGTAATCTTTACAACAGAGATTGTCAACCTGGTCGCTACTGCCCACTAGTGGGCGTTTCAGGATTCTAGGTGGGCAGTAGAAAGTTCTACAGCACAAACTGAATCCTCCTTCCATCGAGCGCTGGTGGGTGGTAAGGAAATTTTACCATCAAGAAAGATTCATTAGTGGGAGGCAGATATAAAAAGGTTGACTACCCCTTCTTTACAACATAGCTCAGTATTCTTATCCCCGTGGTTGGGGTGAAGACGGAGACTGAGAAATCTCCTATGTCAGAGACAAGTCTGAGTGAAAGGAACTTTATGTAAAGATAGGATATTTCTTCAGATGAAAATTTAAGATTGAATTGAGTTGGCCCTGATAAAGAACAGTCATAGGAAGGGACAGGTCATATTGTATTAATAAACTCCATAGCTTTGCTCTGGGTATAAAAATGGAATGAGACAATGTCTTTTTTGTCTCGTTCCACAAAACTCTAATGTTATGGAATAAGGGCAGTTCTTAAAACAGAGAGTTTCCGGGAACCCCAGGTTCATGTGTGAAATATCGCTTTCAATAACTGCAGATTCAGACACGCTGGTGAAGTTTTCTTACTTGACTATGCCAGCTATGGAAGGTACATAATTGCTGGCCTGGTCATCCAGTGTCAAAGCTTTCTCATATGACTGTAATGTACAGGCACTTTTAAACACGTACTTTTCCACAAACACTCTATTAAGACTGTATCATGTGATTTTCTGCTCGTTTTGCTTTGGCGTTTGTTTATCTGAATAGAGATAAATGGCTTCTTATGAAGAAGGGATTTGAATGCTATCAAAAGGGTTATTTAGTAGAATTGTTAGACAAGTTGAGCACAACTGGATTCCTGTGCTTTGTGATATTCCAGTGCTCCCTTTCAGATTGAGAATATTTCTCATTCAACAGAAAACTGTCCTCTTTTTTTCTGAAGCCTCTGTCATAACTTGTAGTGAAGTTTATGATGTCCTGTTTAATATAAATTTATCCCATTTCTGTTTGGTCAAAATGGTGGGTGTTCTATCTGGACATTAATTAAAAGATGGTCCCTAAATTGGAAAACAATTCTTTTTGTAGTGATGGGTCCCTATGTCCGGAGAATCCTGTGTGATGAATTAGGAGCTCCTGCTAATTCTGCAGTTGACTGTGTTCCTTTGGAGGATTTTGGTGGCCAGTATCCTGACCCGAACCTGACACACGCCACTTCTTTGTTGGAGGCAATGAAAGGAGGAGAGTATGGCTTTGGAGCTGCTTTTGATGCTGATGGAGTAGGTATTTGTGTAAGATCAGATTTGGTAGTTTAAGAGTTGTCTTTATTTGTTCAACTTTGACATTCACAGAGGGACTTTCAAATAAATGTCTATTTAAAAATGTGGAAGAAACTGAAGATCTAGCTACCAGCTATGCCCTTGAAAATTCCTCTGCTGTTTATGAGCAGCTCAGTTTTTCAAAGATTACTCAGTGTTGAATCAATTCAACTTTAATTGCTTACAGAAAGTCACAAGGTCACAAGTGAAAACTATCAACCAGCTCTCATGCTGCTGGAAATGAAAAATAATATTTCATATTGGCCTGAATATAACCTGCACGTTTCCCCCCAAATTCTGACCGTGAAAAGTTAAAGTGTGGCTTATATTCGCGACCTTACACTACCAGCAAAGCAGCATGACTCCCCCACCCAGAAGCAGCCGAGGTATTGTTTCCCCCCACCCCATGAATTTTAAAGTTGTGGCTTATTTGTGGGTGAGGCTTATATTTGGGCCAATATGGTACATAGATGTTAAATTCAGTGAGGCTTACAGTTTTGAACATGTACTGCAACCACAAAGTCTTTTTTTTTAATGGAGGAACTAAATAAATGCAAGCTTGTACTATAAAACAGAAAGATACTTTGGAGGCAAAGAGTATTTCGAAATGCTACTTTGGGGGCACACTTTCATCTCCTCTTTGAAGGGCACAGTTCTATTCACTCTAGGTTGCATCTCCATTTCAGTGAAACTGGAATGGCTTCTTCAATCCAATTATTGCTCCCACTCTCCTCATCTAGCTTCTGATCCTTTCCCTTCTGGGTTGATCTGCCTGGAAAAACTTCCTGCTTGGTGGATGGAAGATTCCCAGGGCATGATCTGATAGGCAAGATGTGCCGGGAGTTCTCCCCTTTCACTACATGGTTCAAGCAGGTATAAAGGAAACAGTTAATAGCCCCACTCTTGAGTAGCAAGTTTGAGTAAGGGTCTAATTTCAAAATCTATCTCACAGATAAAGACCGTTTACTGTTTCCAAGCAGTGGTAGTTGCAGCCCAGCACATCTCCTGGAGAGCTGAGGGTGGTGGTGGTGGTGGTGATAAAAAGACTTGCTTGTGCAGCAGGTTGACATCTCGGTTGGCCTCAGCCAGCCACAGGGGCTGACAGAATTGCCTTCAAAATTCAAACAGACCAATCCAGGCCCTGGTGGGTGGGGCAGTGCTTTGACGACAGACCTGGCAGAGCCAGTCTTTGGTCACTTACGCCACTGGGGCATAAAAGCCGGCTGCATTACAAGCAGGCAGAGCAGTCTGGAATGGACACCCCACCTGCCCACCTTGTATGTTGTGGCTCTGCCTGGAGGTAAGAGGGCAGCACACATGTCTGGCCTTGCTGTAGAATTACTTGGTTGCCATCTTTGGGGCCAGGGAGGAATTTGCCTGCAGACAAATTGGGCCTGTCTGGAGGATTTCCCTTCCTCATAGCAACTGTCGCAACATTGGTGGAAAAAGGCGTTGGTTTTGATCCTTACTCAAAAGCTAGGAGGTGGGTTGGTGCCCCACCCCCAGATTCAGGATTAAAATTCAGGGTACCCCAGTAAATAAGTCCGGGGTAGAGTTCTGTCTGAAAGCCCAGACAGGGCTAGTGGGCAGTAGAAGATTTCAAATGGTGACCTGGCAGGATTTGATTTGTGTCAAGGGGGGAGGCTTAACTCCAGGATTGACCCTGACGGAATTATCAGCCAGCAGTTGTGTTGGCTGATTCAGGATACATATCCAATGCCTATGCCAAAACCAACTTACACCTGTAATCAGTAATGTGGTTGCCTTTTGATCCCAAGCTGGTGTCAGCCATTTTCTGCTTCTACACTTCCAAACCCCTCCCCTCAGTGACTCCTGGCCCACTGTGCTTGGGTCTGCAAAATGTTGCTAATGAAATATATTTCTTTCCTGATTTTCTAGTGTAGAATGGTAGTGTCCTTTTATCTTAATCAAGCTCCATGTGAGCCAATAAATAGACCATGATCCCTCCAGAAAAGATTTGTTTTAAGGTGAGAAAGAGACAGTATAATGTTATGAAATATAAAATTTATTATAAATTATGTTTCCCCTGATTTAAAATGTTCCCCAAATGTATTCAAACAAGTTAGAATTTCCCCTCAGTTTTGGAAACAACAACAACTTATTATTTATACTCCGCCCATCTGGCTTGGTTTCCCCAGCCACTCTGGGCAGCTCCCAACCAAATATTAAAAACACAATACAGCCTAGTCAAGCCTAATCAATAGAAATATTATTTTTTAATGGGAAGCATATACGTACATGTATCTCAGTGCTATGAGACTGGAGCCAAGGAAGAGTTATGAGCCACCCTTTTGCTGGATTGTGTGTGAGGGAATGTAGAAAGACCCCCAGCTTGAAGATGACCAATTTTACAGTTGTGGATGAACCTCTCTACTTATTTTTTCTGCCCTACCCCTAATACGCTTTCTTTCTCTTCCAGGACCGCTATATGATCCTAGGCCAAAATGGTTTTTTTGTGAATCCTTCAGATTCATTGGCCATCATTGCTGCCAATCTCTCCTGCATTCCCTATTTCCGCCAGATGCCTGTGCATGGGTTTGGTAGGAGTATGCCTACTAGCACAGCACTCGACAGGTAAGGCAATAATATTCACTAGTGTGACTGATTCCTCAGAGACTTCAGCATCGTTCACCAGAATGCCAGCAACACCAAAAGCAGCTAATTAGTGATACAGCTTTCAGTATAGACAGCAAAATATTCAAATAGGATCCCAAACAAGGATTGATGTACTCCCTTATTAAAAACCTGAAATTGTTGGTTCATTTTAAGAAGTATTGTGATTTGGATTTTTTTATTTTATTTGGCAAATATATGTAAAAGGAAGAATATATATATATATATATATTTAAAATGTGATCTGCTGTGACTGTTTTCTGCCTGTAGTTTTATGGGCAGGAAAAGTTAATCTTGATCAAAACAGTTGGCCAGCATCTCTCAGGTGAACTGGGCTAAGTATCTAAAAATCGTTACAACCTTCCTTTTTGCAGCTCCTTTTACCCAGAACAAGTCTATTTGCTGAAAATTGTTTTTGATTCATATGAATCTATAGACATGTACACTAACCTCAGCAATGTAGTGGGAATGATGTGCAGATCAGCTCTATTGCAATATTTGAGCTATTTCCTTCTTCTGAACAGTAGTCTAATCAACATTTCCCCCCATGGTATTCAGAGGGCCTCATTTTTTTAAAAAAGTGAAAACTCAAAGCAAAAGCCTAGGTCTTGTCCTTCTGAAAAAGTTTTTGAGAAGATATGAAAAGGAACTTGGAAAAGAAGAAGACCTGGAGGAAGAGAGATAAGCATGGAGGAGAAGAGAGGAAGAAAGGGAAGAGAGGCTGAGGGGATGGAGAGGAGAGGGAGAGAGGCGGAGGAAGACTGAGAGGAGGTGGAGACGGAGGAAGGGGAGGAAGAGGAAGACGAAGAAATCACTGGAAATAGAAGTACTAGAATATAAATAAGGAAAATAGGGTAAAGTGAACACTAGTTAAATATAGCAATGACTCTTAAGTTTTTGTCCTGGAATGTGAATGGTTTGAATGAAAAGTCTAAGAGAAATAAAATTGAGAAGGTTTTAAAGAAAAAGAAGATTGATGTGATTTGTTGCCAAGAAACACATGTAGCCAAAAAACACAAACATATTTTAATAAATAAAAAGTTGGGAACAGAGTTCATTAATTCAGATACTAAAAAAAAAGAGGGGTAGTGATTTATGTGAAGGAGAAATTGGAACCTAAATTAATATGTAAGGATGAGGAAGGAAGAATTCTACGAGTACAAATTAATCATCAGGGAGAAAAACTCAATGTGGTGGCGGTCTATGCGCCAAATACAAATAAAATGGATTTTTTAAAGAAATTGGAACAAATATTATTAGATCTAGAGAATAATAAATTGGTTTGCCAATACCAGAATTAGATAGAAGTGCGAAAAGGAAGAATTTGAACCAAGGGAAACTACCAAGATCGTTTAATGACCTTGAGGAAAACTTAGATTTAATAGACATATGGAGACATAATAATAATAATAATAATAATAATAATAATAATAATAATAATAATAATAATTTATACCCCGCCCATCTGGCTGAGTTTCCCCAGGCACTCTGGGCGGCTCCCAATCAGTGTTAAAAACAGTACTGCATTACATATTAAAAACTTCCCTGAACAGGGCTGCCTTAAGATGTCTTCTGAATGTCAGGTAATTCTTTATCTCTTTGACATCTGATGGGAGGGCGTTCCACAGGGCGGGCGCCACTACCGAGAAGGCCCTATGTCTGGTTCCCTGTAGCCTCACTTCTTGCAATGAGGGAACCGCCAGAAGGCCCTTGGTGCTGGATCTCAGTTTCCGGGCTAAACGATGGGGGTGGAGACGCTCCTTCAGGTATACAGGACCGAGGCCGTTTAGGGCTTTCAAGGTCAGCACCAACACTTTGAATCGTGCTCGGAAACGTACTGGGAGCCAATGCTGATCTCTCAGAACCGGTGTTATGTGGTCCCGGCGGCCACGCCCAGTCACCAGTCTAGCTGCCGCATTTTGGATTAATTGCAGTTTCCGGGTCACCTTCAAAGGTAGCCCCACGTAGAGCGTGTTGCAGTAGTCCAAGCATGAGATAACTAGAGCATGCACCACTCTGGCGAGACAGTCCGCGGGGAGGTAGGGTCTTAGCCTGCGTACCAGGTGGAGCTGGTAGACAGCTGCCCTGGACACAGAGTTAACCTGTGCCTCCATGGACAGCTGTGAGTCCAAAATGACTCCCAGGCTGCGCACCTGGTCCTTCAGGGGCACAGTTACCCCATTCAGGACCAGGGAATCCTCCACACCTGCCCTCCTCCTGTCCCCCCAAAACAGTACTTCTGTCTTGTCAGGATTCAACCTCAATCTGTTAGCCGCCATCCAACATCCAACCACCTCCAGGCACTCACACAGGACCTTCACCGCCTTCACTGGTTCTGATTTAAAGGAGAAGTAGACCTGGGTGTCATCTGCATACTGATGAACACCCAGTCCAAACCCCCTGATGATCTCTCCCAGCGGCTTCATATAGATATTAAAAAGCATGGGGGAGAGGACAGAACCCTGAGGCACTCCACAAGTGAGAGCCCAGGGGTCTGAACACTCACCCCCCACCACTTTCTGGACACGGCCCAGGAGGAAGGAGCGGAACCACTGTATGACAGCGCTCCCAGCCCCTCTAGATGGTCCAGAAGGATGTTATGGTCGATGGTGTCAAAGGCCGCTGAGAGATCCAGCAGAACTAGGAAACAGCTCTCACCTTTGTCCCTAGCCCACCTGAGATCATCAACCAGCGCGACCAAGGCAGTTTCAGTCCCATGGTGAGGCCTGAATCCCGATTGGAAGGGATCCAAATGGTCCGTTTCCTCCAGGCGTGCTTGGAGTTGTTCAGCAACCACCCGCTCAATCACCTTGCCCAAGAATGGCAGATTTGAGACTGGGCGATAGTTGGCCAAATTGGCTGGGTCTAAAGATGTTTTTTTAAGAAGCGGTTTAATGACCGCCTCTTTCAGCGGGTCTGGGAAGGCTCCCTCACAGAAGGAAGCATTCACCACCCCGCAGAGCCCATCGCCCAGCCCTTCCCGGCTCGCTTTTATCAGCCAGGATGGGCAAGGATCAAGGAGACAGGTGGTCAGTTTCACTCGTCCAAGCAGCCTGTCCACATCCTCGGAGGTAACAAATTGGAATTGATCCCATGTAACAGGACCAGACAGAACTCTAGCACTCTCCTGCCCTGGCCCTGCTCCCATGGTGGAGTCTACCTCCTTCTGAATCTGAGCGATTTTATCTGCAAAAAACTTTGCAAAAGCATTGCAGGAGATCTTGGGGTCCCTACCAGGCCCCGGTGGAACAGGTGGTTCCGATAGATTGCGAACCACCTGAAAAAGTCTCCTGCTGCTGTTTTCTGCAGATGCAATGGAGGCAGCGAAGAAGGCCCTCTTCGCCGTCGCCATTGCCACTTGGTACGCTCAACGTTGAGCTCTAACCCGTGTCCGGTCTGATTCAGAATGAGTTTTCCGCCACCGGCGCTCTAGCCGTCTCAACGATTGTTTCATCACCCTCAGCTCCGGGGAAAACCACGGGGCTGTCCGGGCTCCATGCAATCGGAGAGGGCGCTTCGGAGCCAGACAGTCAATAGCCCTGGTTAACTCCGCATTCCAGCGTGCCACCAGGGAATCAGCTGAAAGGCCATCAACTTGGGATAAAGCATCCCCTACCACTCTCTGGAAGCCAATTGGATCCATTGTGGTGGGGGCGGACCATCCGAATCGGTCCCACCTCCCTGCGGAGGGGAAGGGTTGCAGAGAAGTCCAGTTGCACCAGGAAGTGATCTGACCATGGCACTTCTTTTGTTTCGCTTTTAGTTAGTTTCAGATCACCAACATCCATAGAGGTGAACACCAGGTCTAAGGCATGCCTATGGCTATGCGTTGGGCCAGACTTATTCAGGGACAGCCCCATGGAGGCCATGCTTTCCACGAAATCCCGAGCGGCCCCTTGTAAGGTCGTGTCGGCATGGATGTTAAAATCCCCCAGGACAACCAAGCTAGGTGTTTCCAGGAGCATATCCGCCACGACCTGAAGCAGCTCGGGCAGGGAATCCTTGGTGCAGCGGGGAGGTCGGTACACCAAAAGGAATCCTGTACTGCCCCTATTGCCCAACTTCCAGAACATGCACTCGGAAAACTGGGTCTTCCCAGTAGGATGCCTGGTGCAGACTAATGACTTCCTAAAAATCACTGCAACCCCCCCTCCCCGCCCACATGACCTGGGTTGCTGTGCGTAAGAGAAACCTGGTGGACAAGCAGCGGCAAGGACAGGCCCATCTGCTTCATCCAACCAGGTCTCTGTCACACATGCCAGGTCAAATCCTCCATCCACAATCAGGTCGTGGATGGCAGTGGTTTTATTCATCATTGACCTGGCATTGCACAGCAACACTTTCAGGTCATGTGGGTTTCCCTTGCTGATTACTGTATCCTTCCGGTCAGGACCAGACCTGGAGGCAGGGATAGTCCTCAAACTAACGACTAAACCTGCCTCCTCGGTAATGACATGGTCTGGTCTTAGCATAACTCCTCCTCCTGCCCGTGATCACTGAGATCGGGTGTCCCAATACATCCCCCCCTGTGGAACCTGCCCCACCCAATCTATTGGCTGAGGCCCACTCCCAGGCAGCCATGACCCTTCCCCTTAAAAGGCAAAGTACAAACTATATAATAATTTAACAGAATAATAATAATAATAAAACAGAACAGAACAAAACAAAGCAAGAAACAATAGCGCTGACTAAATGCTTATCCCACCCCAAGCAAAAATAAAATAATGAAATAATATAATATAAAAAACAACAACCACCATTTAAAGTGCTGCAAATTAAAAGCGATTAAAACATTTAAAACCATGTTGTCCATTGCTGCTGGTAGCTGCTCAGGCCTCTAAACTGTAGTGGTAGTGCAGGCCCCGCCCCCTAGGCCGGATGGAGTTGGCAGGAGAGGGAGGGGTCTTCCCAACACTCACGCAAGCAGCAGCAGCAGCCGTCTTATGCTGTGGCGGTGAGTGCAGGCCCCGCCCCCTAGGCCAGATGGAGTTCGCAGAAAGGGAGCGGTCTTCCCAACACTCACGCAAGCAGCAGCAGCCGTGTCCCGGAGGCCTCTCTCAGGCCTCTTATGCTGTGGCAGTGAGTGCAGGCCCCACACTCACTTTTCAGAGCCACATCAGAGTTGGAGTAGACTGGATCAGATATGGATCTCAAGAGAATTAACAATAAAAGTGGTGAAATGTGAGATACAACCCAGAACCCTATCTGATCATGGTTCAATAGTGTTACAGTTAAAATGTGCAACTCAGGGTACATACAGATAGAGAATGAACGGTTATCTATTTGAAAATGAGGAGGTGATTGAAAAAGCTAAATCCACCTTGAAAGATTACTTTGATTTAAATATTAACAAAGAAACAAACATGGATATAGTTTGGGATGCCAGTAAGGCAGTTTTAAGAGGTTTCTTGATTCAACAAAACAGTTATAGGAAAAAGGTGAGAGAACAAAAAAGAAGAAGAGATACTTACTCAATTAAGAGAATGTGAAGAGTTTAATAATGAAACCGAATGAAGAAAGAAATAAGCAATTGTATAAGATGTTACAAACACAATATTCAATATTAATAAATCAAGAGGTGGAATGGGGAATTAAGTCAATGAAACAAAAAAAATTGAGTCAGTGAATAAAATTGGAAAATTTCTGGCGTGGCAATTAAGAAAAAGGAGAAAACAAAATGTGATTAACAAAATAAAAACAGAAGAACAACTCTTGGAGGATCCTAGTGAAATAAAAAAGAGCTTCCTTAAATTTTATGAAAAATATAAAAGAGAAGAAGACGTAACAGAAATAGGAAGATATTTAGAAGACAACAGAGTTAAATATTTATTGGAGGAGGAGAAAAGTCTATTAAACAAACCGATAAAAGTGGAAGAAATTCAAGAGGCGATAAAGAAGATGAAATTAGGGAAAGCCCCGGGGCCTGATGGTTTATCGGCCAAGTATTACAAAGTCCTAGAAGAACTTTTAACTCCGGTGCTTTGTGAAGTAATGAATGAGATTTTAAGAGGAGGAAGAATACCAGATTCCTGGAAAGAAGCATACATTACGCTAATACCCAAGCCAGACTCGGATAAGCTTAACATTAAGAATTACAGACTGATTTCATTATTAAATAATGATTATAAAATCTTTGCAGAAGTAATGGCGAATTGGTTTAAAAAGTGTTTAGTCAAGTTCATTCATAATGATCAAGCTGGATTTCTACCCAATAGGCAATTAAAAGACAATATAAGACACATAATAAACATCGAATACCATATTTTTCGCCCTATAGGACGCACTTTTTCCCCTCCAAAAATGAAGGGGAAATCTGGGTGCGTCCTATGGGGTGAATGCAGGCTTTTGCTGAAGCTTGGAGAGCGAGAGGGGTTGGTGCGCACCGACCCCTCTCGCTCTCCAGGCTTCAGGAAGACACCCGCAGCCTAGGCAGCCGTGCGGGAGTTCCCGCAGGGATGTCTAGACTGCGGATAGCAGCCTGCTTCACGGAGCGTCGGGCGCCCTGAAAGCAGAGCGCCCGCACGCCGGACAGACATCCGCAGCGTGGGGAGCCCTGCAGGAGTTCTCCGCAGGGCTCCCCACGCTGCGGATAGCAGCCTGCCGCCCGGCGGGCGTGGCGCCCTGAAGCAGAACGCCCCTCACACCGGGCAGACATCGGCCAGCCCCACAAGCTCGGGGGACAGCAGGGAGGCGCAGCACCGCCATCCCGCTGTTCCTCGACCTGGTTCAGTTTCCCCGACCTGCTTTTTTCCTTTATTCCCCCCCCCCAAAAAAAACTAGGTGCATCTTATGGGACGAAAAATACAGTACTTGGAATGTAAAAATGAAATTCCCGCGGTATTACTGTTCATTGATGCCGAAAAGGCTTTCGATAATGTATCCTGGCAATTCTTAATAAAATGTATGGAAACAGCAGGGATAGAGGGCACATTCCTGGAAGGAATAAAAGCAGTTTATTCGTACCAAAGAGCTAAATTAATTATTAATAATAATTTAACTGACTCCTTTGAAATTTCGAAGGGTATATGACAGGGGTGCCCTCTGTCACCTCTTTTGTTTATTATGGTGTTAGAAATAATTGAAAATAAGATAAGGAAAACTTCAGAGATACGTGGAATAAGAATTGGAGCAAAAGAATATAAACTGAAAGCATATGCTGATGATTTGATGTTGTCGTTAGAAGATCCACAAAAAAGTGTTGGTAAAGTGTTAGAATTGTTTGAGGAATTTGGAAAGTTATCCGGCTTTAAATTAAATAGAATAAAAACTAAAATGATGACTAAAAATATGAAGGAAGAATTAAGAAATCATCTTGAATTACAGACTGGGATTAAAGTAATAAAAAAAGTAAAATACCTGGGAATTTGGCTAACTATGAAAAATATAAATTTAATGGAAGATAACTATACAAACACCTGGAAAGAAATAAAGAAGGACTTGGATACTTGGAACAGGATAAAACTCTCTTGGTCGGGAAGAATGGCGGCATTTAAGATGAGTTTACTGCCGAAATTGCTTTTTCTATTCCAAAATATACCGATAATCAGTGGAACCTCAGTATTCAAAGATTGGCAGAAAGTACTCTCCAAATTTATTTGGCAAGGAAAAAGGCCAAGAATTAGATTTAAATTACTCACGGATCAAAGAGATAGGGGAGGATTTGCGGTTCCAAATTTGAAGCTATACTATGAAGTCTTGTGCCTTTGCTGGATCAAAGAATGGATTGTTATAAAGAACACAGACCTGTTGGACTTGGAAGGTTTCAACATCAGATTTGGCTGGCACGCATATTTGTTCCACAATAAGGAAAAGGTCCACAAAGGATTTTCTAACCATATTATTAGAGGGCCACTGCTGGAAGTATGGGAGAGAAATAAAAAATTACTGGAAAGAAGCACTCCTTGGTGGTTATCGCCAATTGACATCTTAACAACAACAAAAATAAATATTGAAGGAGAAAGATGGACTTATGAAGATCTGTTAGTAAAAACAGAAAAGGGATGGAAGATCAGATCATATGAAGAGATAAAGAATAAGCTAACAGGTTGGATTCAATTTCATCAAATGAACGCCTTGTGGACCGAAGACAAAAAGATTGGGATGAATGGGGAAAAAATCCAGATTCCAGGTAGGAATCCATTGGAAGGCAAATCAAAACTCCTATCCAAAATGTACAGTCAGTTGCTAGAATGGGATACTAAAGATGAAGAAATAAAAGAAGTAATGGTGAAATGGGCGATAGATTTTTGGATACAATTTAGAGTACGATAGTTGGAGGAAACTTTGGAATAAAGGTATGAAATTTTCAGCTTGTATAACACTTAGAGAGAACATGGAAAAAATGATGTACAGGTGGTACATCACACCTGTAAAATTAGAAAAAATGTATAAAACCGGAGACAAAACATGCTGGAAATGTAAAATTAAGGAAGGCAATTTTTATCACATGTGGTGGACTTGTGAGGTAATTAAAAAGTTTTGGGAACTTATTTACAATGAATTAAAAAAAATATTTAAATATACCTTTACAAAAAAAACCTGAGGCCTTCCTTTTGGGGATAATTGGAGAAGAAATTAAAAAGGAAGACCAAATATTATTCCAATATGCAACAGTAGCTGCTAGAATACTAATAGCACAAAATTGGAAGACACCAAAAACCCCAACTGTAAAAGATTGGCAAATTAAATTGTTTGAATACATAGAATTGGCAAAAAATGACAAAAAGGTACAAAGTTTAACAATGAATGGAATAAATCTATGACATATATTGAAACAGATGTAAGAAATTTAAAAATCACAGTAGGCTCGATATAGCGCCTGCGACGTAAAGAGATTAAGAAAGTGAAACTGCAGAAAGAAAACCTAGTCCATGTAAAGGGAATTGGGGTTGCTTGTGCATAAGTGGCCGCTGCCTTTGGCAACGTTCCCTGGCTAAACTTTTCCCTGGCTGAACAGCACTTTCTCCGTGGCTGTGTCAGTCACTGGCAGAATCCGTCAGTGGGCGTTTCCTGAACTTCTTCCAGCATAAAAACTCTTTGACACCAAGTCGCCGTCTAGCCTCTCTGCGCGGAAGTTTTCTGCGCAGAGTGGGTGTGGCCAGCGGAGGTCCTGGGCTCTCCCCGCTGGTCTCTGTGGAAGAGTCTTGGAGCCATCTCTCCGACTTCCTTTCCGGCTCTCTTTTCTTCCTGGTGTCACGCTGATCTCCTTCCTCCGATGAAGTGTTCCCTCTGTCCCGGCTGGGTCCTTCTCCTGCATCGCTAGGAAGCCTCACCTCCACTCTTGGCTCTGATGGCAGTTCCCTGACATCCACCTCCCCCCCAGGACCCCCCTCACCTCTGGCCCGTTCCTTTGGCCCAAATTCCTCTCTCCCCTCTGACGGTGATGCGGGGAATCCCCGGAAGGAGCTATCCCCATCCTCTGAAGATTCAAACATTGCTCTCCACCTGCTGCTATCTCTGCTTACGGGGTAATCTTCCCAATCCGATTCCTCTCCTTCTGATACCTCTCCCCCCTCCTCTTCGGAGGCCGGAAATCCCATAAACTCTTCTTCATCATCTGTGGTGCCAAATTGCTCCTCCCAGAACCTCGCTATTGGTTTGGGCTTCCTTGGGAACCTGCTGTGAAACTCCCCCTGGAGATACTCATCCTTGATGGTTTCCGCGGGAACCCACGTGTTTTCCGACTCGGGCTCCCCCTCCCAAGCCACCAAATACTCCACCTGTCTCTCTCGCCATCTTGAATCGAGTATTTCCGTGGCTTGACTACTGAGTTCCCTCTCCTCTACCTGTGGATGTGTGGGGACCTCTCTCTCTCTCCCTAGAAATTCCAGTCCCTCCCTGTATGGTGAGAGTAAAGACCTATGGAACACCGGGCATAGTTTCATGCTGGTTGGCAGCTTGAGCCTAAATGCCACGGGATTGACCTGCTGTGTTACCTCGAAAGGTCCCAGTCGCCTTGGCCGCAACTTCTTGCAACCTCCCTTGAACGGTAACCCTTGGGTTGACAACCACACCCGGTCCCCAACCCGTATGGTTTCCCCTTCCCTACGGTGCTTGTCTGCCTGCCTCTTGTACACTTCCTTGGCCCGTTCCAAGTTCATCTTAAGTTGTTGGTGTAAGGCCTCCATTTCCTCCACAAACTGCTCTGCCGCCGGTACACTCCACCTCTTCTCCCCCTCCCCTGGGAAGGCCCTGGGGTGACACCCATAATTGGCCATGAACGGGCTCATTCCCGTGGACACATGTTCAGCGTTATTGTACGTAAATTCAGCCAGCGCTAGTTTCTCCACCCAATCGTTCTGCCTCTCACTGACATAGCAGCGTAGGTATTTTTGAAGTATACTGTTCGCTTTTTCCGCTTGCCTGTTGGTCTCCGGGTGTCTGGCTGTCGAGAAGCTCACCTCGACTTGCAGCAAGCTCATGAGCTTCCTCCAGAACCTGGAAGTAAATTGCCTTCCTTGGTCGAACAAAACCCTCAAGGGGGCGCCATGCAGCCTGAAGATGTGATCCACAAACAGCCTGGCAGTTTCCTCTGCCGTCACCGCATGCGAGCAAGCGATAAAATGGCACATTTTTGTTAACAGGTCTACAACAACCATGACGGCTGTTTTCCCCCTTGACTTGGGCAAATCGGTCATAAAATCTATGGATACCACCTCCCATGGTCTTCCCGGTGTGGGTAAGGGTTCCAGTAACCCTGCGGGCGCCGCCCTCTCCCCTTTCGCTCGTTGGCAGCGGTCGCAACCCCGTACGTACTCCCGTACATCTTCCCTCACTCTTGGCCACCAGAACTGCCTGGTGACAAGCAACATGGTTTTGTGTTGACCGAAATGCCCCACCGTCGGGTTATCATGGAGTTGTTTGAGTACCCTTCTCCTCAAGTCATTCCCTGGTACGTACAGTGCTCCCCTGTAATACAGTACCCCTTCCTTCTCCTCAAAACCCCCATGGTTTTCCCCTTCACCCCTTAGTTCCCTGATTTTGGTTTGGGCGAACTCGTCGTCCCTCGTCAGCCCGGCTAGTTCTCGTCTCCCCACCAACACTCCCCCACACACCCATCGGTTCTCGGGGATCACATGTCGGGCTTCTGGTGGTCCCTCTCCTTCCATGTACTCCGGCTTCCAGGAGAGGGCGTCTGCTCTGACGTTTTCCTCTCCCGGCACGTACCGAATCTCGAAGAAGAACTTGGAGAACTCCTGAGCCCATCGCACCTGTCGCTGGTTGAGCACCCGTGCAGTCCTCCAGTATTCCAGGTTCTTATGTCCGTGCACACCTGGATCTTGTGCTGCGCCCCTATTAACAAATGTCTCCAGCGTCGAAAAGCTTCATAAATTGCAAGCAGTTCCCGATCATACACCGTGTAATTTTGCTCCGACTTGCTCAGCTTCCTCGAGAAAAAGGCGCACGGCCTCCAGCTGGACTGGTCTCCCGGCTGTAGCAGCACCGCCCCCATGGCTCGGTCTGACGCGTCTGTCTCCAGCCTCATTGGCTTCTGCAGATCCATGTGCAAGAGCTGCTCTTCCAAAGCGAACGCCCTCTTTAGCCTTTCAAAAGATTGCTGTGCCTCTTCTGTCCAGACGAACTTCCTTTTGCTACTGAGACAATCGGTGATGGGTGCGGTTAAGTGGGCGAAGTTCTTGATGAACTTCCGATAGAAATTCCCAAACCCCAGGAACCTCTGCACGTCCTTCCGGGTCTTGGGGGTCTTCCATTCCAGAACCGCCTGCACCTTGCCTGGGTCCATAGCTAGGCCCTTGTCCGACAACCTGTATCCCAGGAACTCGACCTCTCGGGCGTGGAATTGGCACTTCTCCAGTTTGACCCACAACTGGTGCTCCTGTAGCCTCTTTAGCACTTCCTGGACGTCTCTGACATGTTGCTCCTCGTTCTCCAAATAGATTAACACGTCATCTAAGAAGGCCACGCAATTCTTGTACAGCAGGGATCCCAACACGTGGTGCATGAAAGATTGAAAACAGGCTGAGCCTGATTGTAATCCAAAAGGCATAACTAAGTACTCAAAGGCCCCCAGAGGGGTGAACATGGTGGTTTTCCATTCATTGGTGGTCCTGCCAGTGTGGCTACGTGGAAGGCAATGGTTTCTGTGTGTCTGGAAACTCTCATTCTCATGGGGGGAGTCTGGTGCGTCACTTCTCCTCCCAGGAGTTCTCTGCCATCAATGGTCGTTACTTGTAAGGGACACTCTAGAGGCAGAAGGTGGAGCTGGTGCTCCAGCGCGAAATCCTTGCAAAAAAATTTGCAAGAACTGCCGGAATCCAGCAGTGCCTTCACCTTGATTGGGTGCCCATTCGGGAGTTCTAGTACCACCTCTATGGCTAGGGCTGCTTGGGGGGGGGGTCTGGCTTGGGTACTTTTACTGGTTGCTGGCCTGGCTGCTGTGCCCGCTGATCGGCAACCAAGCGTTGGCTTTTCCCTGCTCCTTATCCCCCTCCTCCTCACAGCCAGCAGCCCCCACCATTCCTTGCCATGCCTTCCTCTGAGGGCAGACCCTGGCAAAATGTCCTGGCTGTTGGCAGAGGAAACACTTCTTGGCTGTTTTCCCCTCCTTTCCCTCCTTCTTTCGAACTTCGCCGGAGTTTGAACCCCCCCCCCCCGCGTGCGCTCCTCCAATCTCCATTGGTTCCACTGGCTGGGAAGGCTGCTCCGGTATTTCAGGAATGCGGTTGTCATGCCAACGCTCTCCCCTCCCTTCCCGCTTCTCTAGAGCGCGCGCTTCTTGCCGTACTATCGCAAGCGCAGCTTTAGTCAGCTGATCTATCGATTGAGGGCGGGGCGCGCGGGAAAGTTCATCCTTCACCGAGGGGGATAAGCCTTCCTCAAAAAGCATTTGCACGGGTTCCGAACCTAGTTCCCACCCAAGTCTGTGGATCAGCATCGCAAAACACGACCAGTACTCTCTAACTGACTGGCCCCCCTGCTTGCACGCCATCAGTTCCCTGCGCGTCACACTCTGCTCCACTTCACTTGAGAACATGGTATCCATGGCGCCAAAAAATTTCCTAATGTCCTTTAGGGCAGCATTCTGCGTTGCCATTAATGGCCGGATCCATTCTCTGGCCGCGTCCTGAAGGTCTCCGATAACATAAGCCACCCTCTCCCCATCATCAGCAAAATCATACTGCAGTTCCAGTGCGTACTGTACCTCCGTCCTGAATGCATTATAATCTCTGGGGTTTTCCCCAAACTTGTGCACCTGTCCTGGTACCTTACTTGCGATGGGGGTGGGCTTTCCCTGGGCATCTTGAGTCCGCCTTTCATCTAGCCGCGCCGCTAACAGAGCCACCTGCCGTTCCAAATCTCGGTTTCTCTCCTCCAGATTTGGCGCTGCCGCTGCTCCCTCTCCGGCGCCTGCTCCTCTTGTTTGACTCATGATGCTGCCTGTCCTGTCGTTGTGCACAAGCAACGTCAAAGACTGACGGATTGCTGTAAAGGGAATTGGGGTTGCTTGTGCGTAAGTGGCCGCTGCCTTTGGCAACGTTCCCTGGCTAAACTTTTCCCTGGCTGAACAGCACTTTCTCCGTGGCTGTGTCAGTCACTGGCAGAATCCATCAGTGGGCGTTTCCCACTGATGGGAATTTCCAGCATAAAAGCTCTTTGACACCAAGTCGCCGCCTAGCCTCTCTGCGCGAAAGTTTTCTGCGCAGAGTGGGTGTGGCCAGCGGAGGTCCTGGGCTCTCCCCGCTGGTCTCTGTGGAAGAGTCTTGGAGCCATCTCTCCGACGTCCCTTCCGGCTCTCTTTTCTTCCTGGTGTCACGCTGATCTCCTTCCTCCGAGGAAGTGTTCCCTGTGTCTCGGCTGGGCCCTTCTCCTGCATCGCTAGGGAGCCTCACCTCCACTCTTGGCTCCGATGGCAGTTCCCTGACAGTCCAAAGCCGAGTTGAAGGGAAATCAACTATTGTTGTGTTATTTAGTTATTGTATGTTTAATTTGCTGGCGTTTTTTGTTATGTAATGTTTTTCTTTTCTTTTTTTCTTTCGTTCTGTTTTTTTCGTTTTATTAGTGTTTGGTGTTGTATAGTGAATTGAAACTAATAAAAAGAAATATATATATATAAAAAGAAGTGATGTGAAAAATACTTGGTTAAGGAAAATCTCATGTATAAACGATTTCTATATTTCACATTATCCATGAATTTGTGTATTACAAGGTGTCAAGAAAAAAGGCCCTCCCCTTCATCTAATTTTAGGAGTGTTTCTTTTTTAAACATTGCCTTCCACACATACTGGAAGAGCTAAATTATCTTTGTATATTATGCACTGGAATGCTTACAGCTTCCTCACTTACTAAGCTTCCATTGGTGTACGTATTGTGGACATTCAGCTAGCATGCTACTTATGTTTACATTTGATGTGTTTCTCGAGGCAAGTCCAACTCCTTTCCTTTCTGCTGCCTTTGATGCTGGATATTGGGTGACTTGATGTGTCATGTAACATTTACTACGATGTTTAACAGGATAAGGCAACTGTACTTTTGGCAGCTTGTCTACAATCTCATTATCACAGCTGGTAATGATGAGTACATTCCTTTATGCCATGGTCACAACAGTCCATATTTCTGACATGTACAGGATTTTCTTTTGTTAATAATAATAATAATGATGATGATGATGATGATGTATTTATTTATACATACCCCGCCCATCTGGCTGGGTTTCTTTAGGATATTTGTTTTCTGCCAAGCATACTAATGACTGTACTGTTTCAGCCAAGAACTCTCCATAGATAGCAGCTGCAAATGAATAACCTGTCAAAACTGTGGGATAATATTTGGAGGTTGGAGCTGCTCTTAGATACAGGAGCTGGTGCTTCTTTGTAGATTCCTTCTTAATGTTGATTTTTGTGTTAATTCAAAGCAGTTAAAACAATTCCTGTATAGAGTCCTTGGTGTCCCTGAATTTTCTCAGAGTTTCTTAGAGTCAAGCAGACTACATTTTTCTTGAGCCCTTCTTTTTCTTTATTGCTCTAAATGTATTTGAAGTCTGAAAAGGACTAAATTTCATCGAACCTTTCCCCAGATAAATGAAAAACTAGAAAGTGCTGAGTGTGTGGGCAGTCCTGTTTTTAGTTAATATTCGCAGATGGAAGTAGAATAGCAGTTAAACTTATTTCTGCTGTGGCCTTGCATACTGAGAAGTAATTTGGTAATTAAGTTATCATACCTCGTGTTGCGTTGCTTCAATCATACCTCGTGTTGCGTTGCTTCAATCATACCTCGTGTTGCGTTGCTTCATGATATATTTTTTCAGGTTGTGTCCCGCGGCGACCTGGAAGTACTGGAAAGGGTTACTTCTCGGTTTTGCCGCTTGCGCATGCACAGATGCGCAAAATGACGTCACATGCATGCGCAGAAGCGGCAAATTGTGTTCCGCGCGTGCGCAGATGCGGGTTGCATTCTTTTCTGGTTGTGAACGGGCCTCTGGAATGGATCCCATTTGCAACCAGAGGTACGACTGTATTAAAGCTACTGTAATTACTAGAGATAATCATAGACATGGGTTATGGAATATAAGTTTCACAGGAGTTAAAACTAGTAACAGTAACAAAGCAACATGAATTGCAATTTTAAAACTCCTGGTTATGTGAATTATGCTGTTTTGTGTGAAGGATGATGTTTTCTTATGAATCCCATTGCTACTAGTTACGATGGTGGTAGAGTTGTACAGTACAGACCATCTTCGAACTTGCCTCTGTTGCTGGGGAGCAACAAGAGGAGAGAGCTGTTGCTTTCATGTCCTGCCTGTGGGCTTTACATAGGCATCTGGTTGGCCACCTGATGTGGGAACAAGATGCTGGATTTGATGGGTCTTTGGTTCTTGCTATGTTATATTCAAGCTCTTGAAAAGAACCACTGGCCCGGGGGGGGGGGGGTGGGCGGCTCATAGCTTTCAGCTTGAAGCAGCAGGTTGAGACACTTGGTCTGGCCACCTCACTGGTTGCAGTAATCCTTGTGTGCCACCTGCCCAGAGGTCCCAAAGTGCCATCTCTTGCATTGCCTGGCTTTTTGACCTCACATTGTTAGCATTCTTTTATTTTTTTGTTTTCAGTTAAGTTGAGAAAAATGAGTATGTGGAATTCATACTCAGCTGACCCAGATGAAACAGGATGACCTTTTAAAAAAACTATTGCTGAGCAACTTATGTAGCACATCTCCCTCTTCCTTGTTTTCCACAGGAACACTGCAAAGTCAGGCACCAGAACTATTGTCAATATGCAGTGCGTGTGTGTTTAGTTCCACACAATAGGAAGTAGGAACTATGAGCCAAGAGCTTTTGTTTTTGGAAAGCTGCTGCTAAATCACAAATCTTTGTTGGAAATGCTTGAATTTTCTAGTTTTTCCCACAATAGCACACACTGTTCCTGCCTGTGTCCTTGATTTGTAGAAAACATGTGAATGATGTTTCAAAAGCTGACAACCGCTAACGCATGGAAAAGTATTTTTTTTAAAGGATTTTAGTAGTTAGAGCATTTCATGGGGAAAAGTTGCACATCATACTGAAAATTACACTGCAAGATAAAAGTGGATAATCCCCATGTATGTTTCCTGAGCTCCTGAGAAGGAAGGGCAGTATATAAATGTGATAGATAATAAATACAATCATAGGACTTGCACATGGTAGTAGTGCAGATGTGATCCTCCACGTGCAAAAGTAAAGATGGCCTGTTGGACTTGTCATAAGAAATCTTCATCATTTCTATCATGTAACATAGGAGAATGGCTGGAAAGTCTAAGCCGTCCAAGAACATTGTTCTAAAATTGAGCAGGTTGTGTGTGCAGAGAAGCAGTAGCTCTCTGTTTACTGTCTGGATATTGCTATTTAAAGGACTGCGGCTGCCCTGCACAGAAGACCATCTGCTGCGAGTGTTACAGAATTAGCCCCCTGCTTGTCAGGAAGGCTTCTTCTACTGGGCCTTGGGCAGGGCCCTGGCAGACTGACTGACTGATGGCAGCCTTGGAAGTTGAGGCAGCCAGATGACCTTGCTTGGAGGACTGCTGGCTTGGGTGGCTGTTATTCCCCATCTGTTTAGAATGTTTTCAACTGCTTTTAATGGTCTTAATTATTTTTAACTGTTTTAAAATGGATGTGCCTGAGAAGAGAGGAGTGAGGGAGAGCAGGGGGCCCCAATCACAGTGGTTCAAGGTAGGGGGAGGTATGGCATGGGGGGGGCAGGCCGAGTAAGGGGCACACAACACAGGCAGTTGGTGACTGTGCCGTGTGCCAGCCCCTCCTCCAACCTGGGGAATTGCAGTTGTCCTATCAGCCAGCCCTCTGGTCTGTGGCTGCTGTTGCTGAATGCCAGGTCCTTGGCTCAGTCAGGGAGACAACTTGCGCTCTGGACCCTTGCCCCTCTTGGCCTATAAAAACCAGCAGGGAGGGGACAGTTGGCTGGGCCAGGGAGATGGTTAATCCCTCTTTACGAGAGGGGGTGGTCCCTGCCTGCTTGAAGGAAGCAGTGGTAAAGCCACTTCTCAAGAGACACTCCCTGGATTCAGAAAATCTCGCAAACTACTGGCCAGTTGCTAGTCTCCCTTTCCTGAGCAAGGTTCTAGAGTGGGTGGTTGCGGACCAGATCCAGGCACTCTTGGAGCAAACTGATTTTCTAGATCCATTTCAATCAGGGTTTAGTCCCGGTTTTGGCACAGAAGCCGCTTTGGTCACCCTGTATGATGCCCTCTGTTGGGAGAGAGACTGGGGAAATGTGTCCCTGTTACTTCTCTGCGACCTTTCAGTGGCTTTTGATACCCTCAACCATGGTATCCAAATTAGGGGTGGGTGACACCGCTTTGCGGTGGTTGCAGTCCTACTTGGATGGTCATTCCCAGAGGATGTTGCTTGGGGAGTATTTTTCAGCCCCGTGGAAGCTTCGATGTGGGGCTCGATTCTCTCCCCTGTCCTGTTTAACATCTACATGAAACTGCTAAGTGGAGGTTTGGAGTACGTTTATCAGCAATATGCTGATGACACACAGCTCTACTTCTCCTTTACATCCTCAGGTGAGACAGTGGAAGTGCTGGGCCATTGTCTTGTCTTGATAATGGACTAGATGAGAGCCAACAAAGTGAAGCTCCTGGATCCTTTGCTGTCACTTGAGGCTCAGGTGGCATCAGTGGCACAGAGTGCCTTCCTTCAGCTTTGGCTGGTGGCCCAGCTATGCCCCTATCTGAACAGGGATAGCCTAACTACTGTCGTCCATGCCCTAGTAACCTCAAGGTTAAATTACTGCAACATTATATGTTGGGCTGCCTCTGAAGATGGTTCAGAAACTTCAGTTAGTGCAGAACTCAGCAGCGCACTTGGACAAGACCATTTAAATGCATTGCAACAATCCTGGTCCAACTGCACTGGCTGCCAATTAGTTTCTGGGCCCAATTCAAAGTGCTGGTTTTGAGGTATAAAGCCTTAAACAGCTCAGGGCCGCAATACTTCAAGGACTGCCTGTCTCCATATGAACCTACCTGAACCCTGAGATCATCCTCTGAGGCCCTTCTTCATGTGACGCCTCCTTGAGAGGTCCAGAGGGTGGCAACACGAGAACGGGCTTTCTCTGTAGAGGCTCCTTGTTTGTGGAAGGCTCTCCCCAGGGACGTTTCCAGGCACCTTCATTATACAGCTTTAGGTGCCAGGCAAAAACGTTCCTCTTTAACCAGGCCTTTGGCTGATGGACATCCAGTGCCCTTTTAATGAGCAATGTGTTACAGAAGAGGGCATTATCGGGTTGTTCTTTTTTTTAATTTTTATTAGGTATTTAGTGTTTTTATATAGCAATTTTATCTTGTGAACCATCCTGAGACCTGCAGGTAAAGGACAGTATACAAATTAAATTAATAAATAATAAATAAATAAATGATAAGGAGTCCAGCTATAGGTTTTGGCACTTTTAAGCCTCAAAACTATTAAGATCTAGCTTCTTCTGACGCAGCTTTTCGAAGGCCTAGTCTTAGCTTAACTTTGATGCACAACACAAATGTGCATGCTCACATGGTTCTGCACTGCTGACATGATTTGTTCTGAAGAGCTTGCAGTTCCTATGGCATTTATACTCGCTTTCATGCAATGCCAAACTCGTATGTAATTTCCTCTTTGCAAATCTTCTGTACGCAGGAATAGGAATTATCCCCATCAAATAAGGCTTAACACACCTGCTCCCGTTTGCATAGTTAATAGTGTTTTTGTAATGAAGCTCATAGAAAGCATTTAAAAATCACGTAGTTGAAAATTCTGTTGAATCAGACTCAGAAAACTCTCAGTAGATTTAGATAACTCACAGGTATTGTTTTTTAAAATTTTCTTCTGGAACTCATTTCTCCACAGCAGCAAAGTCTTTTCTCAACACTACCAAAATGAAAGTTTCCAAGTTATCATTATTTACACAGGCCCATCTAACTTGGCACTGGTTTTTTCCTTAATTCCTCTAGTATGAATGTTTCTGTCTAGATACGATGAAGCACTGTAGTGAAACAATTTAATCTTCATGATTTATTTTTTCTGAAAAGAGACAGGAGGAACCTATCTATGCACGGGAAAGTATAGGATTGGGCTCAGATAGTTGGCCTTTGAGTCTGGGGACATTTGGCCTGATTATCGTTCTCTAGTATTCTGCAGACTATCAGTAATTCATTCACAGCACATGGGGAGCATTTCCAAGCCAAATTTGTATGTAATAAGCTTGCCATGGAGCTCTAATCTGCCTGGGGTGAGGCTTTGAACATTTCCATTAAAGGAGATAAAAAGAACGAAATATACCAAAAAGGTCCAAAGGGACGCAAATGTAACGGGGCATATGAGAGGAGGTGTTTCCATAGATGAGGCGTCTTTTAGGCAACAGGGACATGTCCCGTGGCCTTGTCCGGTGGGAAATGCTAGTCACAATGGAGCAGAGGAGGCAGGGTCGTCTTTAGCATATATGGTGCTGGGGTGCAAAGATCCACCCAGCGCCCCCAAATTTAGGGCAGCCTGGAGGGAGGGAAGCTTTCAGCGTGGTGGGCAGCGGGTTCCCCAGGCAGGAAAGTAGCGTGGCTGGCAGAGGTGACCCCCCTGGCGCAGGGGAGGGGTTACAGCATGGCCCTTCGTCAGCCTAAAGAGTCCGTCTGTTGGACGAGTGGGCAAAGGAGCCACCCCTTCCCACAGGTGGGCTCTGCAGGTCAGGGAGGGGAGAGGCTGAGATGTTTTTATAGAGGAAGAGGTGGGAGAAGAGTTCCTAGGTGAGGCAGGCATCCCTTGGTTTATGAAGAGCGCCCTCTGCTACGGGGCAGCCCCCCTCCACTACTCCCATGGGGCCACCCCTAGAGGCCGCTGCAGCCCAACCTGCGTGCCGAGGCAAGGCAGGGCGGGGGCGCTACGTACCCAGCAGCAGCAGGCGGTGCATCTGCTTGTATCCCCCTTTCTGCTCCTTGAGCGCCCGGTTGATGCTTCCTCACTCACCTCGCCGCCTTCTCCGCCTCCCGCTCTCCCAAGGTCTCTGCAGCGCCAGGGGCTCCTGCTTCGCCGCTGAGCCTGACTTGGGCTTGCCCTGATGTGCTGCCACAGCTGTGAGGGGTGGCAACGACTGCCGCCCCTTGTCCTCCGCAGGAGCCGCCCCGTTGCCTGTTCTGTTCTGCAGGAGCAGCAGCAGCCTGTTCAGCTCCACCGCGAGCACCTTCCCGCCACCACCTTTCTGCCTTCAGATGCTGCCACTTCTGCCACCGCCGCTGCTTTTCCCCGTGCTCCTCTTGTCCTCCCCCAGCCAGGGCTCCGCGCAGTGGCGGCTGAGCCGGGACTCCGCCGTGGGCGGCAGCAGAGATGACTGTTGCTCAGTCTCCAAGGTGGTAGTGGTGGTGGCGGCGGCACTGGAGATAGAGCCGCCTCCATTGTCACTGAAGAGCCTCGGGCGCAGGCTGTAGCAGAGCCCCTGTGCTGGTCCGGGGGGGACAGGTTACCGAGAGGCGAGGTCAGAGTCCTGGGTCGAGGGTCTGTAGATTGTCCTCCAAGGGCGGAGCAGGGTCTGAAGCGAGGAGCCGGGCAAGGACAGGAACTCTGAAGGTCCAGGTCTGGGTGCTGGCCAAAACAGCTCTTCAACGACGTTGCTCCCGCAACCTGGGACCGGGCTGACTGGCCTTTATCTTCTCTGAGGCCAGGGGCGGTCCTGGCCCCCAGGAGCAGTGGCGTAGCGTGGGGGTGCAGGGGGGGCTGGCCACACCGGGCGCAACATCTGGGGGTTAGGGTTAGGGGGCGCAAATCCACGGGTTAGGGGGCGCAAATCCATGGGTTAGGGGACGCAAATTACTTGCCTTGCCCTGGGTGCTGACAACCCACACTACGCCACTGCCCAGGAGACCCGCCTCTCCTGGGCTTAAGGCAAGCACTCCTCCTGGGAGAAACCAGTTCCCTCCGCCTCTCTGCCCTGAGCCTCTGCAGCTCAGGAGAGGTTGGAGGGTTACTGGACCCAGGGGGAGACTCGCCTTCCCCTGACAGGGCTGGAGGAGCACCTGTAGGCACCGTGTCCTCAATCACCTCTGGAGCCAGAGTGGATTCACCTGGTTCCTGCTCCTGAGGATCCGGCACAGGTGCAGGTGCTTCATATCCAAGGCCCTGCCCCAGCTCAGCCGGCCCTGAAGGCAGGGACTCCTGTGCAGGCTGGGGTTCCTCCGGTTCAGCCTCTGCATCGGACTCCCAGGCCATCACAGCCCCAATGTATTTTGTTTTTCTAGCTTGATTAAAATTATTTATTATTTCATGTCAGCTAGTTAAGAGCATGGGTAGGCAAACTAAGGCCCAGGGGCCGGATCCAGCCCAATAGCCTTCTAAATCCGACCCGTGCACGGTCCGGGAATCAGCATCTTTTCACATGAGTAGAATGTGTCCTTTTATTCAAAATGCCTCTCTGGTTTATTTGTGGGGCCTGCCTGGTGTTTCTACATTAGTAAAATGTGTGCTTTTATTTAAATGTACCTCTGGGTTATTTGTAGGGCATATATTTTCAAAATATAGTCTGGTCTCCCACAAGGTCTGAGGGACAGTGGACTGCCCCCTGCTGAAAAAGTTAAGAACTTAGGCGGCTTCAGCAATAGGCGCCTGGCACCCCCAGAATTTGGTGCCCGGGTGCTCCGCACCCCTTGCACACCCGGGTAAAGACAGCCCTGAGAGGAGGAAACAGGAAATTGATGTTAATTGAGATGCAGCATGTTTGGTTGATTCCCTTGGAGCTTGTCTGGTAGCTGAACAATTGAAGAGAAAGGAAAACCTGGGTTCTTTTGAAAACCTGGGGCACCTTCTCTTTCTTTGAGTCCTGACTGGAAACTGTGGTCCCCAAATCCCACACTCTCTGCTGAGGCCGGTTGCAATCTGCCTGTGCCATGTGTGCCATGGTCTATATGCCAACCAGTTCAGGGCAGTTCTGATTCTGACTGCCTGATAGATATGACTTTGCCTCATTACAGACTCACAGAGGAAACCCCCTGGCAATGCTTTCTACCCTTGCACAGTTGTGAATTTGAAGGAAGTGTTCATTCATGTATTGAACCCATGATGGACAGAGAAAAGAACACAGTCGTGGGGAGGATGCATGCAAACACGAGGGAAAGAGTGAGATATGTGACAAGCCCCTTGTGGTCCTATGCAGCCTGCTGTCTGGTGGGGCTTGTTTAAAGCTGCTCTCATTTGCTGAAAATGGAGGCTCTGCCACCCTCACTAAGGGAGGGAGAAAAAGACAGCTGAAAGCTCCTGGATGGCACTAACCTTCAGACATTGCTGAACAAAAACTCCTATCAGCCCCAGGCAGCTTAGACAGCTTAGCCAGCTTAGGATGTTGTGAGCCTTGTAAAAAGCAATCTCTGAAGGGGTACCGTGTTGACTACCCCTGTTTTAGGGTTTTAAAGGAAAGCATCGGCACTTCAAATTAGACATGGAAGATAATGGGCACTCAGGGAAGCTTTTTTAAAAAAAGACTGGTGAGATACCATCTGATAGCAGCTATCTGAAACTATCCTGTTCATTGAGTTCATTGTCTGAGGCCCTGTTCGAAGTGCCTCTGCCTTCAGTGGTTGGACTAAGGATAAAGTCTTCACTGATGTGCACTTCAGTTATAAAGTTATAAAGGGACATTCGTGGCGCTGTGGTCTAAACCACTCAGCCTCTTGGGCTTGCCGATTGCAAGGTCAGCAGTTGGAATCTGCACGTTGTTGCTCTATCCCAGCTCCTGCCAGCCTAGCAGTTTGAAAGCATACCAGTGCAAGTAGATAAATAGGTACCACTGCAGCCACATGACCTGGAAAAGCTGTCTGCAGACAAATGCCAGCTCCCTGGCCTGAAAGCTGAGGTGAGCACTGCACCCCATAGTCGCCTTTCACTGGACCTAACCGTTCAGGGGTCCTTTACCTTTACTCCAGTTATGAAGAAGAAGAAGAAGAAGAAGAAGAAGAAGAAGAAGAGGAAGAGGAAGAGGAAGAAGAAGAAGAAGAAGAAGAAGAAGAAGAAGAAGAAGAAGAAGAAGAGGAGGAGGAGTTTGGATTTGATATCCCGCTTTATCACTACCCAAAGGAGTCTCAAAGCGGCTAACATTCTCCTTTCCCTTCCTCCCCCACAACAAACACTCTGTGAGGTGAGTGGGGCTGAGAGACTTCAGAGAAGTGTGACGAGCCCAAGGTCACCCAGCAGCTGCAGGTGGAGGAGTGGAGACGCGAACCCGGTTCCCCAGTTTACGAGTCCACCGCTCTTAACCACTACACCACGCTGGCTCTCAGTTATGGAATATCCTTCTCAGAGATGCTCAGTTAGTACAAATACCCTCATTTATTTCAGGTGACGAGTTAAAATGATTTTATTTTTTCAAGAATAATTATTTTACACTCTCAAACTTTGCACAACATGAGGGAGGCATGGCTTCCTAATGAATGGAACATTGCTTTATCTGAACGTCTGGTCAGACATATAGTCTGGGGAAAGCTAAATCGGACAGATTGGACATACTTTTTTATTATACAAATAGAGAGAGTCATATAAGTACTCTTTACATGACTCCCTCCTCATTGTGGTTAGGCTATATAAACTCATCGTAAAATCTTGGCTGTATGTAAGTAACCGCATCTTTGTAATTTGTTCTTTATACTGGATATGTTCCGTGTATAGTTCTGTTGTTGTTTGTATGGTTATGTGTTAGTTTATACATATGTTTATGATTAATCCAATGCTATTTATCTAGAAAAAGAGGTGCCGGAACTCACCATGAAACCTCCTTTGTTCTCTTATAATGGCAATCGTGCCCACCTGAGAGGTGCTAGAATTGAGTACCAACAAGTTCTGAGTGAAAAAAGCCCTGGCTAAATTAATGCAATTAAAATAATAATTAAAAAAACCATTTCCACAACTTCTAACAGCTGCAGGGGGACAGGAAGTGGGTGTTGACTGGGAGATAGATTGTAAGGGCTGCAGCCAGGCCACAGAGGATTCCCCTCAGAATTTGGGTGAGTGCCTGGAAACTGAGCTGTAGAGGAAGAGAGAGGAAAGACAATTATTGCTTAACTCTTTCCCCTCCATCTGAGGCCTGAGTGGGAGCCCTACCCAACAATCCTGTGCTCCCTATGAATTCTGTGGTCCTCCTACAAATTATTTTAAGTCACCAAACTGCCATTTGGTGATATTGGTTTCCTTAAATTGAGATGTTTGAAAGAAATGTTCTAAACTGGTGGTTGTACTGAAAATGGTCCCTGAGAACCTTTTATTTCCTTAGTAAACAATTGTGCTAAAATCCAGAGGGGCACATGCCAACTTTCCCATACATATTGCAAAATCAAAAAGCAGTTTATTTGGGAAAGATTGAGGGCACAAGGAGAAGGGGACGACAGAGGATGAGATGGTTGGACAGTGTTCTCAAAGCTACCAACATGAGTTTGACCAAACTACGGGAGGCAGTGGAAGACAGGAATGCCTGGAGTGCTTTGGTCCATGGGGTCATGAAGAGGCGGACACGGCTAAATGACTAAACAACAACAACAAATCTATTTATTATTTGAAATAATTATCTTTTTCCATATTCTTTTCAGCTCAAGACATCTAGGTCTCGGTGTTAGATACACACACACACACAGACACACTCTTTGTTTTGGGGTGGTTTTTTGGCGGGATGGGATTCTATTGATATGTTTAATACACAGGAACTTCCTGACCTAAACGGGGAGTAAGGAGATACTATATGAATGCTCTTTAGGCACAGGAGTAATTTCCTACAACTTTAGGGGCTCCATTGAAATAAAGTGAGTTTTATTATTCCAGGAACTAATTTAATAGAATACCATGGTTCCTCTGCCTAGCTGCTTTTATTTCATAGCCTGGAGAGAGGCGTGAGGTGGGCAGACAACCACCCCTTACCACATGATTGGGACAATCCCATGTTTTGGTATGCAGAGCTGTTGCATCCAGTTTGGTTCTTTATCTTTCTTCTGATCCAAACACTCTCTCCACAGTTAATTCCGTCTCTCAGCTAACCAAGTCAACCAAGATGGTGGTGGGTGGTGATGATGATTTCATTTAGATTTATTATCCTCCCTTCTCCCTAACATTGTATATCAAGAGTGAACCAACAGGGACAAAGAGGGGGCCAACTAACTTGGTTGCCTAGAGCTTAGCTTGTCTTCCAGGTGCCACAAGAAAGCTGCAGAGAAAGTGCAGGACAGTGTGCACCCCGGGAATGATCTCTTTCAGTTTCTGCCTTCTGGAACAGAACAGTGGTGCCTCGCAAGACGAAATTAATCCGTTCCGTGAGGCTCTTCGTATAGCGGTTTTTTCGTCTTGCGAAGCAAGCCCATTGACAGCTTAGCGGATTAGCGCTATTAGCGGTTTAGCGGCTTTTAGCGATCAGCTGATAAGCGGCTTATCAGCGGATCAGCTGATAAGCGGCTTAGCGGCTTAGGAAAAGGGGGGGAAGGGGGGAAAAGCCCGCAGGAATTCGCAAGACATTTTCGTCTTGCGAAGTAAGCCCATAGGGAAATTCGTTTTGCGAAGCGCCTCCAAAACGGAAAACCCTTTCGTCTAGCGGGTTTTCCGTCTTGCGAGGCGTTCGTCTTGCGGGGCACCACTGTACAGGGTTATAAAGACTAGGACTAGCTGCCTGAGAAACAGTTTCTATTCCAATGCGATTTTGGTTTTAAACACAGTGTAAGGCAGTCTCCAAAGGAGTGTATTGTATTTAATTATGGGGTATCAGAGTTTTTTAGGGGGCTAACCAGGTTGGGATAGCTGGGATAGCAGGCTTGTTGGGTTTTTAATGTCTGATGTAGATTTTTTCAATTTCGTTGTTCTGTATGGGATGGTGACAATTATTGTATCGTATCGTATCGTATCGTATGGAAGTTACTTCTGAGTAAACCTGAATCAAATTGTGCTGCAAGTCAGGATTAAAGAATGAAGTGATTTATATTGTGACATTAGTGAACCTGGAATTTTACCAACAATAAGCCAATAAATCTGGAATCCAAAAATAGTCATTTGCATCAAGGGAAGGCACCAGATCAAGGATGTACTTCAGAAGACAATGAGATGCACCAGCTGCTGCATTGTATACAGTGGTACCTCAGGTTAAGTACTTAATTTGTTCCAGAGGTCCGTACTTAACTTGAAACTGTTCTTATCCTGAAGCACCACTTTAGCTAATGGGGCCTCCTGCTGCCGCCGCGCCGCCGAAGCACGATTTCTGTTCTAATCCTGAAGCAAAATTCTTAACCTGAAGCACTATTTCTGGGTTAGCAGAGTCTGTAACCTGAAGCGTATGTAACCTGAAGCGTATGTAACCCAAGGTACCACTGTACCTTCTTCCAGCAAAGCTCTCTTTTCCTTACGATTTTCTACTGTTACTCCTGGTTTGCAGTCTTGTTCAAAATGTTCTCTTAGAAGCCCTTGGTCAGTTTGGTCCATGCTGTCAATTACTTTCTGATATCTTTTTGAGCTTAGCTGTTCTTCTTGGTCTTAGAGGTCATCCTGAATTTTTCAGTCAAAATCCAGTTTTCCATAAGACTGATGGCAAGGTTTCTCCAAGTGGAGCTCTTTTGGAAATGTAGGCAGTGGGTATGTGAACAAGGTCAAGCTGAGTTCCCACAAGTTGGCCTGTGGGGTCGCTTGCTTGCGCACACTATTCAAGACTGTTTACTCTGTAATTTCCTGTCATTTGGCAAAGGGGCTGGATTAGATTGCCTCTTTTGTTTCATTCCTGTTGTACGCTTCCTCAGCTCAGTGCTTCCAGTTATCGGTCCTGTTTGCGAAGGCCTAAGATCCCAGTGCTTTTTCAGTTCATAAATTTGAGACGATGGAAGTAACAGCTGTAACACTTGACCATTTATGGGGGGTTGGCAGTTGTTTGGTTCTCCTCTGAGTGTATAAACTTTATACCTTTTAAGGGAACACAGTACATTCAGAGTGAAGATATCCAGAAGCCTAAACTTGCCACTGTTACAGTGTTAATAGGGTCAAATGAGAAGTACAGGCATGAGAATCCTGCACTTAGAACAGAGAGGGAAAATAAATCTGAAAGTTTTTATCTTAATTCAGAAATTCTAGGTATGATCAGCAGGATTGCAGAGTGAAATGCTGCTTGAACTATTGCTCACAAATTCCTGGTGGTTTAAGACACTATAGAGAGAGGATGCTTGGGGCAGAGAGAAGGAAATGTTCATGATTGCTTCCCTTGAAGGATTCTCCTAGAAGTAATAGACTAAGACTGCAGTCCTGTGCATAGACATTGGCTATGAATCTCCATTTAATTCCAGGCTTATTCCCATAAGACATGCCTGATGTCTTGTGGTCATCCACCCAGCATAGTTCTGTGCTGCTACCATAGACATTTGCGGTGACTTTATGAAGATGAAGAAAGTATGAAGAAGCTTACACACCCTTGAATCTTCCATGTTGCATGGGCTGCGTACCACCTCTCCGCTTTATCCGACTCCCAGATAGACAGGACAAGAGGACTTTGGATCTAACCAGGCCACAATTTTCTTGATTACAGATGTAAACGTTTTGGCATAGGCATTGGGGATAACTGTTGACAACCAGCCTGCCTGCTGGATGTATACCTTTATTGGGGTCAAGAAATACTGGAGCGAAGAATGGAAGTATTGAAATAAAAAAACTTTTCTTTTTAAGTACCGTATTTTTTGCACCATAACACTCACTTTTTTCCTCCTAGAAATTAAGGGGAAATGTCTGTGCGTGTTATGGAGGGAATGCCTACGGGTGGCATGCCTGCGGATTTTCCTCCTCTAAAAACTACGTGCGTGTTATGGTCGGGTGCGTGTTATAGAGCAAAAAATACGGTATATTTTCATTTTAGTTTCTCTGAACTTAAAAGATGCAGCAGATTTTTATACAATATTTTGACTTCTTCTGCTTTAAGAGGAGTTAGTATTATTGTGTAGTTGTTGGTGTCAGTTTTTTAAAACACACATACCATGCAGCCTACATTGGAATTTCACATATACAGTGGTACCTGAAACTGTTCTGGACCTGAACACTACTTTAGCTAATGGGGCCTCCCGCTACCGCTGCGCCGCCGGAGCATGATTTCTGTTCTCATCCTGAAGTAAAGTTCTTAACCCGAGGTACTATTTCTGGGTTAGTGGAGTCTGTAACCTGAAGTGTATGTAACCTGAGGTACCACTGTATTTGCTATTTAAATAAGAATACACATTTGAACTTCCTTCAAAGGAGAGCCAAATAATCCTATACTGCAATACTAATTTTTTTTAAAAGGCACAGACTTGTTTCTGAATAAGCATGCATAAAATTGCCCTGTAAATACAGGAGGCTTCTCCTATCCTACTGGAATGTTTTACTTCTTTAAGCAGCTGAGTTTCAGTAGTGATGCATGAGAGGTGGTTGGGTGGCAGCTCCCTCCTCCTGGCATGGGTGCTGTCACTCGCTGGCACTGGCACTCCTTAGGTGTGCTCCCCTGACTTTGCCATTGCCCTCTCCCAGCAAGTGTTGGAGCTGCCAGTACAAGGAGGGCAAAGCTCCTGCTTCATGCCTCTCCTTGAGCCCGGTTGCTGCTGAGTTGAGCCCCACTATCAGAAACTGCTTTTGAAATGCCACTCAGTTTCAGAAGCAGTTTGCCATGCACTGATATGGGAGATGTTGTTCAAGGAAAATATCAATACTAACATTTCCTTGGGCTCATATAACAAGTTTTGCTACTGTTTAATAACACCATAAGTGGACCACAAGCTTTTTTTGATGATCCCTGGAACCTCATTCAGTTGCCTCGTTTCCCCATTCTATCAAAGTTCCTTACTTCCTGCTCCTTCCCCACCCCACCCCTGCTGGGGCTTTTTAAAGTAGTTTCCTTTTTTGTGTGGTTTCAAGAGTAATTGGAAAGGCAGTATTCTATGTGAAAAAAATCATTTGATATTGTGCGGGAGAAGAGAGAAAAATCTAGTTGTATGGATTGAAGGAATGATGTTTTTCTGCCAGCTGTCTGAGAAAAAGTTGGTAGATTTCTGGTGTGCATGTGTACATGTAGATAGCTGTACCGCATATAAGTATAGCACACTAAAATTAGAAAGGAATTACTTTCACTTGCTTTCCAGCTGTATTCTGTTACACAAAAATAAATAAAAATCCTCTGCATACTTATTTGCAGTGCTTTCCCCCCTTAAAAACTGTTTAGGGGTACAGTACTCTCAATTTCCTACTCATACTGAAATACTGGCCCTGAATGAGGCCAAACTTAGATTCACAAAATATTTAGGGGTATGTGTACCCCTGAGCCCCCCTGAAAAAGTACTGCTTATTTGAGAGTAACTTCATCAAACCCAGTGGGATTACTTCTAAGTAGACGGCATAGCACTGGGAATTCCAATCTTTAGTAGCAATGGTGAAAGTTTGTTTGGAGGTTCTAGCAGGGGAGCACAGCTATCGTATACCATTGACCGAAGAACGGTGCACTCCTTTTATCTGGGATGGTCGTCCTCTTCCACTGAGTGCACAGCTTCGGGAGGGACGCACATGGAGTGATGAGGGAGGAAGGGGACACCTGCCTGGCCAGCAGATCAGTCAAATCAACCCTGGTGATCAATGGGGTGACAGATGTCGCAGCCAGATCGCCTTCCCATCCAGCAATGGTGAAAGTTGAAGCACGGTGGTCTTTATTCTGGATTAGTTGATCTGGAACACTTTTGTCTGACCATCATTGGCTCTAGCTCTACTAAATGCTGCCATGCAGCCCCAACTGCCCACCCCTATTTACATTAAATAGAAATTATTTCCAAGTTATAGTCTTTATGCCTGCTGGCTTTTTAGGGCTACTCTGTGTATGGGCTCCTGCAGCCTAGAAATATATGTCATTATCATGCAAGCAAAGCTACAGACAGGAACTCACCTCATTTCTCTGTAACGCTGACAGTAAAGATAGATTACCTAGTACATACACAGTACATTCCAAGCATCTTATAAGAGTGAATCAAACACTTTGTTCCATTCAGCAAGAAGAGGTTGGAACATAATCTGCTGCAAACTGTTGTGTGTGAATCTTTGTGTATATATAAGCAGTATAAACTTTTGAAGTAGCATTGAAGCAGAGGGAGAAAGCAAGTTTAATGTCCCCCTCATATAAATAATCTACTAAAACAAGTTAGTGGTTTTGTGCTTACAAAAAATGGCAATGTTTAATGTTGGAAATTTTTGTAGACATGCTTTATAGGACCCTGGTGTCTTTAGAGAGTATATTCAGATTTGTTTCTCATGTGTACCAGGAAAAGACATGGGGCAGGCGAATGCACCAGCTAGCCCAGCTTTGCAGAAAGAAACAGTATGACTTAAATCACGCTTAACTTCCTCCCACTTGGTGCAATGGAAGAGACAATGATAGCAAGTACAATGTGGTATCATAGAATCATAGAGTTGGAAGGAACCCAACCCCCTGCAATGCAGGAATTTCAACTAAAGCATCCAGGACAGATAGCCATCCAAACTCTGCTTTAAAACCCCCAGTGAAGGGTTGAACATTCCACTACTGAACAGCACTTGCTGTCAGAAGTTGGAATCTTATTCCTTGTAACTTGAAACCATTGGTTCAGGTCCTAGGCTCCAGAGCAGGAGAAAACCAGTTTGCTTCATCTTCCATGTGACAGCCCTTCAGATATTTGAAGATGGCTATCAATTCTCCTCTCACTATTCTCTTTTCCAGATTAAACATGTCCAGTTCCTTCAGCCGTTCCTCATAAAGCTTGGTTTCCAGACCCTTAGTTGCCTCCTCTGCCCACATTCCAGCTTATCAACACCCTTCTTAAATCATGACACCCAGAACTAGACATTGTATTTCAGATGTGGTCTGACCAGGACAGAATAGAGTGGTACTATTACTTCCCATGTAATGGCTGTTTGCTAAAACACAATAAACCAAACCAAACTGAACTTCCCTTAATCTTGACACTATACTTCTGCTGATGCAGCCTAGATTAGCATTAGGTTTTTTAAAAGGTTTTTTATTGGGTTTTATAAATAATAATAATGTTACAGAAATAAGGATACCAAGTTCTCTCATGTCATTAATGAACATATCAGAGTGCTCTGTAAATGATAGTTAAAGCCTTTATATATCAACCTTTTGTGCTCTTCCACACCCGCCCAATATTCCTGACCCTTCTTTTGGATTCTTTTAGCTTCTTTTAAATTCTTATAGACTTTTATATTCACCTTCTGTTTTAGTACCTTTTAGCTTTACAAAACAAGTTTCAGATTTTAAATGTCTGTATTGCACCCTTTTTTTAGGGACGCAGGTGGCGCTGTGGGTTAAAGCCTCAGCGCCTAGGACTTGTCGATCGAAAGGTCGGCGGTTCGAATCCCTGCGGCGGGGTGCGCTCCCGCTGCTCGGTCCCAGCGCCTGCCAACCTAGCAGTTTGAAAGCACCTCCGGGTGCAAGTAGATAAATAGGGACCGCTTACCAGCGGGAAGGTAAACGGCGTTTCCGTGTGCGGCTCTGGCTCGCCAGAGCAGCGATGTCACGCTGGCCACGTGACCCGGAAGTGTCTCCGGACAGCGCTGGCCCCTGGCCTCTTAAGTGAGATGGGCGCACAACCCCAGAGTCTGTCAAGACTGGCCCGCACGGGCAGGGGTACCTTTACCTTTACCTTTATTGCACCCTTTTATGCTGGTCTATGACTGTAATAAAGATTTGTATTGTATTGTTCTGCTAGTCTCACTTCCATTTCCCTCAGGTTTTGTTGTTGGGTTGTTGTCATCTTGGGGGAGTGTTGTGGTCTCAGTGCTGTTCACCATCTCCCTGGTTGGTGCTGTCTCAATCTCCCTGATGACCCTGGTTTGAGATCTGCTTGGTGTCCTCTTGGAGTGGTGTGTGTTATAATTAGGAGTTAACAGCATATAAGCAAGCCCAGAGAATGGCTAGGCAAGAGTGGCAACAAAATCGCTGGCAGGCGCTTATAGTCGCCTCTAGTTCATGTAGCTCACGGCAATTTTGGCAATTGGTTAATAGAAGATCAAGGAGATACGTCTTAACAATAATTCCTGCCCCGGTCTGGGAATCCTTTTTAAGGAAATATTTTGCATCACCAGAACCCAATACCAACACTCTTGATGATGTATTTGATCATCTCCCCATCTGGTCTCCTACTGACCCCGATGAAATCTTGAATTTAATCTCTAAACTTAAAATCGGCAAAGCCCCTGGGCCAGATTCAGTTCCGGCGGAAGCCATAAAACTACATTCTGACTGGTGGGCAAAAATCCTGGCTGTTACTTTCGATGCTATTAATGCAACTGGAAGGGTGCCAAAAATATGGAAGGACGCTATTATAATTCTAATATATAAAAAAGACTCCCCAGACGATCCGGAGAATTATAGGAATATTAGTCTACTGTCAATAGTTGGAAAGATATACGCAGGTTTTCTGCTGAATAGACTTACCCAATGGGCTGAAGAAAAGAAACTGATAGGCCCCGAGCAAGCAGGATTCAGACCGAACCAGTCAACTACGGACCATGTTTTAGTCTTGCACCATCTAGCCCAAAAATATTCCTCTTCAAACCGAGGCCAACTTTGTGCGGCTTTTATCGACCTTAAGGCTGCATTTGACAGCATCCCCAGAAGGTTACTCTGGGAAAAGTTGACCCGATGGGGAATTGATAGAAGACTTTTATGGTTAATAATCCAGCTGCATGAGGGGGTCGGCTGCTAGGGTGAGAATAACCCCAGCCGGCGACCTCACAAACTCTGTGCCCATCAACAGAGGAGTCCGGCAAGGATGTATCCTAGCTCCTTTTCTTTTTAATTTATTCATTAGTGACATGAGAATACCATTTGCTGAATCTCAGGAAATCATCCATGCTCCTCATCTCGCAAACTATCGTTGCCCATTATTACTCTATACTGATGATGCTGTGATTTTATCATTCTCAAGAATTGGCCTCAGGAGAGCATTAAATTTTTTTGTTTCATACTGTAAAACCAATTCCCTTACTATAAATCCCTTACTAATTTTCTCAAAAAGTCGGAAATCCTATAAGTGGCAATTAGATGGAAAACCTATTGAACAGGTCTATAAATTTCAATACCTGGGAGTTTTTCTCCAATATAATCTGGGTTGGAAGGCACATATTGCACATATTTTAAACAAGGCCAAGGCCCTATCCTTTGCGCTTTTTCTTTTTGGACGGGGCTCTTCATGTTCCATCTGCCCTGAAAGTATTCAAAGCTAAAGTGATTGCAACATTGGCATATGCTGTTCCTTTATGGGGGACCGCAGTAAACTTGATGCCCTTGGAGGTAATCCAAAATCAGTTCCTAAGACGACTGCTAAAACTTCCACAGTGCGTTAGTAACGCAGCTATTCGCTTAGAATTAAAAACTACATCTGTGATGGGATGATGAGCTGCTTGTGCGTAAAAGCTTAGTCCCTCAGAGTTTGGCCAGGTTAGCAAACCTCTGTCTATAACGGAGCCCCTTAAGCATGGCTCCGTCAATCGCTGGCAGAATCTGACAGTGGGCGTTTACAGAATCTCTTCCAACATAAAAGCTCCTTAACGGAAACGCGTCTTCTGGACTCTCGGCGCGACAGTTTCCGGCGAGGAGTGGGTGTCCCTATAGGAGGTCCTGAAACCTCCCCACTGTTTTCTCTGGAAGTGTCTCTGAGCCATCCCTCCGACGCACTTTCCCTCGGAGCTCCTTCTCTCCCCCTGCTGGTTCCCTCTTCTGCTGCTAAGTCTCTCCTAACCTCCGTGAGCCCTTCCACCTCCTGTCCTTCCGATGGCAGTTCCCTGACAACATCTTTAGAAAATACTCTTTGGAGGCGCAGCCTTTGTTACTGGTTGTCCTTAAGGCATAGGCTCCCGAATCTGTATCTGATCCAATGGCTTTGGAGAGATGATTTTCCCGTCCATTCTAAAGTAGTGACCTATGGATTGTCTCCATCAGAATTATTGGAACTGGACCTAGCCACAGCAAAAAAAAAACCTCACTCAAAAACCTGAGGAGATTGACCTACAACAAAACACCATTTTGGGTAGTGGCACTTGCTCACCATTAAATCTTGACATAGTGCCCTCTCAGCAGATACCATCTTATTTGACTTCTTTGTCTGTAGCGGCCCAAAGATATGCCTTTATTAAGGCAAGATTTAACACCTTTCCTTCCAATGTCTTGAATAATAGATTTTCCAATGGTCAGATCTCAGCGGTGTGTGTATGTGATAATAGATCTATAGAATCCTTACAACATATACTATTCTGTTGTTCACTACATTTAGTTTCTCGGATCAGATTTTTGTCCCCTTTATTATTGGAAATCTCAGGTGACTCCTTGGAAACACAGCTAATACATTTACTGCAAGATTCTGATCTGAGTAGGTCCCTTTCTGTTGCCAGATTTCTGATAACAGTATTAGCTTATAAGGGGGAAAATGGATTACTCTATGATTATTGATTTTGCCTAAATAATATTGATTTATACTGATAAATTGATATTTTAAGCGCTATATTGTTCTTATTTTAATGGAATTTAGAAATTCACGGTTTGAGATGTACTTGATTTAAACGTATTTTAATTTATTAATTTTATTTTGTTATACCTGTTTTGCTGTATGATGTATTGAATATGGGCCTATGGCCGTAATAAACTATCTATCTATAATTAGGAGTTGTGGTGGTGGTGGTTCCTGGGTGTTGTTGGGTTGCTGAGCTGAACAGGTGTTGTTGACTGGTGGCTTTTACAGAACGTCTGGATTAGGCGGCCATTTTTTAGCATCTGGACTGTGTTTTCAGGGCTTCTCTGGAGTTTCTGTGGTTCCTCGGCGGTGTTGGCAAAGCAGGGGGCAGACAAACAGACAGTCAAGTAGACCA
Source organism: Podarcis melisellensis (assembly GCF_964234715.1). NCBI lineage: Eukaryota > Metazoa > Chordata > Lepidosauria > Squamata > Lacertidae > Podarcis > Podarcis melisellensis. The sequence goes on from NC_138543.1 coordinate 719,283, forward strand.
ACAGACAAACAGTTGACATAAAAGGGTTAAGGGGCAGAGATGCAAGAGACAGAGGGAGTGGGGCCAGAGGGAGGAGGGGGGTTATTGTGGATATCCCTGTGCATACACACCTACACACTCATGCGCACAATGGGGGGGAGTGGGGTCCAGTTAAGGGTGGGAAAGGGGATTAGGGACTCGTAGTAGAGAGTTACAAATTAAGACTGGCAAGGTTGTGTTTAGGAACAGAACAAAACAAAACAAAGGCAAAAGGGAAAGCGGAAGAGGAAGAAAAAGGAGAAGGAGAGAGAAAAAACAAAAAAGGGAGGGGAAATTAGAGTAAAATATAAAGGCGAGAGAAAGGAGAGAGAAAGAAAGAGGGATAGAAAAAGGGAAAGAATAGTATTAGTAATGATAAAAAAAAATTGCAGTGGTGGTCCAAGTTATAGTATGAGGTAGATGGCCACAAAGTGTGGGGGGGGGTTACTATTGAAAGTGATTGGGGAAATATATGTGCGTAGGTCTGTGATTTTTATTATTGCTATTATTATTATTTGTTGGGAGAAGGAGAGGAGGGAGGGGGATGGATGGGGTAGGACATTTAAGAGGAAAGAAAGAAAGAGAAAGCAAAAAACAAAAAGGAAAAAGAAAGGAAAAAGGAAAAGAAAAATGTGAAGATGTTGAGGCGGTGGTGCCTGAAAATAGTGTGTGTGTGTGTGTGTGTGTGTAGCTATCTATCTCAAATGTTCAAAGTAAAAAGTAAAATAAAATAAAAAATATGTAGAAAACCCCTCTGAGAGGGGGAAAATAATGGGTTATGTGGGTGTATTCCCTTTAAAGAGAAAAAGGCAAAGAAGGGGGGAGGGAGAGAAAAGGAAAAAAGGGCGAGGAATGGGAAAATAGCAATGACAATAATAAGGAGAAAATGTTTTGTTTTAAAAGAGGATGGTGATAGTAATAGGATGGCGGGGGTGTGTGTGTGTGAAAGCTCCCCAAACATAAAGAGAAAAATAAAGAAAAGAAAAAAGAACAGAAAGTCAGGGGTGAAGCGGCAATCCCAGGAAGTGGCCTTGTGTTGGTTCAGGGCTCTCTTCTGGGCGCCGCCATTTTAATTCTTAACAGAAAAACTTGAGGTAAAAAAATTGGGGGGAAGGAAAAAATGTGTTATTAAGAAATATTTTTTAAAATTAAGGAAAGGGAATTAAGATTAAAAATAAAAATAACAATGATGGCTGTGGCGGCAGTGGCCCTCCTCAAAAAGAGAGAGAGGAGGTTTTGAATAAAAACCAAAATTCCTCCTTGTGCAGCCTCCCTCTGGTCCCTGGCCTGCTCTTGGCGCACCAGCCACTGGGCAGGTGGGCTCGGGTCTGGTTGTTCATTGCCAATATCAAACATATAGAAGAACTAGATCAGTTTTGAGTGAACCAGGGACATGTTCTGGAACAATGTTGTTGATGCTTGTTTATTTCACTCCAAGCCCAAGATATTCTGAATCCTGTACCATCACCTCCATAGCTGTCTACAAATCACTTAGCCAGTCATGTGGTGCCTTCCAGCCCTAAGTGCCCCAAGAGTAAAATGTGTGCCAGTGAAGTACTGGCGTATATTTTGCAGAGGTTTCTGGCTCTCCTCTCCCATGTCAACATAAGTTTTTTAAAAAATATGCAGCTGACACCTGGAAGATGGGAAAGGCAAAACTGAGAAAGATATGCTTTCTCAGTTATTATTTTTAAAACCAACTCTCTTTGATCAACATAAGATTTATTTTGGTCTATTGTGTGCTCTAGCTATGTTGCAAAAACAACATATAAGATTTGGAGATAATCATTTTTTGGGGGGGGGAATGTCTCTACATATATCTTTTGTTTAGGGAGAAAAAGGATATTGAGACTTACAATTCTTGGCTAACTCTTGAGAACTTCCTGAATCACAGGGTGTGTAACACTTTTTGCAAAACTCAGACAATTGTGTGTAATGGGAAGAAAATTAAAAGAAAATGAACTCAAGTTATTTCAATGGGAGTCTTGATTAACTCTTTGCCAATGAAATCAGTGGGGAAGTTTTAAACATACTTAGCTTGGACTGGATCATTCCTGGGATATATTTGGATGTTGCAATGAAAATGTGTAACTGCTTTTTCTCGGAGCACATTTTGACTTCTTTTAAATGATCTTCCTAACTTGAGTGGATGTAGTTACAAAACCTAATCTCACCTTTAGATTCCGCCTTTGCCTGGAAATCTCTATGGAGATTTTCCCATTTACATTCAGTTTCATAAACTTTGGAATTTAACATCTAAACGGAACCAAAATAAGAGCTTGGATCATTGCCACAAGCAGTTCAGCACAGGAAGATCAAGGAGAAGCCAGTGACCATATTGGGATGATTGACTAAGCCTTCATAATCCATGGCTTATGAAGCTGTAGATAAGCACTTGGGCCATGCACGCCTCCTCACGTCTTTCGTCCTCTCCTCCTCTTGTGTTCTGACTTCACTGCAAATATTCTAGTTTACGTTCAGCCAGAGTTCCCTGACTCCTTTTTATTTTTGTTATTATTATGCTTTATTTACCGTAGTTACATCCATACATCAAAGTCATAGTCTGTAAATCAAGCTCATCAAAATAAAAAATACCAATAAAGAAATATATATCTTCATATATTTGACTTCCTATCCTTCTCAGCACCTTTTTGCTCTGATAAACCTAAATTTATCAGCAAAATCATAATAAAATATTAGTGTGTGTGTGTGTGTAAGTGTAAACCCATTTAACCTTTATTTACAGAGCTTATTCAAAAGCTGCTACCAAGTTCAGATTGCAACACTTACCATATTTTTTAAGTAACTCTTTAGAGGTTTCCAGTTATCGATTAACTCCTGTTTTTGCTTATCTTTAATCTTTCCAAGAGACTATCTAGTTTAGCATATTCTACCAATTTTAGTAACCATTCTGATCTGATGGGGATTTTGTCACTCTTCCAATGTTTTGCTATAAGTACTCTCGTGGCTTTGGTGGCATACAGAAAGATTTTCCTCATCCTCCTGGCTATATCTGGTCCTTTAATACCCAATAAAAATAATTCTGGTTTTTTGGGGGGAAGGATGCATTTAACATTATTTAAAGCTGAGTATGTATGTAAGGTTTTGATCTTTTTACAAACAGACCACATATGTAGTGTGGTTCTACCTGATTCTCCGCATCTCTAACTTGTGTTAGGGACACTTTTGTACATTTTGGAGAGTTTAGAAGGGGTTAAATATCAGCAGTATAACATCATTTGAAGGTTTTCCCTTAACGTATAGCATGCCATAAAGTTCCAATTTACTTTCCATAGGTGTTCCTATTGGCTCATCTCTATTTTGTAACCAAAGTCTTGGGCCCATGTGATCATTGCGGACTTAACTTCCTACTCCTTGACTTCCCAATCAAGGAGGAGTCGGTATGTTTTGTTTTGTTTTGGGTTTTTTTAAAGTTTTTTTATTCAAAATTAAAACAAGACATATTATCCAAAAACATATCATCCTTGTCCCCCCCCCCATTTTTCCTCCCTCCCCCTCCCCCTTTGGACTGCTGTTTCCTGCATGTTACAAAGTTGTATAGATCCTCAAACTATTTAGCTGAATATTATCAATAAACAGTTTGTGAATGTTTATTCAAAACCTGCGAAGGAGTCCAGTTCACTTTGTTGTGTCTTTAGATACCGTATTTTTTGCACCATAACACTCACTTTTTTCCTCCTAGAAAGTAAGGGGAAATGTCTGTGCGTGTTATGGAGCAAATGCCTGCGGGTGGCGGGGGGGATCTGCTGCAGTCGTGAGCAGAGGATCCATGGTTCCCCTTCCTTCCCTCCTCCGTGATTACAAAGCATGGATCCATATGGATCCTCAGGATTTTTGCATTGGGCTACTCCAAACTCACTGTCAGATCACATGCCTGTGGCCACAGCATGAACCACAAGAATCATATATCCACTATTTCGTTTAGAATATTTTTTTTTCTTGTTTTCTTCCTCTAAAAACTATGTGCGTGTTATGGTCTGGTGCGTGGTATAGAGCAGTGGTTAAGAGCGGTAGTCTCGTAAACTGGGGAACCGGGTTCGCGTCTCCACTCCTCCACCTGCAGCTGCTGGGTGACCTTGGGCTAGTCACACTTCTCTGAAGTCTCTCAGCCCCACTCACCTCACAGAGTGTTTGTTGTGGGGGAGGAAGGGAAAGGAGAATGTTAGCCGCTTTGAGACTCCTTCGGGTAGTGATAAAGCGGGATATCAAATCCAAACTCCTCTTCTTCTTCTTCCATCCTTGTGCTACCAGAACTCTCGCAGCCATTGTCACATACATGAAGATGTTTTTCAGCTTTTTTGGCAGGTCTTTCCCTACAATCCCCAACAAAAATGCTTCGGGTTTTCTAACAAATGTTAAATGGAACATTTTCTTCAATTCTTTGTATATCATTTCCCAATTTTTTTAAATTACATTACATATTTTTAAATTTTAATTACATTAATCCCACCACATATGCTAAAATGTCCCTTCCTTTTCCTTACACTTCCAACATATATTTGAACGAGTTCTGTACATTTCCCCTAACTGCACTGGTGTTGTGCACCATCTAAACATCATCTTCATGTAATTAATTCTCTTTCAATAAGGAACAATCTGTAAATTTTAAATCAGTTTTCTATAATTTTTCCCAATCTTCCATCATAATGTTGTGACCTACATCTTGTGCCCATTTAATCATAACTGATTTTACCTCTTCACCTTTTGTCTCCCATTAGTATGCTGTATGCGGCCTTCAGTAATTTCCCTTCAATCACGTCCGTTTGAAACCTAGATCTTATATAACTGAATCCTTTCTTGCTATCGTCTTTATGTGCTTCATATAGTTGTCGATAATGCAACCAACTCTGAAAATGGTCATCATAATCTCTTAATTTCCATTTTCCATCATGGTCCTTTAATAAATCAACATATGTGAGCCATTTTCCTTTCTTTCCAATGGTTTGAGCAGTAATGCTTCATGTGGTGAAAGCCACCACGGGGTCTTTTGTTCCAATACGTCTTTGTATCTCTCCCATACTCTCATTAGTGATTTCCTAATTATTTGGTTGTGAAAACTTCTATGAACCTTCCCTTTCTCGTACCATAAGTATGCGTGCCAGCAGAATCTGTTGTCATGTCCTTCTAGTTCTAATGCCTCTTGCTTATCCAATCTCATCCAGTCCCTGATCCATACCAAACAAGCAGATTCATAATACAATTTAAGGTCTGGGAGGGCAAACCCGCCTCTGTCTTTCCTTCATGTTTTTAACTAATAATTTAGTTTTATTCCTATTTAGCTTAAATTCTGCCACTTCCCCAAAATTTTTCTATTACTTTAGGGAGTGAAGTTTTAGGTTCTTCCACTGTTATCACTAGGTCATCTACATATGCTTTTAACTTGAATTCACTTTTCCCAGTTTTTTTACACCTGTGATCTCTTTATCTGCTCTTATGTACTTCCAGGGCCAGGATAAACAATAATGGTGATAATGGGCATCCTTGTCTCGTTCCTTTTTGGATCTTACAATCATCCGTTAACACCAGATTTATAATTAGTTTGGCTTTTTGTTCTGAATAGATTGCTGTTATTCCTTTTAAAAACTTAGAACCACTTTTGATTTGTTCTAACGGCTTTGTCACGAACTTCCAAGAAACATTATCAAAGGCTTTTTCAGCATCTATAAACATCATTGCCGCTTTCTTTTCATTTTTAGCCTCCAAATATTCTATTATATTCAAAATATTCCTTATATTATCCTTCATTTGTCTTCCTGGTAAAAACCCGGCTTGATCTTGATGTATATATTGATTTAATGTTTTTTTTTAATCTATTAGCTAGAATATTTGCAAACAATTTGTAATCATTATTTAACAAGGAGATAGGCCTATAATTTTTAATTTGCAGCAAATCTGTGTCTTGTTTTGGAATTACTGTTATATAGGCCTGTTTCCATGTTTCTGAGATTTCGCCTGTGTTCAGTATTTCATACATAACATCTTTCAGTGGGTTCACTAATTGTTCATTTAATTTCTTGTAATATTTTGCCGTAAAACCATCCGGGCCTGGAGACTTGCCATTTTTAGAGCTTTTTATTGCCTCAAGTAATTCTTGCATTGTTATCTGGAAATTAAGAATGTTCCTTTGTTCTTCTTTTAAATATGACATATTGCTACTTCTTTTTTTTTTTTTTAAATATTTATTAGGGTTTTTACAGAAAAAAAAAGAAAACATCCAATAACAATATACAATATTGCTTTGTTTAACAAAATTTCATATCCTCTTTGAACTTCCTCACGCCTCCCACTCCCATTTGCATCATTAATAAATTTTGTCCAGCAAATTATCATCTTATTTCCATATTTTAAAACCGCTTAATTACAATAAAATTGTTCTCCTGCAAATTTGTTTTTCTTAATCTCTCTTCTCATCAGTTCCTGATCTATTTTAGTGATGGCCAATTATTTATAACTAAGCATCTTTTTTAACATTCCGATAAATCATAATATTTTTGTAGATAAATCTTGAATTTCTTCCAGTCTTCTTCCATCCTCTCTTCTCCCAGGTCTCGGATTCTGCCAGTCATCTCCGCCAGTTGCATATAGTCCATCAGTTGCGTCTGCCATTCTTCCAGTGTGGGTAGATCTTGAGTTTTCCAATTCTTAGCGAGTAGCATCCTTGCTGCTGTTGTCGCATACATGAAAAATGTTCTATCTTTCTTTAACACCTTCTGGTCGACAATGCCCAGAAGAAAGGCCTCTGGTTTCTTGGTAAAGGTATACTTAAACACCTTTTTCAACTCATTATATATCATTTCCCAGAAGGCCTTCACCTTAGGGCAAGTCCACCAGAGGTGATAGAATGTTCCTTCATTTTCCTTACATTTCCAGCATTTATTGTCTGACGAATGGTATATTTTAGCAAGTTTAACTGGGGTCATGTACCATCTGTATATCATTTTCATTACATTTTCTTTCAAAGCATTACATGCAGTAAAGTTCAACCCAGTGGTCCACAACCTTTCCCAATCCTCAAACATAATATTATGCCCAATATCCTGTGCCCATTTTATCATAGCCGATTTAACCATTTCGTCTTGTGTATTCCATTTCAACAGCAAGTTATACATTCTTGAAAGTACCTTAGTCTTAGGTTCTAACAGTTCTGTTTCCAACTTCGATTTCTCCACCTGGAATCCTAACTTTTTGTCACTTTTAAAAGTTTCCTTAATCTGAGCGTAGTGTAACCAGTCTCGCACTTTATCCTTCATTTTCTCCATACTCTGCAATTTCCAATTATCTCCGTCTTTTTCTAACAGTTCCCAATATTTTGGCCAGTAGGCTTCCATATTGGTTCCTTTTCGGGCCTTAGCTTCCAAAGGTGAAAGCCACCTTGGTGTTTTATTTTCCAGTAAGTCTTTATATTTAGTCCAGACATTAAACACTGCTTTTCTGACAATATGGTTCTTAAAGGCCTTATTGATCTTAACTTTATCATACCACAAATATGCATGCCAACCAAAAGCATTGTTGTAACCTTCAAGATCTAACACATCAGTGTCCTCAAGAAGTAGCCAATCCTTTAGCCAGCAGAAGGCTGCGGCTTCATAGTACAACCTTAAGTCTGGCAGGGCAAAGCCTCCTCTTTCCTTTGCATCTGTTAATATCTTAAACTTAATTCTGGGCTTTTTGCCCTGCCAGACAAATTTGGAAATATCTCTCTGCCACCTCCGGAAACACTCTGCTTTGTCCACAATTTGCAATGTTTGAAACAAAAACAACATCTTTGGCAGCACATTCATCTTAATTGCAGCAATTCGGCCTAATAAAGAAAGCTTCAGCTTTGCCCAGCTTTCCAAGTCTCTCTTAATTTCCGACCAACATTTTTCATAATTGTCTTTAAATAGACTCAGATTTTTAGCTGTTATATTTACCCCTAGGTACTTTACCCTTTTCACTAGTGATAATTCTGTTTCTCTCTGAAACCGTTCTGACTCTGTGTCTGTCATATTTTTCCCTAGCACCTTCGTTTTTTGTTTATTTAACTTAAATCCTGCCACCTGACCAAAATCATTTATCAATTGTAATACTCTTTTCGTACTAGATTCTGGCTCCTGCAATGTCAATACTAGGTCATCTGCGAAGGCTTTTAGTTTATATTGTTTCGCTCCGACCTGGATCCCCTGCACCAACCGGTCCCCTCTAATCAAATTCAAGAGCACCTCCAGAACTGAGATAAATAACAGAGGGGAAATCGGGCAGCCTTGTCGTGTTCCTTTTTCAATTTTAAATTCTTCTGTTACCACATTGTTAACTATCAATTTAGCTTTTTGTTCTGAATATATTGCATCGATCCCATTTTCAAAACCCCGCCCCACTCCCATTTCTTTTAGATTTCCCTTCATAAATTTCCAAGAGATGTTGTCAAAGGCCTTCTCCGCGTCTATAAATATCAGTACTGCTTTAGTGTTTATATCTGTTTGCAAAAGTTCCAAAATGTCAATAATGTTCCTTGTGTTTGCAAACATGTGTCTGCCCGGGAGAAAGCCGGCCTGGTCTTTATGAATTACTTCATTTAAAACTCTTTTAAGTCTGCATGCTAAAACATCAGCAAATATTTTGTAATCCACATTTAGAAGGGAGATGGGGCGGTAGTTCTTAAGTTGTGTTTTTTCAGTTTCTGATTTTGGTATCAACGTGATAAAAGCTTCCTTCCACGATTCCGGCGCCTTCTTTCCCTCCAAAATTTCATTGCTGACCTCCATCAAAGGTTGGATCAAATAGTCACTCATTGTCTTATAATACTTGGAGGTCAGTCCATCTGGTCCTGGAGATTTGCCCAGCTTCATGTTCTGAATGGCAAGTTCAATTTCCTGTCGTGTTATTTGACTGTTCAGTAGTGATCTATTTTCTTGTGTGAGTTTTTTAAGACTGTTTTTCTTCAAAAATTGTTCAATCTCAACCTCATTTTGCGGCCCTTGAGTATATAATTTCTTAAAATATTTCTGGAAAGATTTCCTGATTTCCACAGGGTTCTGAATATTTCTTCCTTCAATTTCTAAATTTGTTACTGTATTCAACTTTTGTCTCTTCTTCAACTGCCAGGCCAGCAGTTTCCCACATTTATTTGCCGATTCAAACGTTTTTTGTTTCATTGACTTAATCTTCCATTCTATTTCCTGATTTATCAATTTAGAATATTGCGCCTGATGGAGTTTAATTTCTCTCAGAATCGGCTGCGACTTCGGATTTCCTCTTAGCTTCTTTTCTAATTCTTTTATTTTTTCCAAAATCTTGTCTTTCTTTTCATTTTGTTTCCTTTTCTTGATAGCATTCTGCTGTATTAGGAACCCTCTCATCACAGCTTTGCTTGCGTCCCAAATTGTTCTTTTTTCCACCGTTGTGTTCAAGTTTATTTCAAAATAGTCTTTCAAAACTTTTTGGGCCTTTTTAACAATCTCCTGATCTCTGAACAAATTGTCATTCATCTTCCATCGAAAGGAGCCGGTTGGTAGTAATGTCAAGTCCATTTTCAGAGCGTTATGGTCGGAGCAGGTCTTTGGGCAGATTTCCACTTTTCTGACCTTAGGTGCCAGACATCTAGAAATCCATATTTGGTCGATTCTTGTCCAAGTCAGATGGGCTTCAGAGAAGAATGTTCCTTCCTTTTCCAAGGGGTTTCTCGTTCTCCAAATGTCAATCCAATCCATATTGTCTGTCATTTCAAAAAAGGTCTTTGGTAGTCTGCCATTTTTGGTAACTTTTTGGCTTTGCGACTTATCCATGTTAGTTGATACAATCCCGTTCATATCTCCCATCAAAATGATGTTGTCAAAGTCCAGATAATCCAGCATGCTCTCATGCAACTTCTTATAAAATTCCGATTTCCCTTCATTTGGTGCATAAACTCCTAATAACAAAATTTTTTCACCTTGATGCTGTATTTCAACTGCCAAAATTCTGCCTTGTTCATCTTTAAATAATAATTTAGGTGCAAGGCTCTCCTTTGCATATATCACCACCCCTCTCTTCTTGACTCTGTCTGAAGATATAAATTCCTGGCCTAGTCTTTTATTTACCAGAATTTTTCTGTGGAGCCTGGTCACATGTGTTTCTTGCAAGCAAATAATGTCCAATTGTTCCTTTTTTAATATGTGGAAAATTTTCTTCCTTTTCTCGGGAATGTTACAGCCATTTATGTTCCAGCTCAGAAGTTGCAGAGACATCCTGTAAGAATCTGGTTATTTTTCCGGGGGTGGAACTTTGTCAACCAAGGGTGCCGGTTCCTTTGGTGCTCCAGGCTCCGGCAATGATCCAAGTCCTTTGTGAAGGTCTTCTCCGTACTGGTTCAGAAATTTATCTCTGTCTTCCAATGTTCTGATTTTGATCTTCCTTCCTCTAAAAGTAAATGATAGTCCTTGAGGGAAGTCCCACCTAAAGATGATTGAGTTGCTCCTCAGTAGTTTTGCTAGTTCTGAGTATTCAGATCTCAAGTCCAACAGCTGTCTAGGAATATCCTTATAAATTTCAATTCTTTTACCCAGAATGTCCAATGGGTTTTTGTAATGTAGGCCCAGAATCTTATCCCTTTCCTCCTTTGATCTCAGTGTTATCAGGCAGTCTCTGGGTTTGTCTTTTCTTATCAATCTTCCCAGCCTGAAAGCTGGTATAATTTTAAAGTCTTTTTCCTCAAGTTTCCACTGCACAGAAATTATTTTGGTCAGGAACTCAGCCAGTTTGTCTTCTTCTACTTCAGATACAGATCTTATCCTTAAATTGGTCTCCCTATTCTTCAATTCAATCATCGAAAGGTAGGTCTGATGTTCACCCACTTGTTTGTTGAGTGGTCTTACTTCTTTTTCCAACTGCCCAAGTCTTTGGCTCGTGTCTTCAACCAATTTCCTGTTTTCCCCTGAAGCCTCCTCCAATTTCGCGATCGATTGAGTGTTCTGTGCCACCTGCCCAGTTATTCTATTTAGGCATTCTGTGTTCTGGTCTATTTTCGCAGTTTGCTCGTCGGCCTTCTTGTCCAAAGATTCCACTCTCTTGTCCAAAGATTCCAATTTTTCATAGATTTTTTCTAAAATAGAGGAAGCTGATCCTGAGGCCATATCCTCCAGTTGTAAATCCTCTGTCTCTCCTCCCCCTGCCTGTGGCAAGGAGGCAGCTTCTTCTTCAGAGAGTAAAATAGGCACAGACGATCTACGTTGCTGTAGAGTTGAGGCTAAAGTTGTTTGTCTCGTTCTTGGTCTTTGTTCTTTTTCCTTAGTCTCCTTAATCTCCTTTTTCTTTGCGCCACTCATTCCAAACTTATCTAATAGTCAAGGTCAAACTGACTGTTCCCATGAGAAAGAGACAACCCAAGTGCAGCACTCAGCCAGCAGGCCAAGAAATAGAAAGTAAAATAAAGTCACTGCCGTTCAGTCCAAAAACCTCTAGGGGGAGCCTAAAATGTCTTCTCAGAAGGATTACTCAAAAATAAAAGTTAAAGTCCAAAAACCTTCCAATATTAAGTTTTTAGCAGAGTTGGTAATATATAATCACAATGTCTCAAAACAGTGCTTGCTGGTACTTCAATTGATGTTATAAAGTAACAAAGTTCATACCTCTCAGATTTTCCCAGTTATTGTATCAAACTGCTTGGGTCTGCAAACTGATTGTTACTGTTATCAGGCAGTTCCAGACCTGGTTTCTCTCTTTAAAATTGTAACTTTAGCAGAAAGAGATTTCAAAGTCCATGCTAGCAAGTAAGTCCAGTGCTTAAGCTCCTTTTCTGTCTTTAAATACAGCTCAGTGAATGCCCAGATCCAATCATAGAAAACAAGGTTACTCACAGCCTCCACTCCTCCAGCTCTTTGTGTTCAAGTTCAATGGCGGCGGAAGACGGACTTCCTTTTTCTTTTTCGTCCTCCGCTTTCAGCCAAATACAACTACTTTAGTCTCGAATTGGTCTCCAATCGATTAAAAGTCTCTTTACTCACGGATTACTTAGTTTAAGAGCCAAATCCAGGAAGAAAGGTCGGCGCTCACCGGCAACGGCTTCGCGGCTTCTCTCCGCCGATCGCGGAACGACCCTCAGCGCCGCTGCCTCCTTCACGGTCCAGAGCCCCTTACGGGGTTCCTTCCACGTTTCGGGGGCAGCTTCTGGCGCCCGCCGGGTCCCAAGGCTGCAGGCTTCTGCCGCCTGCAGTTCTCCGGTGTGGGTCTCCGCTTCGCCGTAGCGGACGACCCGATCTCGAGCGGAGTTCCCTTCCCGGTTAGGAAAGGGCAGCCATTACCCTTCGCGCCGCCTCCGGAAGTCTCGACATATTGCTACTTCTGATGTACTCTTCTATCTTAAATGTTTTTTTCCTTTCCCTTGTCTATACAGCTCAGAAAAATATTTAACAAACCCTTCTCTTATTTCAGCTTGTCTGTAATTCTGCCATTTATGTTAATTTTATTTATGGAGTTCCTTTGATCACTTTTTTCAACTGCCAGTCTATCAACTTCCCCAATTTATTTGTGTGCTCAAAATATTTTTGTTTTACTCCTTTTATTTTCCAGCTAATTTCCTCGTTTATAATAATTGAATATTGGGTTTGTAATGTTTTGATTGCCTGTTTTACTGCCTCTTTATTTTCCTTATTTAGCAGCTGTTTCTCCTTTTTCATAATTTCCTCTAATATTTCTTTTTTTCTTTTTTCTCTCTCAGTTTCCTTTTAAATGAGCTTTGTTGTATAAAGAGTCCTTTCATTACAGCCTTACTTGCATCCCAGACCATCTGTAACTTTGTTTGCCCTTGACTGTTTATTTCAAAATAATCCGTCAAGGTCTTTTTTGCTTTTTCGACAAATTTTTGAGTCAGTATTTTTTGGAGAGGGTTTTAGTTTTAGAATTTACTAGATCTGATTCAAATCTGGAAGTCTCCGTCAAAAATCATCTTTTTTATCACATTTGAAGGTTTCAAATAATTGATAATATTGGAACCAGTCCGAGCCTTGATCTCTTAACTCTTTGAAATTTATTAATTTAAACTGGTTCTCTTCCTCTATTAATAATGATTTATAGACAGGCCAATTTCTGTTTGTGTTTTTCCTTTTAATGGCAAGAGCTTCAGTTGGGGAGATCCATCATCGCACCTTAGGCTCGAGAAGGTCCTTATATTTTTCCCAAACGATGTAGAGGGAATTCCTGATGACGTGATTCAAAAAATTCTTATGAACTTTAACCTTTCCGTAGCCCAGGTATGCATGCCAGCCAAACCTGTTTTTGTACCCCTCCAGGTCCAACAGTTCTGGATTTTTGAGTGTGCACCACTCCTTTAACCAAGTGAGACAGGCGGCTTCATAGTACATTCTTAGGTCTGGCAGAGTTCCCTGATTTGGACACAGCAGGGAATACTCACTTAATACAAGCAAGGATCTTTGTGCTGAATCCAGCATGTCACTGGAGGACTGAGGAGCACCCACAGTGCTGAACCATGGCTTCGTAAACCACAGTTGGACAGATTTGCCTGTATCCCACATAGTCGCCATTTTCTGTACCAATAGCTTTGAAGAAGGACTTGTCTTCCTAATCGTAACATATACTGTACCTCCGTGTTCAAATGTTCAGTGTTTTATCTCTTCCATATGTCTTTTTTATGTAACTTGATTTTAAATTTCTCATGTCATATTATTCCTTCATTCAGTAGCTTCAATATTTTTACCTGGTGTCCTTTAGAAGTGCCAAATAGTAATCATTTGCTTTTATGTCAGTGGATTTTGCCTGCTATCTGTAGTGCAAACAACTCTATCCCATTCAGTAGACTCTTTGGATAAAGAGTGCTGAATTCTCAATAATGCCATTCTTAACTTAGAATTTTAGTTTATGATAATGGAAACATAAAATGGCCAAAGTAAATGGAATAATTTATAATAATAGATTTAAAGCTACACATTAGGTTCTGCAGATGAGTTTAAATACCTTTGATGTCAGTAGCTGAAAATAAAATATGTGATTCTAAAATCTGAATGTTGTGATTTTGTATGACCGTTTATGGCTGCCAGAATGTAGAATGTAGTTGTTGATTTGAGTATTATAAATCATGCACATGTGTCAAAATTTCCCACTGAGTACAATGGGTATTACTTCCATGTAAGTTCACATACATCAGATTTCAACCTTAGTCTGGGATTTGCTAACAAAACTATAATCCATAATAAGGCATGGTATGTGGGAGTAGATCAAACACCTCACCTTGATAGAATAAGTTGGCATCTATGCATGCAAACCACTGGACCATCATGATGATGTGGTGTTATCTGATGTCTTTTTAGGGTGGCAAAATCAATGAAAGTCCCCGTGTATGAAACACCAGCAGGCTGGAGGTTCTTCTCAAATTTGATGGATTCTGGTCGATGCTCGCTTTGTGGAGAAGAAAGCTTTGGCACTGGTGAGACAACATATGTTCTGTGAAGCAAAACTATCAAATGTAATTCCATTATGGTTTATTGAGGATTGTACATTTTAATCTAAACCTGCATTGTGACAACCAAACCAAATGCTTCTTAGCAACCACCTGTGGTGGTCCTAGAATCATAGAATCATAGAATCATAGAATCATAGAGTTGGAAGAAACCACAAGGGCCATCGAGTCCAACCCCCTGCCAAGCAGGAAACACCATCAGAGCACTCCTGACATATGGTTGTCAAGCCTCTGCCTGAAGACCTCCAAAGAAGGAGACTCCACCACACTCCTTGGCAGCAAATTCCACTGTTGAACAGCTCTTACTGTCAGGAAGTTCTTCCTAATGTTTAGGTGGAATCTTCTTTCTTGTAGTTTGGATCCATTGCTCCGTGTCCGCTTCTCTGGAGCAGCAGAAAACAACCTTTCTCCCTCCTCCATGTGACATCCTTTTATATATTTGAACATGGCTATCATATCACCCCTTAACCTCCTCTTCTCCAGGCTAAACATGCCCAGCTCCCTTAGCCGTTCCTCATAAGGCATCGTTTCCAGGCCTTTGACCATTTTGGTTGCCCTCCTCTGGACACGTTCCAGTTTGTCAGTGTCCTTCTTGAACTGTGGTGCCCAGAACTGGACACAGTACTCCAGGTGAGGTCTGACCAGAGCAGAATACAGGGGCACTATTACTTCCCTTGATCTAGATGCTATACTCCTATTGATGCAGCCCAGAATTGCATTGGCTTTTTTAGCTGCCGCGTCACACTGTTGGCTCACGTCAAGTTTGTGGTCAACCAAGACTCCTAGATCCTTTTCACATGTACTGCTCTCAAGCCAGGTGTCACCCATCTTGTATTTGTGCCTCTCATTTTTTTTGCCCAAGTGCAATACTTTACATTTCTCCCTGTTAAAATTCATTTGGTTTGTTTTGGCCCAGTTCTATAATCTGTCAAGGTCGTTTTGAAGTGTGATTCTGTCCTCTGGGGTGTTAGCCACCCCTCCCAGATTGGTGTCATCTGCAAATTTGATCAGGATGCCCTTGAGTCCATCATCCAAGTCATTGATAAAGATGTTGAATAAGACCGGGCCCAAGACAGAACCCTGTGGCACCCCACTAGTCACTCTTCTCCAGGATGAAGAGGAACCATTGATGAGCACCCTTTGGGTTCGGTCAGTCAGCCAGTTACAAATCCACTGAGTGGTAGCATAGTCAAGACCGCATTTTACCAGCTTCTTTACAAGAATATCATGGGGCACCTTGTCAAATGCCTTGCTGAAATCAAGGTAGGCTACATCCTCTAGGGTCTCATTTAAACTTTGTAGTTTCCTGCCTGTATTGGAAAAAATACATAGTAAATGGGCTACTTCATCTTTGTGGCTAAAAATTGTGAAGGCTTACATTAGTCCATAATCTGAAAAAAAATCCATTCTATTGCGTAATTGATCAGGAATCTGTCAAATGCCCTTGAAAAACTCAAGCTTTTAGATATTTTCAGAAGTACAAACTGAAAGAGATAGCCCATATAAATTCACTGATATGCTTCTCGCTAACTGTTATGGGTAACCAGCTTGCCATTCCCATCCTATAACACCAAAAATGACTGAAATCTAGCCTTGGTCTTTCAGTCATTTATTTTTTAATGCTTTGTTTACCAGCATTAACATGCAATGAAAAAAAAAATTACATATGAATTTAAAAGCACCCATTTCCTCCCTTATTAAGCATGCCCACACTTCCGTAAAATCAGTGTGTATGTTTTGTTGTTTGTTTCCAGAAAATATTTTTTTAGTTCAGATGAGACCTGTTCATAAGGCTGCTGCATTCATAAGACTGCTGGGTTGAAGCCTTTACATATATTCTTATGATAGTATTTGGCTTTGCATTAGTCACAGTAGCAAGATGAAAGTCAAAGTCTCAAACTGATGGTATTGTAGTGTATAATATGCTTAACATGTTTTAACTATGTTTCTGCTTGGAATCCTTGGGTGATAGCCAAGTAAAGAGTCGACCCACTAAAATTTTAACTCAATTGATTTCATTGGGTTTACTCAGAGTATGACTAATGTTTAATATCACCCTGTGTCTCGGGGTTGGCCCCTGCTGATTCTGCATTCTCAGTTCTGTATTTGAGAGTATTTCCCCATATTGAGTGGGTTGCTTCGTAGTCAAGCCAATAAGAAAGAAGGGCTTTCCTTAAAAAAAAAAAAATTATTCATTTTTCCAACACATAATAAAAAACAAACACAAGACAAAACAAAAACATACACAACATTAAACATATACTGACTTCCCCATACCTCCCTTTCGCTGCATCCTTATTCCAAAATTCTTTAGCAACCCTTTAGTCAGTTTATCTATTAATTCCCTTTCATTAAATTTCCTTAAACTTATCAGTTACAGCTGTAATTCTCTACTTCTTACCCCTTGACATCTTAACACTCCTCAATTTTACAACAGTTTTTAAGATATGATTTAAATTTCTTCCAGTCCTCTTCCACTGTCTCTTTCCCCTGGTCTCGGATTCTGCCGGTCATCTCTGCTAGTCCCATGAAGTCTGTCACCTTTGTCTGCCATTCTTCCAGAGTAGGTAGTTCTTGCATCTTCCAATACTTTGCCAGAAGAATTCTTGCTGCTGTAGTAGCATACATGAAAAAAGTCCTATCCTTCTTTGGCACCAGTTGGCCAACCATACCCAAGAGAAAAGCCTCAGGTTTCTTAGGAAAAGTCCACTTAAGGACCTTCTTAATTTCATTATAGATCATTTCCCAAAAGGCTTTAATCTTTGGGCAGGTCCACCAAAGGTGGTAAAAGGTACCTTCAGTCTCATTACATTTCCAGCATTTATTATTGGGCAAATGGTAGATTTTTGCAAGCTTGACTGGGGTCATGTACCACCTGTAAATCATTTTCATTATGTTCTCTTTTAAGGCATTACATGCCGTAAACTTAACACCAGTGGTCCATAACTGTTCCCAGTCAGCAAACATAATGTCATGACCAATATCCTGTGCCCATTTAATCATAGCTGATTTCACCGTTTCATCCTGTGTATTCCATTTCAACAGCAAGTTATACATTCTAGACAGATTCTTAGTATTGGGTTCTAACAGTTCTGTTTCTAACTTTGACCTCTCCTTCTGAAATCCTATTTTCCTGTCCTGCTTAAATGTCTCGTTTATCTGATGGTAATGTAACCAGTCTCGAACTTTGAACTTTAGTTTCTCATAACTCTGAAGTTTAAGCTTCTCACCATCTTGTTCTAGGATTTCACAGTATTTTGGCCAATTAGAATCCATATTAAGTTTTTTCACCGCCTTAGCTTCCATTGGTGACAACCACCTGGGAGTTTTACTTTCCAACAAGTCTTTATATCGAATCCAAACATTGTATAATGCTTTCCTAACAATATGGTTTTTGAAACTTTTATACACCTTTACCTTGTCATACCATAAATATGCATGCCAACCGAAGTTATTATCATACCCTTCCAGATCCAAAATGTCTGTGTCTTCAAGAAGTAGCCAGTGTTTCAACCAGCAAAAAGCTGCTGATTCATAATAAAGTCTTAAGTCCGGCAGGGCAAAGCCCCCTCTATCTTTTGCATCAGTTAAAATCTTAAATTTTATTCTGGGCTTTTTGCCCTGCCAGACAAATTTGGATATGTCTTTCTGCCACTTCTTGAAGCAGTCCATCTTGTCCAGAATCTGTAACGTCTGAAACAAAAATAACATTCTAGGCAATACATTCATCTTAATAACAGCAATTCGGCCTAACAAGGAAAGTTTCAGTCTAGACCATATTTCTAAATCTTTCTTTACTTCTGTCCAACACTTTTCATAATTGTCTTTAAATAAGTTCACATTCTTAGATGTTAAGTTCACCCCCAGGTATTTCACTTTTTTTGTTATTTCCAACCCTGTTTCACTCTGAAATCTCTCTCTTTCTTCCATTGTTAAATTTTTTTCCAACACTTTCGTTTTCTGTTTGTTCAGTTTAAATCCTGCTACTTGACCAAATGTCTCAATTAATTCTAATACTCTTTTGGTACTAGTGTCTGGCTGTTGCAAAGTTAATACTAGGTCATCTGCAAATGCCCTTAACTTGTAATTTTTGACTCCGACCTGAATGCCTTTAACCAACTGGTCCCTTCTAATCATATTTAACAAAACCTCCAGGACTGATATAAAAAGCAAAGGGGATATTGGGCATCCCTGTCGTGTACCTTTTTCTATTGGTATTTCCTCCGTTACCACATTGTTTACAATTAGTTTTGCTTTTTGTTTAAAATATATTGCACCTATACCGTTTTCAAAACCTTGGCCTACCCCCATCCCTTGGAGATTCTTCTTCATAAAACTCCAGCAAATGTTGTCGAAGGCTTTCTCCGCATCCACAAAAATCAAAACAGCTTTCCTGTTAATGTCCACCTCTAGTAACTCCAAAATGTCTATAATGTTCCTCACATTGTCTGACATCTGTCTCCCTGGGAGAAAGCCTGTCTGGTCCTTGTGAATCTCCCCTAACAGCACTCTCTTAAATCTTTTTGCCAGAATGTCTGCAAAAAATTTATAATCCACATTCAGTAAAGATATAGGGCGGTAGTTCCTGACCTGGTTCTTTTCAGTCTCTGTTTTCGGTATAAGTGAGATAAATGCCTCTTTCCACGATTCGGGAGCCTTTTTCCCCTCCAAAATTTCATTGCATACTTCCTTCAGTGGTTGTATTAACCATTCCTTCAGCGCTTTGTAGTATCTAGCAGTCAAGCCATCTGGTCCTGGTGATTTCCCCAGTTGCATGTTCTGAATGGCACCCTCTATTTCTTGTTCTGTAATTTTCTCATTCAGGATCATTTTGCTTTGTTCTGAAATTTTTGGTAATCCATATTTTTTTAATAAATTCTTCTATTTCTTGTTCATTTACTGGCCCTTGTGCATACAATTTCTTTAAAAAACTTTGGAAACAATTACTTATCTCATTCGGCTTGTGGATGATTTTTCCATCCACTTCAAGACGTGTCACAGTGTTCAATCTTTGCCTCTTTTTCAGTTGCCATGACAGAAGTTTCCCACATTTGTCTGCCGATTCAAAAGTTTTTTGTCTCATTTGCTTTATTTTCCATTCTATTTCTTGATTCATCAGTTCCATATATTGCATCTGATAATACTTTATTTCTCTCAAAATCTCTTGAGACTTTGGTTTAGATCTCAGTTTCTTTTCTCCTTCTTTCATTTTTTCCAAAAAAAATTCTTTCTTCTCATTTTGTTTTTTCCTCTTTATGGAGTTCTGTTGAATTAGGAAACCAGGCATCACGGCCTTGCTAGCGTCC
Organism: Podarcis melisellensis; assembly: GCF_964234715.1. Taxonomy (NCBI): domain Eukaryota; kingdom Metazoa; phylum Chordata; class Lepidosauria; order Squamata; family Lacertidae; genus Podarcis; species Podarcis melisellensis. The sequence continues at coordinate 739,056 of NC_138543.1, forward strand.
CAGATTGTTCTTTTCTCCACTTCTGTTCTCAAATTTATCTCAAAGTAATCTTTCAATGTTTTTTTGGGCCTTCTTATAAATCTCTTCATCTCTGAATAGGGTGTCATTCATTCTCCATCTAAAGGATCCAGTTGTTGTCAGTTTCATCTCCATCTTTACCGTGTTATGGTCGGAGCAGGTTTTTGGGCAGATTTCTGTTTTTTTAACTCTTGGCGCCAGGCTACTAGTAACCCAAATTTGGTCAATTCTTGTCCATGTCATTTTTGCTTCAGAGAAAAAAGTTCCCCCTCTCTCAAGAGGGTTCCTTGTTCTCCAAATATCAATAAGGTCCATAGTTTCAGTCATTTCAAAAAAGGTCTTTGGTAGTCTTCCTTCTTTAGAGATCACTTGTCTCTGTGCTTTATCCATGTTTGTGGAGACAACTCCATTCATATCTCCCATCATTACGATTTTGTAGTCTAAGAAATCCATTAAAGTCTCATGCAACTTCTTAAAAAATTCGGCCTTCCCTTCATTTGGTGCATAAACTCCTACTATCAAAACTTTTTATCCTTGAATTTGAATTTCAATTGCCAGGTATCTTCCTTGTTCATCTTTAAATATCATTTTTGGAGCCAATTTTTCTTTTGCATAAATCACCACACCTCTTTTCTTAACTTTATCTGATGAGATAAATTCCTGTCCCAGTCTCTTAATTGTCAAACATTTCCTGTGTATCCTGGCAATATGAGTTTCTTGCAAGCATATTATGTCTAATTGTTCTTTCTTCAAAATGTGAAAAACTTGACGTCTTTTTCGGGGAAGGTTCAAACCGTTACAGTTCCAACTCAGAAGTTGCAGGGACATTTTGTTATTAAGTACCTTTCCCTCCGACTGCTCCAAGTTTTTGTTCTTCCTCCGATGGTATTGAGAGGAGTCCAAATGATAGGTTTGCAATGTCAGTTGTTTCTTTCTCTCCTACAGTTCCTTTCTGCAGGTCCTCTGAGTATTTCTCCAAAAACTGTTCTTTATCTTGAATTGTTCTTATTTTAATCTTCTTTCCTTTAAAGTTGAAGGACAATCCTTGTGGGAACTCCCACCTGAATGGGATGGAATTTTTCTTGAGCAGGTCAACCAGATCTTTATAGAGGGTTCTCACCTCCAAAATGTATTTAGGGATGTCCTTGAAGATCTGTGTCTGAGAATTCTGGATCACCAGTGCCTTTTGATAGTGCAGGTTCAATATTCTATCTCTTTCTTCCTTAGATCTCAGTGTGATTAGGCAGTCCCTTGGTTTCTTGCCCTGTCTCCTGCCCAGCCGAAAGGCTGTGGTTATTACAAACTCCTCATCTACCTCCAATTCATCCTGCCAAAATTCCGCAAAGTTCTCTGTAAGGAATTCCGCAAGGTTGTCCCCCTCACTCTCAGGAACCAATCTTAATTTCAAATTTTTCTCCTTCCTCTGCAGTTCCATTAAGGCCAGAGTTGCATCATGTTCATTCACTTTTTTAGCAATCGGGATAAACTTTTGCCTTGTCTCCTCTGCGGTACTTTTGGCACTTTCCGCAATTTTTCTTGTTTCTGTACTTTCTTGGATTAGTCTGTTTATAGATTCAGTATTAGATGTCACAGTTGCAGTATTCAAATCCAATCTTGCTGTCAGTTCTGTCAATTTTTTAGAATTCTCTGTAGACTGCTTTGTCAATGCTTCCAAAGACTGATTTATTTTAAGCAGTGCCTGTGTCATAGGATCCATTGATGCTGTAGTTGCCTTTTCCTGTGCAGCTGGCGTTGCTCCTGATATCGAGCCCCTTTTCTTCTGTGCAAGCTTTGCTTTTGATCTAGTTGATATCTCATCCACTGGGGCGCTCATGTCCTCAAGGTCGTTCTCACAGGAAAAGTTTACAAGTGGAAATTCCCACTGTTTCTCTTTCAATGAAACTGTTTCCTTTTAAACCCTCTAGAGGAAGCATTCAATTGTATCCAAATGGAAATAAGAGACAAAGAAACAAGGAAACATAGAGCGATGAAAAAATTCAAGAGTCAAACTGTAAATCCTTACTTTGTTTCAACCAAAAGTTCAGCAAAATAATTCCTCTAAAGTCCCGTAATTTTGTTTCAGATAAAGTCCACTTTGTATCCCAAATTAGTTTGACAGTTCACTTTCCTGGTGCCTTATTCAGGCAGCCCGACCCAGGGGGGTTTGGCAGTGAAAGATTTTTTCCGTCCGCTTATTTTAATGCAGGTTAACAGTGTCCAATTTTCTTCCCCCCTTCTCCTGCCTGATGGGGGGAGGTCTAAGTTCAATGTCAGGTTTGACAGATTAAAAAAGAATTTTTCCTTTTAAATGCAGCTTGTTATTTCGTTGCTTTGTTTATCATGCAGTTCGGGGAGGCAGACTTCCTTAATTAGAGCCTTTCCCGTTTTCAGCCAAATGTCAAATTTTAATGTCCCGTTACATCTCTCAGTCTTACTCACGGGTGTTGCAATCGGTCCGTAGTTTCAGGAAGGAATCGGCGCTCTCCGTTGATGGCGACGCGGCTTCACTCCACGGGCTGGGTAGCGACTCTCAGCACCGCGCTCACTCCCGATGCCGTTCCGGAGCCTTTAAAAAGGCTCTTTCACAGTTATGGGGGGCGCAAAGGTGCCCACCAAGTCTCCTTGTTCACAGGCTTCTGCACCTGTGATTTTAGGGGTCCCCCGCTCGCCGTAGCGGGTCAGACCCGAACTCGTGGAGCAGTCCTGCTTCGGAGCTCGAAGCAAGGACCGCCATTAACGCTGGCGCCGACCGGAAGTCCGAAAGAAGGGCTTTCCATCTGTCTGTGTGTTTACATCTCAGGGAGGTTGTAAGGTTTGTTCTCTCTCATCACACCAGAGAAAGTAAACCTCAGCTACCACAGGAAACGTGGTAAGCACATCAAAGTGCTAGTAGATAAATACTCCGGCGGGAAGGTAAACGGCATTTTCGTGTGCTGCTCTGTTTCGCCAGAAGCGGCTTAGTCATGCTGGCCACATGACCTGGAAGCTGTCTACAGACAAACGCTGACTCCCTCGGCCTATAGAGCGAGATGAGCGTGCAACCCCAGAGTCGTCTGCGACTGGACCTAACGGTCAGGGGTCCTTTACCTTTACCACAGGAAACACAAGCTGCTTATAGGAAAGAAGTACAGGGGTTAATTCAATGGTGTAAAGAAAACAATCTTATGCTTAACACCAAAAAAACCAAAGAACTCATAATTGACTTTAGGAGAAAGAAAAGTGTATTTTTACCATTGCACATAAATGGCGAGGAGGTGGAGAGGGTTGGTAGTTTTAAATACCTGGGCATTTATATCTCTGAGGACCTCTCATGGACTGCAAATATTAATATGGTTGTGAGGAAGGTGCAGGGGAGGTTGTATTTCCTGAGAATGCCCAGGGGACTGAATCTATCTCAGCACCTACTTCTGTCCTATTATCACAGTACCATCGAGAGTGTCTTAACCTATAGTATATTATCGTGGTATGGGAGCAGCTCTGAAATGGATAAAAAAGCTTTACAGAGAATAATTAAAATTGCCCAGAATGTTATTGGGCTCCAACTACCAACCCTGGATGAGATCTTCACGTCTCGCAGCTTCAAGAAGTCACACAATATCCTGAGAGATCCCACCCATCCTGCTCACAACTTCTTTGAACTGTTGCCTTCGGGCAGAAGATATAGGACAATGAAAACACGAACCACACGCCTTCTGAATAGTTTCTATCCAAGAGCTCTGATTGCACTAAATAATGATCTCAGGGCCAGTTGCAAGAAATAGCAAGCAGTGAGTAGGAAGGAATGAGATAGGTTTTAGGTTATGTTACGCCTTTAATAGGTTATGTTATATTCTGGATTATGTTATGTTTTATAGATTATGTCTGAATAGGATGAGAGTGTTGGAGATACGTGCAAATGTGTATGTGAACCCGGTCTTTGGGTGCTTGATTTTCGTTGTTGTGTATACTGTGTATATACGGACAATGACAATAAATTTATCTTATCTTATCTAGAAGCTTTTCTTATTGCAATAGGAGAGGACAGCTTTTGTTATTTTTAAGTAGCTGTCAATAGTTATTTAGTTAGTAAACTTTATATTAGCGCTTAATTAAAAATATCCAAGTAGTTTACATATAAGTATGTGTACTAAACTGTAAACATATGCTAGGTTATATAAAGAACACTTTAGAGATTGAGATGAGCAGTAATGTATAAATTTAAGGTGGGGTTTTCCCCTCCCATGATTACTTGTTGTAGCAATATGAGCTTTTTCTCTTTTATGTTAGCATCTGGTTTCCCCAACATTTCCTTATATTTGGCAACTGATCCAAATATCAGTAATAAATTCTTTACCCACATTGGACAATAGAGGCAGACTGTGGCAGTTTCATGCCATGCTGGTCTAAACTTTCTAATTGCCCCAAAAGTGATTTGCCTTTCTCTATGATTAAATGTCCCCTTCATGGATCACTGCTTTGCCGTGGCGAAGGGGCTTGAATAACTCAGAGAAGCTAGACATCCTGGAGAGTGAAGTCAAATAGGCCTTAGAAAGCACTGCTAATAACAAGGCCAGTGGAAGTGATGGTATTCCAGCTGAACTATTTAAAATTTTAAAAGATGATGCTGTTAAGGTGCTACACTCAATATGCCAGCAAGTTTGGAAAACTCAGTTGTGGTCAGAGGATTGGAGAAGATCAGTCTACATCCCAATCCCAAAGAAGGGCAGTGCCAAAGAATGCTCCAACTACCGCACAATTGCACTCATTTCACACGCTAGCAAGGTTATGCTTAAAATTCTACAAGGTAGGCTCAAGCAGTATGTGGACTGAGAACTCCCAGAAGTGCAAGCTGGATTTAGAAGAGGCAGAGGAACCAGAGACCAAATTGCAAACATGCACTGGATTATGGAGAAAGCTAGAGAGTTCCAGAAAGACATCTACTTTTGCTTCATTGATTATGCAAAAGCCTTTGACTGTGTCGACCACAGCAAACTATGGCAAGTTCTTAAAGAAATGGGAGTGCCTGATCACCTCATCTTTCTCCTGAGAAATCTCTGTGTGGGACAAGAAGCTAGAGTTAGAACTGGATATGGAACAACTGATTGGTTCAAAATTGGGAAAGGAGTACGACAAGGTTGTATTTTGTCTCCCTGCTTATTTAACTTATATGCAGAATTCATCATGCAAAAGGCTGGGCTGGATGAATCCCAAGCTGGAATTAAGATTGCTGGAAGAAATGTCAACAACCCTAGATATGCAGATGACACAACCTTGATGGCAGAAAGTGAGGAGGAATTAAAGAACCTTTTAATGAGGGTGAAAGAGGAGAGCGCAAAATATGGTCTGAAGCTCAACATCAAAAAAACGAAGATCAAGGCCACTGGGCCCATCACCTCCTGGCAAATAGAAGGGGAAGAAATGGAGGCAGTGAGAGATTTTACTTTCTTGGGCTCCATGATCACTGCAGATGGTGACAGCAGTCATGAAATTAAAAGACGCCTCCTTCTTGGGAGAAAAGCAATGACAAACCTAGACAGCATCTTAAAAAGTAGAGACATCACCTTCCCAACAAAGGTCCGTATAGTAAAAACTATGGTTTTCCCAGTAGTGATGTATGGAAGTGAGAGCTGAACCATAAAGAAGGCTGATCGCTGAAGAATTGATGCTTTTGAATTATGGTGCTGGAGGAGACTCTTGAGAGTCCTGTGGACTGCAAGAAGATCAAACCTATCCATTCTTAAGGAAATCAGCCCTGAGTGCTCACTGGAAGGACAGATCCTGAAACTGAGGCTCCAAGACTTTGGCCACCTCATGAGAAGAGAAGACTCCTTGGAAAAGACCCTGATGTTGGGAATGATGGAGGGCACAAGGAGAGGGGGACGACAGAGGACGAGATGGTTGGATAGTGTTCTCGAAGCTACCAGCATGAGTTTGACCAAATTGCGGGAGGCAGTGGAAGACAGGAGTGCCTAGCATGCTCTGGTCCATAGGGTCACGAAGAGTCGGACACGACTAAACAACAACAACAACATGATTAAATGTCCTGTAAAGCTGTATCCAATCAACAATGTCAGCTTGTTTTCCTTAGTAATAACATGTAAACTGTAAACTTTCAGAAATGTAAAGCCTAGATTTATAATAAAAAGGAGACTTCAGCCTGGTAAATGAAAGTACCCTTTCTGCTGTAAAAGGACAACTGGGTTTTTTTTGGGTGGGGAGGATGTGCCACTTGGCTGTGTTCTCAGGCTTGCTTTCTGGCAGCAGATCCTGGAGGTCAACCCATGCTATTGGAACTTATTCTTTTTTTGTAGCAGCAGAACAGAGTTTGTCAGATGAATTTAGTAAGTCATGGGCATTACGAGCAATGACTTGGGCTTTGAAAAAGAAGGTGCAGCAACAGCCATCACTGCCCAAAGTTTCATCAGCAAACTGTTAATCACTGTTAAGAAAGCCGTGCACATGATTTATATGTTTGAGCTAATCCTCGGCAGCAACAGGAATATTTTTTTACTTCATCTCCAAGCTTATGCAAACAGCAGACAGGTCCTTGTGCAGTAAATTGAATATGAAGAAGTCCTAAATAAGGAGAGAGAAATGGAGCCATGCTTCTTATAAACTAGTGATATATTTTGGATAACCCAGCAACTCATAATTGAGGAATTCTCCAGGCATGTGAGAGGAGGGATGCCGAGCCTGGGGGCCAAGAGGAAGGCATGAGAAGGAGTCTGGTTGAAAAGGGAGGTATCTATGGCAGGCTAACACAGTACTCTAGATCAGGGACACACTCAGGTATTCTCAAGAGCCACTAAATAGGGGTCAGGGCATCAGACATTGCCACACAAATTGTCATCCCCCAAAACAGAAAGTTGCTGCCATTTTGATACTGAAGAGGTATTATTCATCTGGCAGTGGAAGGAATCAAAGAGTTGTAAACACCTCTGAATGGCACAGAGGAAGCTGCTTCAACTGTGAAAGAAAGGGGAGGACAGGAGAATTTTGGTGGGAAATCCAGCGTTTTGCCTTTGATACATTCAACATAAGACATTGGTAAGATATACAACAGAGAAATAGAGATGATACAGGATGATGCAAAAAGTGATGAAAGACAGAACAGTAGATTATGAGCATGAAAGCAGCAGCAGAAACCTCAGGAATAAATGACATTGCACAGAAGTATAGAAAAAAGAATTATCAGTTCAAGAACTTAGTGTTTGCATTCTGATTTTTCATAACAAATGCGAATTCTCTGCATTGTTCCTTCATTTCCAATTGTGTGAGATCTTTGCATATTATATGTTAATTTTTCATGCACTCTTGTGTTTTGAGGAATTTGACTACCATGAACAGAATTTTCCTCCATCTGGGTGGATTACAAATACATCAAAGCTTTTTCTGAAACAAGACCTCTGTCACCTAACAGTAATTCTTACCTAACAGTAATTCTTAATTCCAGTAATTAAGAACAGTAATTCTTACCTAACAGTAACAGTAATTCTTACCTAACAGTAATTCTTAATTCCACAGTCAGGCAATACTGTACATTTATTAGGATCAACCAAAATGTCACAAAATAGTGAGCAAGTTTTCTAGAACACAGTGATAAACATATCTATTAATTTGTACCCTCTGTTTGATGTTTCTGAATCCATCCTAAAAGGTTGTTGCCTTCTTATCAAACAACTTTGGATCAAGTTGGGTTGTTTTTTTAAAAAACAAAAATGACCTGAACAATAGGAACACAACTGGAAAATAACAGAGGCCGTACAGATGTGCCATTTTGATTTAACTTCTTGGCCTAAGGTATTATACTTAACAATAGGTAAAGGGTAAAGGGACCCCTGACCATTAGGTCCAGTCGTGACCGACTCTGGGGTTGCAGTGCTCATCTCGCTTTACTGGCTGAGGGAGCATGACTAAGCCACTTCTGGCGAACCAGAGCAGCACACGGAAACGCCGTTTACCTTCCCGCCGGAGGGAAGTTATCTACTTGCACTTTGACATGCTTTCGAACTGCTAGGTTGGCAGGAGCAGGGACCGAGCAACGGGAGCTCACCCCATCGCGGGGATTCGAACCGCCGACCTTCTGATCGGCAAGTCCTAGGCTCTGTGGTTTAACCCACAGCGCCACCCAGCCCTTTTTACTTAACAATAATATAGATCTTTTCCAGGGAACAGAGCCAAGACTCTAACCCCCCTTATAAAGTGAATTAACAGCTACTATACACCAGAACCTTTGTTTTCCATCTTCAGCATTATATTTTAACATGCAGTGTATTTTTTTTATATTTTTCTCTTAGGATCTGACCACATTCGAGAGAAGGATGGACTTTGGGCTGTCCTAATTTGGCTGTCAATCATAGCAGTTCGAAAACAGAGTGTGGAAGAGATTGTCCGAGAGCACTGGGCAAAATTTGGCCGCCACTACTACTGTAGGTGAGAATGGCTGATCTATAGAAGAGTCAGTTGCATAATGCAATGAATTTTGTGTGTGTGTTTGTAGAGAGTACAGTGCCTGTAGGACTGTATACTCTTAACAAATTATAAATTATAAAAGTAATCATTCATATGTAGAGGTGATTATTGTCAAACTACAACCCACAACTTAAATCTACTACAGATATATGCAGTGCTGATTTGTGTTTTGGTAAGGAGAAAGTGGGGCCATTGTAAAACTCCTGCAGGCAGGTATGGATTCAGCATGAATTCTTTTGTAGATTACAGCCAAGGCATGGAGTTTGGTTTAGAATCTTTTTTGGAAATGGATAGGGTAACAATGCCTTCAAAAAAAGCAAGGCCAAACAAACTATTTTAATGTGAATGGTATGTTTATAAAACTAGAAATTTTATTAATAAGTCATCTTGTGCCTTTGGGAAAGCAATGTTTAAGAAATGCTGTCTTTAGCCTCTTGCTCAGAGGCTTGGAGGCTCTAGTGCTGGGCAGAGTTTGGGAGGTGGCAAAGAGCCTCCTCAAGGCTTGTGTGTCAAGAAGTGACCTTATGACTTAGCAACTTTCTTTATGCATTTTCATAGATTTGTAGAACATTGGTTTCATTTTTCCTGTCAACTTATTCTCCATTAAACCTTACAAATAGGACCTGCAACAAAATGCTGCAGTGTGTAGTTCTCCTGGTCAGGATGCCAGCCAGCCACACCCTATCTGAGTCCCCTCTTTCCCCCTCCATGCAACCCCTGTTTTTCATTTCCCCCTTTCCACAGTGAGGGCTTATCCACACTTCTGTTTGCCCTGCCACTTCCCCCACGGAAACTTGTGCATTAGTGCTGAATCAAAACCAATGGCAGTGGGGTTTTCCGCAGAGGGCCTTTTGGTTCTGATTTAGCACTAAATTTCCAGGGGAAAGGCAAAACTGTTTGGATCCTGCCTGGAAAGCACAGGACAAGCGGGAAACCGCTCAGATGCAGGCTCCCTAGGTGCAGGGCAAGCACACGTCAGCATTTCATGCCAACTGAGCATGCCTCCCAGCTCCTCTCCCCTTTTTTCTTTAACAATTCAGCACTTCTACAAACCTTCCTCTTGTGCATGAATGCTGCTATTTTCTCTATAATCACACTTGAAGGGTGAGTTTGCTGTTAGTATTAAGCATTTGGTGTAGACTGACCCTTGCCATGGAGACACAGGTTTTTAATATGTTGCCATGCCACATGTTTTTGCTATTCTTTTAATTCCTTCAATTCAAGATTTGATTATGAAGCTCTGGATCCCAGGACAGCATATTTCATAATGAGAGACCTGGAGGCTTTGATCACTGACAAATCTTTCAGTAATCAACAATTTGCTGTTGGAAGCAATGTCTACAGTGTGCAAAAAGCAACCAGCTTTGAATATGTGGATCCCGTTGATGGGACTGTGACCAAAAGACAGGTATGAAAGGCAAATAAAGATATGTGGTATGAAGGGAAGACCGCCCCCAAATTGGATGAAGGTGCATTTCACCACAAACAGAGCTCTCTTTCAAGAAGCTGTCTGCACCCAGTTTTCATCAATCACTTCCCCAGCTCCATGCATTATAGCACATCCTATTCAACAGTTTTCTGACTCTCAGAGGAGTATATTCAGGGGGAGAGAGTCTGCTGTAATGGGGAGGGAACAAAGAAAACTACTTCCATCAGCCCAGACAGTCTTAACTCTGGATCCAACCAAGTAATTTGTACATGTAAATAAAAATGCTATTAACAGTAACTGAAGCTGTAGTTAGCACATGGATAGTTTTCAATTGCATAAGTTGCAAATTAGTGCAGTATATTCTGACTTAGTATAGAATTATGTTAAATAACTAAATATAAGAAAGTTTAAGTATTCTTATCCCTCCCCTATAACTTAAGCTAATTAATATAAAAAGAATAGACAAATAACAATAAAGCAAAATAACTGTACAGCTGGGAATATGCATACTGAAATTTATCATTCCAGAACACCACAAAATCTATGCATGTGTTTCACTCTTGTTCTTTTTTTCATTCTGCTGTGATATATTAATTTAGATAAAGTAGTTATATTCCATGTTTTGTTGAACTTATTAGAGTGGAGTTGTTCTCTTTTTCTAGTTAGCCACTGTACAAATCTTGGCAGCTATAAGATTAATGAATATTCCTTTGAAGCAGCTGTTAGTTGACAGAATATAATAATAATAATAATAATAATAATAATAATAATAATAATAATAATAATAATAATAATAATAATAATTTATTATTTATACCCCGCCCATCTGGCTGGGCCTCCCCAGCCACTCTGGGCGGCTTCCATAAAAACCAAAAATACAGTAAAATCACACGTTAAAAACTTCCCTGAACAGGGCTGCCTTAAGATGTCTTCTGAATGTCAGGTAGTTGTTTATTGCTTTGACATCTGCTGGAAGGGCGTTCCACAGGGTGGGCGCCACTACCGAGAAGGCCCTCTGCCTGGTTCCCTGTAGCTTTGCTTCTCGCAATGAGGGAACCGCCAGAAGGCCCTCGGCGCTGGACCTCAGCGTCCGGGCAGAATGATGGGGGTGGAGACGCTCCTTCAGGTATACTGGACCGAGGCCGTTTAGGGCTTTAAAGGTCAGCACCAACACTTTGAATTGTGCTCGGAAACATACTGGGAGCCAATGTAGGTCTTTCAAGACCGGTGTTATATGGTCTCGGCGGCCGCTCCCAGTCACCAGTCTAGCTGCCGCATTCTGGATTCTCAAAAATTCTGTTTGCACCATCTATAAACTGTATTTACTTTTAATAGGGGCTAAGGATAATTTTCTCGGATGCATCCAGACTCATCTTCAGATTAAGTGCTTCTAGTCATGTGCGAGCCACTCTCAGGATCTATGCAGAAAGCTATGAAAAGGACCCGAACAAACACGACAAAGAACCACAGGTAAGTGCAGTTGGAGATTTCTTTTCCTAAAAATTGCATGCCTTGTAGGCGAGAGGAGGCCCCGAAGGAAATCAGATGGGTTGGACTTTCCACTGTATTGCCTGTGACATCTGCATACAGTTTGCATTGGCTGTGAAGAGGACCAGCGATGTGGATGAGCTGTTCCTGGAGATCAGATAGCACGACCACACCTGAAATGTAGAAGTTCTCAAATTCCATTTGTACATGCAAATAGGAGCATTGTTGCTGCTTAAAGCATACCCATATACTGACAGATCCATGTGACAGTTCCATTTCTGTGAAACCATTCCTTTATGCACTTGCCAAAATGAAATCCCAGTTTTGTGATTTATGTTGGCATTGTGAAAATTACCAAGATTGAGGACACTGCTTCACACAGACAACAAAGGGGCATAGGAAGTAGCCTAATAACAGGTCAGACCACATATACCAGATTGGCTACTCTGAACATAGCTGTCAACGTTTCCCTTTTTTAAAGGGAAATTCCCTTATTCCGAATAGGATTCCTCGCAAGAAAAGGGAAAAGTTGACAGCTATGACTCTGAATGGCAGTGGGTCTCCAGAATCTGTAGCAGACGTCTTTCACATTGCCCGCAACTTGATCCTTTTTAAAGTAGAAATGCCCAGGAACCAGGGACATTCAGCATGCAAAGTACCATATTTATTTGAATCTAATGTGCCATCAAATCTAATGCACACTCTAATTTTCACAAAGCAAAAAAGGTGCACATTAGATTCGAGTAAATATCTCCCAGCCCTACTGACTACCCCAAACTAACTTGTCTTGCGGGGGGGGTCCTTTTTTACAGACCCTGCCCCACCACCCAGTGACCCAGAAGCTCCTTTGCTGCCCAGGTGTGCTGAGGACTAGCCATGTGGCTGGCACACTCAGGTTGCCTGAGCTCAGGTGTCTGCCTCATACCCGGCCTAGCACCTTGTCTTGCGGAGGAGCCTGCGGCACTGGTGGGCAGGCTGGCCGAGCTGCGCTGAGGCTGCAGGGGGTGGGCAGGCAAGCATAGCAAAAACCTTTACTATTACAAACATTTGCTTTTTGCTTATAGAACTTAAGTCATGTAAAATTACATCTATGTGCACTTTACACTAGTTGATGTTAATTAGCGTCTTCATTTGTGATATGTTTCCATGGTAGAAAGGAAGGAAATACAAATATGTCAAGATTTATGTGCTGATGAGAAGCTTAGCTGCTTCCCCTTTCTATTCTTCTTTGCTAGCATGCAAATCTAAATTAAAATTCAACATTTTTAAAATAACTTTCTGTCAAGCCAATTTGTCTGCAGAATAACTTAGCTAATGCATCCCAGTGATTCGCCACAATAATATTACAGTTAGGAAACATGAATACCAAAGTCCAGGCAAGTTCTGTATTCCTTGTAAGGAAGAAATGTGAAGCAGCTTTGAGAGTCCTCTTGTATTTATAAACAAAATCTGCTCTGTTCTAAAGAGGAGGGAGCATTTCAGCAGAGTGCAGCCAACATTTGCAAGATCATACTTGCTTTACAGTTTTGTCAACTGGTGAGAAACTTTACAAGAATATCCTTGTCAGGCGATGAGAGGGCAGTGTAGCACCTGAAATTTGGGCTTATCCTTATCTGCAGAATAGCTATCATGATTTACACCTTTGCTCTTAATGTAGATACTAAGAAATCGATCAGATGCTTTAAAAAACTATAAAAATGCTAGTTAGCATAGAATGCTGATTACTGAAAGAAACTGTGTTAAAAGAAAGCAGGGAGTTTGTTAAGAGGGAGATAGTAAAAGCACAACTTCAGGCAATACCAAGGAGACGGAAACATGGAAGGTGCCTAAAGAAGCCAGGGTGGCTATCTAAAGAACTTTTAACTGAGTTAAGATTAAAAAAGGAGGTGTACAAAAAATGGAAAAGGGGGGAAACCACCAAAGAGGAATTCAAACAAATAGCCAGCATGTGTAGACACAAAGTCAGAAAAGCTAAAGCACGGAATGAACTCAGGCTTGCTAGAGAGGTTAAAAGCAACAAAGAAGGCTTTTATGGGTATGTTTGTAGCAAAAGGAAGAACAAAGAAACAGTGGGGTCACTCAGAGGAGAAGATGGTGAAATGCAAACAGGGGACACAGAAAGGGCTGAACTCCTCAATGCCTTCTTTGCCTCAGTCTTCTCCAATAAAGAAAACAATGCCCGACCTGAAGAATTTGGAGCAAATGATTCAGCAGAGGAAACATAGCCCAGAATAACTAAGGAGATAGTACAAGAATACTTGGCTAGTTTAGATGTATTCAAGTCTCCAGGGCCAGATGAACTGCATCCAAGAGTATTAAAAGAACTGGCAGATGTGATCTCAGAACCACTGGCAGTCATCTTTGAGAATTCCTGGAGAACAGGCGAAGTCCCAGCAGACTGGAGGAGGGCAAATGTTGTCCCTATTTTCAAAAAGGGGAAAAGAGAAGACCCAAATAATTACCGCCCAGTCAGTCTGACATCAATACCAGGGAAGATTCTGGAGCAGATCATTAAGCAAACAGTCTGTGAGCACCTAGAAAGGAATGCTGTGATCACCAATAGTCAGAATGGATTTCTAAAAAATAAGTCATGTCAGACTAACCTGATCTCGTTTTTTGACAGAATTAGAACCCTGGTAGATGAAGGGAATGCAGTGGATGTAGCCTACCTTGATTTCAGCAAGGCATTTGACAAGGTGCCCCATGATATTCTTGTAAAGAAGCTGGTAAAATGTGGTCTTGACTATGCTACCACTCAGTGGATTTGTAACTGACTGACTGACTGAACCCAAAGGGTGCTCATCAATGGTTCCTCTTCATCCTGGAGAAGAGTGACTAGTGGGGTGCCACAGGGTTCTGTCTTGGGCCCGGTATTATTCAACATCTTTATCAGCGACTTGGATGATGGACACAAGGGCAACCTGATCAAATTTGCAGATGACACCAAACTGGGAGGGGTGGCTAACACCCCAGAGGACAGGATCACACTTCAAAACGACCTTGACAGATTAGAGAACTGGGCCCAAACAAACAAGATGAATTTTAACAGGGAGAAATGTAAAGTATTGCACTTGGGCAAAAAAAATGAGAGGCACAAATACAAGATGGGTGACACCTGGATTGAGAGCAGTACATGTGAAAAGGATCTAGGAGTCTTGGTTGACCACAAACTTGACGTGAGCCAACAGTGTGACGTGGCAGCTAAAAAAGTCAATGCAAGAAGAAGGACACTGACAAACTGGAACGTGTCCAGAGGAGGGCAACCAAAATGGTCAAAGGCCTGGAAACGATGCCTTATGAGGAACGGCTAAGGGAGCTGGGCATGTTTAGCCTGGAGAAGAGGAGGTTAAGGGGTGATATGATAGCCATGTTCAAATATATAAAAGGATGTCACATGGAGGAGGGAGAAAGGTTGTTTTCTGCTGCTCCAGAGAAGCGGACACGGAGCAATGGATCCAAACTACAAGAAAGAAGATTCCACCTAAACATTAGGAAGAACTTCCTGACAGTAAGAGCTGTTCAACAGTGGAATTTGCTGCCAAGGAGTGTGGTGGAGTCTCCTTCTTTGGAGGTCTTTAAGCAGAGGCTTGACAACCATATGTCAGGAGTGCTCTGATGGTGTTTCCTGCTTGGCAGGGGGTTGGACTCGATGGCCCTTGTGGTTTCTTCCAACTCTATGATTCTATGATTCTAGGACCTTTTCTTTCAAATTGCTGCCTCCCACACTTTCCCCTCCCTCCATCCAGATTTTATCACAAGCCCTTCTTTTTGGAATATATCTGATACGAGAAAATCTGGATTGAGGGGAGGGGAAATGATTTAAAGGAGAACATCATGTAGACAATGGAGAATTCATGAAGGTACACAAAACTATCCACATTAGAGAACAGTATGAATGAGTCCATAGAGAGGCAAGGGAGGCAGCAGCAATATAAAAAGAGAGAGGAGCCTGGAGCGTGAAACAGGTCGAAAGTAGATTCTTTTTGAATCTGCTCACTAAGACAGTGCTTTATATAAAAACAATAAACCAACATGAAAATTTGTATTTAAGTATGTTTTCTATCACAAAATAAAAATTTAAATACATATTTTATCTCAATATGCACATTGCTAAACATATTTGCATTATGGTATCCTTTTTCTCTATTGAGAACTGTATCACAAAATTCAGAGAAGTAAAATCCAAAGGATCTTTATATTCTAATATACAGATTAGGTCAGTTTCACACTGAAATTCAGAGAACTCTAATTTCTTAAGCATCCCCAGTGGAAGGGAGCTCTTTTTTAAGTGTCTGCTGTGAACTGGAAAATCGTCCTTTGCACCAGGACACTGGAGTCACAATGTTATTCTCTAAAATTTACAGTGCCTGGAACCTTTAGATATCAAACTGCAGTTTGTTTTCTACAAACATAAATCATCATATGTCTATGGTTTATGATTTATATCACCATATATATCACCCCTGCAGCTTGATATTTAAAGGCTAAGTGTTCCAGACACTGTAAATTTTAGAGAATAACATTGTGACTCCTGGTGTATAACTATGGGCAAGGCTAAGTTCCTTGTGTCTTTCTGAACTCCAAATGGTACAGAGATTTCTGGGGGAAGGTTATGATGGGATAATGCAGGCACTGACAAGCCATGGGTTCCTGCAGAGCACTTGTATAACAGGGTCAAAAATAAAAAACAAATAAGAAGCTGGGGAGGGAAAGGGAAGGAGAAAAAGAGCTACCAAACCTCGCTGGAAATTCTTTCTAAAGTTTTATTTATTGACAGAGGGACTAAAACAAGGGGAGGAAATATGTATCTGCATTGTTGGTGGAATTTCTCCTTTACTGCCATAACTGGTGGGTGCAAAAATGGGGGGGGCACAAAGGAGTTATTTTTTATGTGGGGTCTAAACTTTGATGGAGGCACTTCCGGCTTCCGACAATGAGATATGGTGGCCTCCCAAGAGATCAGACAGCCAGTCATGCCAGTAATTCAGGGTTAAATGAGGGTAATTAACCCTCACCACCCGCAGACCGTCCATTATTTGCGCTCCGCAACAAGATGTGGAGGCAGGGGGATGCTGGGTGATGTCCAGACATGAATATGACAACTCTCCAAAGTCAGTCTCATCAGCCAGGTGTCCCTGTTTCTTAAAAATTAAAAGATTTGGGGGGGGGGGGGAAACAGGTATGTTCTGGCAGGAAAGAGTTAAAAGAAAAATCTGCTAAACTACACAATCGTTGGAGGCCAAGTTCCAGACTTCAAAAAGACTCCTTTCTTGTCGTCTTGATGAATGAGGTGAGCGGCTGCCGTACTTTTGTATTCATTATAGCTGCTATTTCATGATTTGGCGAACCTCGTCAAGAAAGAAATAATTACTCAAAGGAAACACAGGAGGCGTAAAATTAATTGGATGTATCGGAATCACAGTCCTCGTCGGAAAGCCCCAATCAAAAATTGGCAGAGCAAGATCAGATATGATCGCTTAGGCTGAGGAAGATGGTGGCGGCGACTATGACGCAGTTAGAAGAATGAAAGTACCAGTCTCCTTTAACGAAAGGAGGTCAGAGATATTTTGTATTTGTACTACAAAAGGGGGTGTACTTTACAAAAGATGCATTTGCTTGCATGGAATATTGTTACATATAGCTTGAAGAGAGTGCAGCGATAGACTCTGGATGCCTGCCAGCTGTCCGAGGGCCCTGGAGAGCCGGTGTGGGTTTTTATGAGGAAATCTGAAATAATCTTTGTATTATGTACTGATTGCCAAGTACATCCCTACTGTATATATGAAACATCAGCATGCTTAGAAAGATTAAAGATGTCACCAGTTAACTTCAACCCTGGATGAAAGCCCAGAGCCTCCTTAGAGCAAGAATCAGCAGGAAAAAAGGAGGGGTAATCAAAAGAGGACTTGTGTTTTTAAAATATTAAGACTGAGAACAATATGGAAAAATTGCCCCCTGCGTGACTATAAATAAGGAATGGTAAAATAAAACGAGAGAGAGAGAGAGAGAGAGAGAGAGAGAGAGAGAGAGAGAGAGAGAGAGAGAGACAGTTATACCACCGAGGAGATGAGCAATATCAGCAGAAAATAAAGGATGAATATTAGCTCTTGAAATACAGAACACGGGAAGTCGCTATTGAAATTAATTAATTTGGACTATATAATTGGATGTATTGTTTTTTGTTTTTTGAATTTGGAAAGATTTGTTAATTTGTTATCAATATGAAATTATTATTTTTTTAAAAAAACTTTGATGTATTTAATGTATTTATGGTGTTATTCCCGATGCTGCTGCTTCTGGTGCTTCTCAATAGCCATTTAATTGAGGCACAGAAAGCATTAGTTTCTATGGGATTGAGTGGGATGCCTGCACATTCCTGAAGTCCAATTCCTGCTGAATAGAGGGTGGGAAGTCCTTTTTTATCCCTGCCAGTAGGAAAGCTTAGGGTGTACATTCAACCTTTTTTGTCGTTCACGGCCATCTCATATTCTCAGGCAAAATGGGGAAAGTTTTAGTCAACGTATTGTGGAAACACTTATATGGCATTGCCTTCAGTTTGCATGATAAAACTAAATATTTTGCCATAGTTTTTCAATGCACAGGATTTCTCTAATTTTAGAGTATTTTAATGTTTATTTCAAAAGTGCACTGCATAGTTACACATGTTTTTCTAGGGCATTTCCTTTCACAATTCCAGCAGTTTAAAAGTTCGGTCCTGTAAAGATTTCACATGTAACATTGGAGAGAGCCCCCACCATTACACTTGGACTGAATACAAGATGAAGTCTTTGCAGAACTAGCATGTGGCTCAAACCTGCGGTTGTATTTCTTTTCCAGGACAATCTCACTCCATGAGATTGTCCTGGAAAAGAGAGCATAGTTCTTAACCCCAGCTTAGCAGAGATGGTGTGGTGTCTTGGTGTGTGGTTAAGATCCAGTAGGGTGTCCAGATTAAAGACAGCTACTGCGCTTAAAATACTTGTGTAGAAGTGGGAATTGAGCTGCACTTTCTTAAATTGCCACTTCACAATGGAGCCCTTTCCTCTTTTTCACTTGGCCACCCGAGTTGCTAGCAGACCGTATGCATGAACAGTGATGGTGGTTCAGTGCAGCTGAGGCCCATTCTCCCACATGCACCTTCTGCTCTGGCAAAAGGAGGACAGCAGAATGGAACCCAGCACCAAAAGAATTTAAGTCATCATTCTCCCAATTCACAAACTATGGCTCCCAGCCAAATTGTTGGGTTCCCAGCCCCCGCCATCCCTAGCCTACATTCCTAGATTATGGAAGTTGTAGTCCAGCAACACTGGAGGGTCACAGATTTGTTATCCTGAACTAGAGGGACTACATATGCAAGTAATATAATAGACTACACATAATTGCTGCTGCACCACCCTGACCTTGACTCTGCTTGGTGCAGGTTTTGCTAAAACAGTAAATTGTCATAACTTGGGATTAAACATGTCGGTAGTGCTGATAAGTAGAATTGTTTTCAGCGTGGACACCATTTAACTCAAATGGAAATGCGTCATGGGAAGAGACAAGACTAACTACTGCTTTTCACTCCAGACATACCTGAGGAGACCTGTAGTGCATTTGTGATAACTTTGCAGCCTGTAAAACACACACACAAATCTGGACATATTTCCTGTCTAACAAACCTCTGGCAACAGAGTCAATTCTTTTTCAAATGATTTATTTTCCAAAGTACTGTGAGATGAACAAGAAAACAATAGGAAATGTTCTGCCAACATGAAACACTGAAATATTTGAGACATTTTCACCCATCTAATTAAGACTAGGGAAAGAACTCTTGTTTAAGAGGCTGGGCCAGTTAAAGGACATTTCCATGTTAATTGATGAAAGCAGGATTAACAGGAGATAAGTGAAAAATGGGACAGTGAGATAGTTATTTTATGGTGTCCTGTTTTCTCTCTATCTTACATAGGTTAACAACTATGCTTGTTTCTTCTTTCAAGACCTATATCCAACAGAGACTCATTCTAAGGTCTACACACTGCAAGAGTTTCCAGCACTGTTAAATGGCCCTTCTCCTGTGCCTTTAATGTAGCACCTTGCATGTAGAAATTCAAGCAGCATGTTTTCCCATAGCACTATATCTCTAATGCCACTTTACAAATTCCTATGTAATTACTCTGTTTAAATGCACAGCACCATCCCCAGTTTATGTTTTTCAAAAAATAAAAAGGTAGCCTTATCAAAAAACATGCTTGTCTACATTTTGTGAACATTACGTAGAATGCCTTCAAGTCTCCTATTTGAAAGGTCTGATCAGTTAGGTTTTTCTAAATTCTAGAGCTATTGCTTTACATTAAATGTCTGGAGACCTCAGTTTCCCTAAATATTTAACTCTGCCAAGAATTTCAGAGACTTTAGAACACTTTCCTGTAAATTTAAATTATGTACAAAGACTATTATGAAGCTTCTACAGAGTAGCACTCTTAACTGTATTCAGATGCAGTTAATAAAGCTGAAATATACAGTCTCTGTGGCATTTGGTAGAAACAGCCAGATACTGTGTTGCATTCAGAATTCTGGATTAATTTGCTTTAATTCTAAAGTGTAGCTTCCTTATATCACCCTTTTTTCCATTACCTCTTACTTGCTTAAGCAGCAGTTTAAAAAGAAAGACAAATTATACTAGTTTATCAATGACAGTGGGAACACTGATCCTTTCTAGCACATTATGGAATTATTAGTTTTAATGGTTTCATTAATAAAGTGTGCACAAGTTCACTTCCATCAAAAGAGGGGAAATAATCATTCTCTGAGATAAATGAAACCTGGTCAAAATGCAAAGGTAATTGTGTTATCTGTGTAGCAAGCAAATCTCAAAAATAGTTGTGAAACTCACTAAAGATAAAATTCAGTCTATGTTAGAAATAGACAGAATTAGTGTAGCTTAAATTCAAATCATGAATGTACGTGTAATGATTTCAATAGCCTTGGGTGTTGTTTTTGAATTTTCTGGCCATTGCAAGTGGAGCGTGCACTGATAATTTTGTTCTCCATGGATCTAGTAAATCCCCTTTATGGCCATCTAAGCTGTTGGCCATCACAACAATTCTGCAATCCAGTTCCATCAATTATTTATTTTTGTGTTCATTTTTATTTTAAAAAATAAACACAAATGCTCTGTCTTTCTTTACTTGTCCAAGGAGACTCCCAATATTGTTAAAAGACTAAAACATTATTATTATTATTATTATTATTATTATTATTATTATTATTATTATTATAAAGCTTTGTTCAGACTATGTTGTACAGGTCTGAAGGTCCTGAGTTGCTGGAAGATAATAAAGGATTTTAAAAATAGGAATAAAACATTAAAACTTCAGCTAACAAAACAAAAACTAAGCTGCAAAGAATAGCAAAATACAAAACAGTCTATAAAAGCAAAATCTATGAAAACAACACCAGAAAACAAAACAATGAATAAAATTGACACATCACAGTGACATAAAAGCATCTTCCCCTACTATTAAAACTAGTTATAGGATGAAGGCGATTCTAAGAAGAAAGACTTTTCCCATCTGCCAGGATTTTGTAAGGGAGGAGGCATAAAGGAGTTACTACAGGATGAAATGTGCTCTGTAGGAATTAATGGAGTTGATTTACCAACCTAAGTGAGGCAAAGACCCACCTGCACACAACCATCATTCACACATCCATGGTCAGAGTTCGGTCCTGTAGAGTGCAACCCTATCTGACACAGAATTAATCTTTGTTCCTGGATCAATAGCTCTGACTCTAGCTTCTGCTAGGTTGGATCTGACTTCTTGTTTAAAGGTTTACCAACCATATGTGGCCGATTAAGAACTGTGATATATATTGGGGGAGCAGCCAAAACGTTGAGCTTTTCTAAAGAGATCAACACCCCCCACCCCCATTTGTTGAGCTTCTTTGGGGAATGCTGGGGAAATATACCCCCCAAAAGAGGACATTGGGGGGCAGGTTTCTCCTTGGGGGGGGTAGAACCTCAGTTAATTGAGTAGTTTCGTTGCTTTTCAGTATTTTTTGTGTTACTTTGAAAATAAGTCTCTTGCTCATTCTTCAGCAAATCTGAAGTCCTAGGCTATAGTCCAGCACAAGCATCATTAACACCACTGAAATCTGTTCATGACTGTATCTCATTCTGTGCTAGATTTTGGTCGTGATTCTATATGTAAGTTTGAAAGGTCTCTTTATAATGGATTGAAAGCTACAGGTCTGGAGCCTGCTAAATAGCGGAGACTGAGCCCCTCCATGTCCTAGGGTCATTTACTAGCCACAACTGATGTATGAACAGGACCTTGGACTTGAATGCACTGTCATAATTTCATTATATGTCTTTATCAAGCCAAACCATGACTATGCTAAATTTAGTTGTGTCACACTGGGCCTGATTTGATCTTGATGTAAAGGAGAACAGGATAATAAAGTGATTAGCATGTATCTTTGAATCTCTATCTGAACTATTTTTAGCTGTATATTATTGTACTTTGACTTTTTCAGTATTAATTTACAAACTGTAAAATATATTCATGGGTCTAAATAGATGCACCGTCCAGTAAAACCAACAGAGCATGTGTTGATAAAAGTTGTTTCCCCAGAAAGACTTTGTTTGGATATGTTGCTACCTTACTAAAGATTTGGACTTTGTTTAGTCAGTTATTTAATTACCTACAATTACTGTATTGCCCCAAATATAAGCCACACTTTTTTTCCAAATTCCATCCGTGAAAAGTTAAATTGAGGCTTATATTCGCGACCTTACAAAAATCCAGTATGTAGCCAGGAGCATGGGGCAAACAGTGCTAGGAGCGTGGCAAAGCGGCGATGCCCCCCCCCCACACGCATAGTCCCCCGTCCTCTCCCCCAAGGCCAGGAAGGGAGAGAGCAAGAAAGGGAGCGGCTTATATTGGGTATTGTCTCCCCCCCCCTTGACTTTTATAGTCAGGCCAATATGGTAATCAGGTAGTGGGTTTGGGTTTTTTATTAAAAACATTTTTACAAAAGGTTGGAAGAACTGTGGCAGTTTGTGTCATCTTTGATGAAAAGCAAGAGGGGAGAAAGAAAGGCGACCACTTCTGCAGTCCCTTCTCTCCCACACTGGAAGCAAGATGGGGTCTTCTGCAGTACTTGTGTGTGTGTGTGTGTGAATCTAAAAACAACGTACGATATTCTCTTTAGAACCATTGTTTTTTTAAGATAAGCACATTTCTACAAATGTAATAAACTAGAATGTATACAATTAATAGACTAAGAGGATTTTCTTTAATAAAATGTCAGTGCTATAAAATCATACTAGCTTTCCCACAGCATTCCTTATGGTGCCTGAATAGACATCCTGAAGCCTGTAAGTTTGCTGCCTGAATGGGCTGCCCAAGGCATTCATTTGCAAGGGTTCTACTTGCAGCTGACCACCCCAATTTTAAAGTGCTACCCGCCCTGGAATGTGGTGTCTCTTTACATTCCATATGCAACAATATTTACACAGCAAGCAATCTCTCCCTATGATTTCCCTCCCAAGGAGTCCATAGTTAAGACGGCATTCCTGATCCTTTGGGTCCAAATGCCCACCAGATATCCACCCCTTCCTGGGATTTTATGGGGCCCCTGATATATTTGAGAGAGCTGCATAGGCATTTGTTAGACCCAAGTGTTTTTAGTTCTCAAAGACCACAGTGCCTAAGGAAGCAAGTTAAGCCAAAAGACAAAGCGTTGTATTTTTTTGGAGCTCAGCATCTATCAAGACTTTTCCAAGGTCTGATTTAGGGTTGTTTCACTTGAAGCTAATCCATTCAGATTAAGAATGGCATTTATAAATGAAAACAACCTGTCCTCCATCTTTCTATGATGTGAGCCATATGAATGAATGAATGAAATTTATTACAGTCCCAGACCAGATGCACATACCGTGCTAAGCGAACATAAAACACAATAGAATTAAGTTTGAATTAACAACCAAGTATGACAATAAACAAGGACGCGGGTGGCGCTGTGGGTTAAACCACAGAGCCTAGGACTTGCTGATCAGAAGGTCGGCAGTTTGAATCCCCGCGACAGGGTGAGCTCCCATTGCTCAGTCCCTGCTCCTGCCAACCTAGCAGTTCGAAAGCACGTCAAAGTGCAAGTAGATAAATAGGTACCGCTCCGGCGGGAAGGTAAACGCGTTTCTGTGTCTGCTCTGGTTTGCCAGAAGTGGCTTAGTCCTGCTGGCCACATGACCCGGAAGCTGGATGCCGGCTCCCTCGGCCAATAAAGTGAGATGAGCGCCGCAACCCCAGAGTCGGCCACAACTGGACCAGGGGTCAGGGGTCCCGTTTACCTTTATGACAATAAACAATACGAATATGACAGCCATTAGAAATGTGGTTTAGGTCTTAATCTAAAATATTATCTAGAGTTTGTATCTGAGGCCTTAGTCTTTGTAATAGCACAGCTTCTTCCCTGAGTTTTTTGGCAGTTGCGCAAAATCTGGCCACCTTTAGCGTGATCTCTAGGTCCCTATCCTCTATGAGGGATTTTAAGCATTGAGGTTCAGACCCACTTGGAATCTTCTGTATAACAGAAAGACCAAGCGAATATCCTCATAAAATCGACATCATAGCAAGACATGAGATACGGTTTCCACCTCTATCAGGCCACAGAGGCAGACTCGCTCCGCATATGATTTACCTACATATCTCCCCTACAATAAGACAGATGGCAGCATGTTGAATCTAGTGAGGGTGAACGGCCGTCTATATTTAGATATTTGTAATTTTGACAGATAAATTTCTGGGGCAAAACCATTGTCTTTGATTGCTGAGTGCTTATTCATTTCACTCATATGACATATGTCAGGAGTGCTCTGATGGTGTTTCCTGCTTGGCAGGGGGTTGTGGTCTCTTCCAACTCTATGATTCTATGATTCTATGACACTGAAATTCTACATCCCAGATTCATTGGCGAATTGTTGCTCTGGCTCTCTCGTAACCTGTGGCTATCAGTGCCTGTGACGAAAACTCCAAGCCTTTTAGCTTTTCATAAAATGTAGTTTTCCATTTTGATTGATAGTGATTGATAGGGTTAAGGATGCCAGCCTGACAGGAAAGAAGAGTTTTATCCAGTAATGGATCTTCAGGATCCATATACGAGCACTAACAGGGATTTGACCGACCTCCAAGTGGACAGCTATATTAGACATGTAATAAGGGATCTCTAGTAGGGAATGATAAAACTTGGTTTGAAAGGTTTCTAAGGGATCAAGGTTTTGAAAGTTGCCATAAGCAGCCATAAGTCAGTGCCATATGAAATTGATACTTGAAACTCTTTAGCCATGTATTTCTTTTGAAGTTCATTTCAGTTATGAGACCTTTCATTTATGAACAAACCACCCTGAAGCAATTGCCACATAAAACACCATAAATCAAAATATAAACTTACAAGACATTGAAAGACTATTTGATACATCCATTAATGGAGGTTTGCAATGAAATTATGGAAGGGAAGAAGGCACCGGAGTCGTGGAAAGAAGCTTTCATCACATTGATACCCAAACTAGAAACTGAAAAGACACAACTTAAGAACTACCGCCCCATCTCCCTCCTAAATGTGGATTACAAAATATTTGCAGACATTTTAGCAAGTAGATTTAAAAAATCTATTCGGAGCAAAAGGCTAAATTGATAGTGAACAATGTGGTGACGGAAGAGTTTAAAATTGAAAAAGGAACACGACAAGGTTGCCCTATTTCCCCTTTGTTATTTATTTCGGTCCTGGAAGTGCTCTTAAATATGATTAGAGGAGACCGGTTGGTGGAAGGTATTCAGGTCGGAGCGAAACAGTATAAACTTAAAGCATTTGCAGATGACCTAGTATTGACTTTACAGGAGCCAGAGCCAAGTACCAAAAGGGTATTGCAACTGATTTATGAGTTTGGTCGGGTGGCGGGATTTAAACTTAACAAGCAAAAAACCAAGGTTTTGGGGGAAAAATTGACTTCTTTAGAATCAGAAAGGTTTCAGAAAGAGACAGAGCTAAACGTGGTTAAAAAAGTAAAATACCTAGGGGTAAACATAACAGCGAAGAACATGAATTTATTTAAAGATAACTATGAAAAATGCTGGTCTGAAATTAAAAGGGATCTAGAAGTTTGGTCAAGACTGAAACTTTCCTTGTCAGGACGTATTGCTGCTATTAAGATGAATGTATTGCCAAAAATGCTGTTTTTGTTTCGAACTTTGCAGATTGTGGATAAAATGGAGTGTTTTGGGAGGTGGCAGAGAGATATCTCTAAATTTGTCTGGCAGGGCAAAAAGCCCAGAATTAAGTTTAAGATATTAACTGATGCTAAAGAAAGAGGGGGCTTTGCCCTGCCAGACTTAAAGTTGTACTATGAATCAGCAGATTTCTGCTGGTTGAAGGACTGGCTGCTTCTTGAAAACACGGATGTTTTAGAGTTGGAAGGATTTAACAATGCTTTTCGATGGCATGCATATTTGTGGTATGACAAGGTTAAAATTCATAAGGCTTTCAAGAACCATATTGTCAGAAAAGCAGTGTTTAATGGACACAATACAAAGACTTATTGGAAAATAGGACCCCAAGGTGGCTATCACCAATGGAAGCTAAGGCCCCGAAAAGACTCAATATGGAGGCCAAATGGCCGAAATATTGGGAAATAATAGAAAAAGATGGAGATAACTGGAGGTTGCAGAGTTTGGAGAAACTAAAGGATAAAGTGCGAGATTGGTTACATTATGCTCAGATTAAAGAAGTTTTTAAGTTGGACAAAAAGATAGGATTCCAGGTGGAAAAATCAAAGTTAGAAACAGAACTGTTAGAACCCAGTTCTAAGATACTTTCAAGAATGTATAACTTGTTGCTAAAATGGAACACACAAGATGAAACGGTCAAATCAGCTATGATAAAATGGGCACAGGACATAGGGTACAATATTATGTTTGCTGACTGGGAAAAGTTATGGACCACTGGCCTGAGATTCACGGCATGTAATGCCTTGAAAGAAAATATTATGAAAATGATATACAGGTGGTACATGACCCCAGTCAAGCTTGCAAAGATATACCATTTGTCAGATAATAAATGTTGGAAATGTAAAGAAACTGAAGGAACGTTCTTTCACCTCTGGTGGACCTGCCCTAGAGTTAAGGCTTTCTGGGAAATGATATATAATGAGTTGAAAAAGATATTTAAGTATACCTTTCCTAAGAAACCAGAGGCCTTTCTTCTGGGCATTGTCGGCCAGAGGGTGCAAAAGAAAGACCGAACTTTTTTATGTATGCTACAACAGCAGCAAGGATACTCATTGCTAAATACTGGAAAACCCAAGATTTGCCCACACTGGAAGAATGGCAGATGCAACTGATGGACTATATGGAACTGGCGGAAATGACTGGCAGAATCCGAGACCTGGGAGAAGAACTTGTGGAGGAGGACTGGAATAAATTTAAGGACTATTTACAAAAACATTGCAAATTGTTTGAATGTTAAGAAAGATGTAAGATTAGCAACAACATGGTACCAATAAATTAGTTAAAAGGAATATGAACTTAAAAGTAATTAAAAGAAAAGACAAATTTTGGATAAATACTATGTTAAAACTAAGTCTTTAAAACTGTGATCTAAATTATCTAAAATTAGGAATATAAAATATTGGAAAATTATATTATAAGAATTGAAATAAGTTAATAAATTGCTGGAAAAATTTAAGATTCTGGAATGCAGGAACGAGAGTTGTGAGGAAGTCCAAGGAGGGGAATGAAATGTGGATATTGGAAAATTACATGTTATTCTGTATGCTCTTTACTGTCTAAACAAAATTTTAATAAATATTATTATAAAAAACAAAACAAAATATAAACTTACTGTAGCACTTCCACTTTTCTTGATATTTTTCACAGTTGTGTGTAGGCCGGTGTGTAAGCTGCCCGCTTCTGATTTGTGACAAGATGGAGTGTCTCTGGCCAATATTATACAGCTGCAGCTGTGTTTCTTTTCTACTTAACTAAGAGAGAACTCTAAGGCTAATAGTCCACATACAAAGTTCAGCTGGCTGGCAGCAGATCCCAGCTCCACAGAGTGGGAATGAAATCCTATCATAATTGTGGCATTGAATTAATAGGGTTGCTCTGTTGGGTGTATTACTGTTGGATTTTGTGAGAAAGAGTGATATCAAAGGAGAGGAGACAAACACTTAATGTCTTACAGATGGTACTTCAAGTAATCACTACTGGCTCATGCTATAAAGTCTTCTCATCCCCAATAGAGCTTGCAAATGTAGGAATTAAAAAACTAGCAATGGCAAAGCTTGGAGATTACTGTTGTTGTTGTTTTCCATTTAATCATCCCTGGAGACCATATAGTTTGTGTATTTGCATAGGAGAATTCCCACAATTTGTTCTACTATTCAAAAAAATTGAACCCTTTCCCCCCCGGAGGACAAAATATGGTTAGTTGTTTTATAAGCCTGTGTTCTGCATGTTGATCATAAAAGTACTTGGCAGATAAAGTGGTATGTGTTGTTGGTAGTGGAGGGACCCTGCCCAATTGCACAAAACCTTTGAAAAGCAAACCAGTAAGGTGTTGCTGGCATGATATCCTCAACTTGATTCCATTCAATTCCTTGCTAGCATAATTGACATCGCATAAGGACTGCCTGCCTTTTTCGCACCTCCCACATTTGTGTCCTCAAGTTACATCCCAGCTTGCTGTTCATCTGGGGCCAACTTGGCATTTTGATATGATACCCAAACCTTCTCCTATATTATACACAAGAGCTGTGTTTCTGGCAGAACAAAACATAGAGAGCATTCTGGGTCACAAATAGAGCCCAAACAAATAATGTAGCTAGCTGTAGTTCAGGCTCTATATGTGGTGCCATACACCTGCTCTCATTGGCTTTTTGCTACTGAAAATCCTTTCCTGATTTTAACATGAATTACAAAAACCCTGGTAGCTCAGATCTGTATCTACACTTTGAGCACAAGCCAGAGAAAGGCGGAACACTTTAGATTGCTAAATTACATGGATTGGAATTGCTGAAACACTCTTAGCAGTGTGATCCTTTTCAGCAGACCTTGCATCTTAAGTGAATTAGACTAGAATAATTACTTACAGTTTCTGGAGTTCAGAGGCTTTATTCATGGAGGAACTATTTTTGAGATGAGTGGGAGGGAGGGAGAAAATAACAGGCATCTTGTCTAAAGATTTTTTTTAAGAAGCGGTTTAATGATCGCCTCTTTCAGTGGGTCTGGGAAGGCTCCCTCACAGAGGGAAGCATTCACCACCCCGCAGAGCCCATTGCCCAGCCCTTCCCGGCTCGCTTTTATCAGCCAGGATGGGCTAGGATCAAGGAAACAGGTGGTCGGTTTCACTTCTCCAAGCAGCCTGTCCACATCCTCAGAGGTAACAGATTGGAATTGATCCCATGTAACAAGACTAGACAGAACTCTAGCACTCTCCTGCCCTGGCCCTGCTCCCATGGTGGAGTCTACCTCCTTCTGAATCTGAGCACCTTTATCTGCAAAAAAACTTTGCAAAAGCATTGCAGGAGATATTGGGCTCCCTACCAGGCCCTGGTGGTGCAGGTGGTTCCAATAGATTGCAAACCACCTGAAAAAGTCTCCTGCTGCTGTTTTCTGCAGATGCAATAGAGGCGGCGAAGAAGGCCCTCTTTGCCGTCGCCATTGCCACTTGGTAGGCTCGACGTTAAGCTCTGTGTCCGGTCTGATTCAGAGTGAGTTTTCCACCACCAGCGCTCTAGCCGTCTCATTGATTGTTTCATCGCCCTCAGCACCGGGAAAACCTCGGGGCTGTCCGGGCTCCATGCAATCGGAGAAGGCGCTTCGGAGCCAGACAGTCAATAGCCCTGGTTAACTCACATTCCAGTGGGCCACCAGGGAATCAGGTGAAAGGCCATCAACTTGGGATAAAACATCCCCTACCACTCTCTGGAAGCCAATTGGATCCATTAAGTAGCGGGGGCGGACCGTGCGAATCGGTCCCACCTCCCTGCAGAGGGGAAGGGTCACGGAGAAGTCCAGTTGCACCAGGAAGTGATCTGACCATAGCACTTATTTTGTTTCACTTTTAGTTAATGTCAGATCACCAACATCAGTAGAGGTAAACACCAAGTCTAAGGCATGTCCGCGGCTATGAGTTGGGCCAAATTTATTCAGGGACAGCCCCATGGAGGCCATGCTTTCCACACAAGTACTGGCTAGATTGCTAGACAAACAGTGCCCTCATGTGGTTTAAAGTAATGCATACATTAACGACAAACTCAAGAGAAGGAAATGCATTTGCTTTTCACCAACAATCCTATGTGGATATAGGATTGAATCCTAGGTAACTTGCAAGTGTGATGGAGTAAATGGACTCTTTATCTGGTAGGGGGAATTTGTAATATTTGGCATCACAAATGCACGTCTACCCTTGTGGAGCTGTGTGTTACTGTAATTTTATGTAAACACACTTTGTATGTCCATGAACTTCCTGCTCTTTTATGCTGTAATCCAAACTGATAGGCCCATGTTGTATGCACAGCCCTGCTGGCTGACTTGGAAACTGCAAGCACTTGCTGTGGCAGCCTGCAGCTAGAGTAGCAGTCAGCCCAAATCAGACCTGATGCTGTCACAGGATGGTAGGGAGGCTGGCTCTGCATCTGCAGATCCCAGGCTAGCTCAGTCCATCCAGAGCACCCTAGTGGAACAGAAAAATCCTCCGGTGGCGAGCAATAGTGTGGGTGGAAGCCCAACTCTCACACACCATTGCATTACAATGAGGATTTGGATTGCAGTGTTAGCATATGAGCCACCACTGATTAAAAAATATATTAACAGAAAGGCTTTTTAAAAGTGTAAATTCATTATTATGTCTTCCTTTAAGCCATTTTTCTTTTTTCTTTTTTTCTTTAGGCTGTACTGAGTCCTCTCATAGCAATTGCGCTGAAAATATCCCAGATTCATGAGAGGACAGGTCGTAAGGGTCCTACCGTCATCACCTGAACCAAGGAAAGATCGCTAACCCCGGGCCAAAATTGAGAGGGGAAGGGAGAAAGAAGACTTGTCAAATCATATTCAATTTTTTTGCCTTATATTATTTGAAGGGTTTGAGGGAGGTGGGAGGGAGCAAAATTCAGTGCTGATCACTAAGACAGCAGTGCTTTTGCTTCTGTGCTATGGCTTCAGCATCTTATTGTACTCATAAATAACCAAAGAGAAAAGTTCATTTTATATTAAGACTCAGTTATTGCAAAATGCCAGTGTGGCAGAAAAATCTCGTTCTCTGCATTTGCAAAGCAGGAGCAGGCTGCATACTATGCAATCTAGATTTTTGAGAATCCTCAGCTTTAATTCAAAAAGAAAGTACTCATGGTAAGTGTGGAAATGTTCTGTCATGCTTTGAAAAGGCTCAGAAGCAAAAGGAGTTGTTTTCCAAACACAGTTTGGGAAGGGACAGTTCACTATTTTGAACTAGAAACAAGGCTGTCGGTCACTGGAGCTGACTGGAAGACTCAGTACCCAAGATGCACCACACAAAGAGGTGTGTCAATGAATGTGTGAAAGCAATGCCATATATGCAGGAGCTGCACATGGGGCTGTTCTAATCCTTACTAGCATGTGTAGCCCAACCCTCTGCATGTATCCTTAAGGCTGTATTGCAGCTTTAAGCAGACACAGTGGTACCTCTGGTTATGTACTTAATTCATTCCGGAGGTCTGTTCTTAACTTGAAACTGTTCTTAACCTGAAGCACCCACTGCTGCCGCCACCACAAGGTTTCTGTTCTCATCCTGAAGCAAAGTTCTTAACCCGAGGTATTGTTTCTGGGTTAGCGGAGTCTGTAACCTGAAGCGTCTGTAACCTGAAGCGTATGTAACCCGAGGTACCACTGTACTTTATTTCCCTGATTTATCATGAATAACAAGCACTGTTTTATACACTATTTGAAACCTGGCATCTACTATTGCATCTACTATTGTGCAATTGAGACTTTTGAATTTAAAATGTGAAGGAAGAAAATAGACATCCAGCCAACACTTTGATGAATGAAAGTTCCCCTTTCCCACCCAGCCCCCTTCCCAACCTCCCTTCTTTCAAAGGATATACCAACTATGTTACGGTTACTAAACAATCCTGAAGGAGGCCTCCTTCTTTAGTATTTAGCCACTGCAGCTGTCTTGGCAGAGACCCTTGTCTGTCATTAGATTTTACACATTTTGAAAAGACTGCTGGCACGCTCCCTCCCCCCCCCCCCACTTTTAAATAAATGAGCTATTATAAGTTGGATTCAAAATATTCGGATACTGTCTCCCAAGATGAATTTGTGTTCCACTTCTTTGCGTTTGAGTAATTGGCAGAGTTTGACTTTACTACGCTGGAAGAGTCATGGGATCCCTTTAAAAAGCCATGCTGCACATTCAGAAGACTGTCTCTCCCTGGAGTGTTCAGTTATCACATGCTGATTTAACAGAGTTCTGGGACTAAATTGGCATTACAGTGGTACCTCTGGTTGCAAACTTAATTCGTTCCGGAAGTCCATTCTTAACCTGAAACCATTCTTAACCTGAGGTACCACTTTAACTAATTGGGCCTCTCACCACCACCACACCGGTGGCACACGATTTTTGTTCTCATGCTGAGGCAAAGTTCTTAACCTGAGGTACTACTTCCGGGTTAGCCGAGTTTGTTACCCGAGGTACCACTGTACTCTCTGGTTATAGAAGTGCATAATAGCTGAACACTCAGAGACTTTTCCAACATACTGTTTTGAACTTGAGAAAACTAACTTTTTAAAGGGGTCATATGCCCTCAGATATTGGAAATATGGTGGGGTTAATCCTCTGAGATTAGGGGAAGAACAATTCTGGGCAGATAAGATACATTAGCGAAATGTTGAAGTCCTGGTACAACATCCTCATGTTTCATGCTTATGTGATTTCCTTAAATGCCAGCACAAAATGAAATGAAGGAAGTGATGCATAGTTCTAAGCAGGGCTTTTTCAGGAAGAACTCTCCGGAACTTAGTTCAGGCACTTCTCTAATTCACTTAGCTGTCTGAAAGCGGACCACATGCTTTATCAGAGGGTCATAGCATGACATATCATGGAACAGATGCAGCAGAGGAAAGAATGTTTGGGTACACCAAATTGTTCTTGTGGCTACGGAAGAACATGAAGGCTCCAGCCATGGCACACGACACTGAAATGATAAGAACTATTTGTGCATGTGACTCCTTTGAATGCTTTTCTTTGCTTGTCATTTGTTGAGATGACTTTGTGATATTTTAGTAGCCTAGTAATATTAATTGCAATTGCCAAATGTTCCTTTTTAGTGCAATCTGAGTGATCTTGTGCTTTCAGAAAGGGATTTGGTTTATTCTGATATTTGTCAAAACTTACTATGACATTGAATAAAGTGAAATGCCATATTTTTGCCTTGCATGAAATTGCTGATAATAAGACACAGCTTGGCCTAATGCAGCACAGGTTTTTTTTAGCTGTGCCTAAGTAAATGAAGCACTGATTGTTTTCTCACTTCTAAAAGCACAGTGTTTTATTGCAGTATTATTAAACATCTTTTTTTGTAAATCTAAAAACGTGTTATGGTTCCTGTCTGTATAGTACTTGTACATCCATAGCTCATCATTCTGTAGCAAGTTGTTTATTTGCTGTGCTGTAACAATGGCCCTCTATATATCGACTCAGACACACACATCCATCTCCCAAGTGCCGTAGGAGCAGAGGGGATAGTGAGCCAGACAGGAACTTCAGAGCCATCACCGTGCCTAGCTTAGTTGCTTAGGAGGAAAGTGAAGCACATGGAGACACTTGCTTGGATCAGGGCCTGGCTAAAAGACAAGAAAGGTGGAGTAGAGCCTCCAGCTCCTATATAAGCTCCCAGTCTGAGCAGCTTCACTGCTAAAGCCATAGCTTCTACTGGACCCGCCAGGCCTGGGCAATGGACAACAGGTCTGCTCAATAACACATTTTAGCTGCTTCCTAGTGTGTAAAGGAATTTAAATGTTCATATGGTATAAGAGGTTTGGGGGATTTGCTCATGGATTTCTGGAGCATTGCATTTACTAAGTTGCTTTCACTCTTAATTTACAGTGCTGTCACAAGGATAACCTGACTGCTCACTGCTATAGGAACTTATGAGACGAATCTAGGAACATGGCAAACTGCCTTCTATTGAAGCAGATTGTTGTCCTTCTAGCCCAGCATTATTACACTGAGTCTGTGTAAACACTGCTAACTTAAAGCCCCATAGTAAGTGGCAAAGGGGCACTTTAAAAAAAGAGCCCTGTGCTTAAGAGCACACAGATGCAGAGCTCCTGCGCTGGCTACTTGGGCCTCATGCATCCAAACCATTTTCTGTCCCTCTGAGCCAGGGACCTTTTGTATTACACCCTGCAGGCTCATCCAACTTCCTTTTGCATCATGCCTTCCAGGCACAGGTTTGCTCTTATAAGCGGAACTGCTGTTTGCTGCTTGTTCCAATTCAGCGGTAAAACATAGGTTTTCCCGGGGAAAGTGGCAGGACCAAAATATACCAACACTCCAACACAGAGATTTAAAGGCCGGACTTGTGCCTAGAAAATCGGCACAAAAGGAAGCCTGGATGAGCCCTAGGTTTGCATTTCCATGTACATCAGGGTTTTTTAAGGTTATTATTGCACAGTCTATCAACTGCTAGCCATAGACCTATTTTTGTCAAGTTTTTACAGTCTTACAACCCTATTTATTAATTTGTACTCCTTGAACTAGGGACCTTGTGTAATGATGTTGGAACTCAAGGGAAAGCCTCCAAAGTAAGAATTCTACCTGCATTATTCTGCTTGGGATTTTTTTGAAACATTGACAAGCTATTGGTTCCCTGTACATTTTGCCTTGTTGCATGTAGTTTTGGAAGATACAGGAATGCCTATGAAGACATTCCACTAAAGGGCTTTGCAAAATTTCTTTATTCTGCTAAACTTCCTTTCCTCATGAAGTAGAATTATAAATAATCGTACCATATAAGGTTTCGACTTACTGAGCATGCTCAGAAGGAATGTGGTTGGTAACTGGAGGTGAAATCTAATCCTGCAATAAAATTCTAGCAGACCACGAGGAAGCTCCTTTGTCTAAAATGGTATCTAGTACGCATGCTTCCCACTGCAGTAACTTTAGAGCAATCACAGGGTTAAGTGACTTATAAGGAAATGGTGTAAGAGGAACTGTGTACATACTTTGGATAGTAAATTTAAACTTCCGTGCAGAAATAAATATTTTGGACTACTTTTTCAATCATTGTCTCGTGGTTTTTGGCTGTCCATGAGACAGAGCAAATTATTGTTTGCAACAATCAAACAAATGCCACTTTTCTTTGAAGAGTTTTCAAGTACAAAATTTATTGTAAGAAAAACAAAAATGTAATGCAATATTAAACATTATGTAAACCAGTTACCTCAGTAACAGTACATCATGGTAAAATAACAAAAGCTAACTGTGGATTATTGATCATCCTCCAAAGTTAGCAATGATTGTTTTCTATTAAGTTGATATCAAAACTCCACAGGAGATGCAAAAAAAGAAATGTGATTTAAAATACTGCATATGGACCTAGAGGGCATGAATGCAATTTCTCTCACAGTGCAAGTGTCCATGGCCTTCATTCTCCAACTGGCCATTTAAATCCATGTGCTGTCAACTCTGCTTAGGGAGCCCCTCTGCCGCCTCGCCCATTTCTGAGAGGCAGTTGCACTGGATAAACAGGTGTAGGAAAATTGCATAAGTGGAAACTGCTGGTTGATTTCTTCATACAAATGCCCTTTCCCCAAAGCAGCAGCAGAGCTTATTTCTCTCTCTGTGTGTGAGAGTGCATGCCTCATTCAACAGTGCTTTGTCTGTGGGTTTCTTTTGTCATTCCTTTGAGAAGGCCCCTCTCTCTGACGGGCACTTCCTCCTGCTACAGTTGTTGATCTTTACAGGATAAGAAATGACAGCAAGGCTGAATAAAGCTACAACAATGTAAACAAACATACCCAGTTATTGCAGCTAGCCAGCAATACTGGACTGGACTCAGCAACATTCTTCAAAACTTTAGCAACTTTACTCAGGCTTTCTGTAAGTTCCTGCAGTTACTGTCTTCACTCCATTGCATAGAACAGTGCTTGCCTCTCTTCACTTCGACTACACTTTGCATCCTGTGCATTAACCCCAGCCGCTCTCCCAAAATAGCAGGCACAGCTTATCTCCGCCTCACGTCCTCTGGCAGGCTGTTCCCTCAGCAGCTGGCCTGTGACACGGATGTGCAGCAAGGCTCTTCACGCGTGGTCAAGTTATGTTCTGCAGCCTGCCGCACGGAGACTTCATACGAAGGCGGCCACTGTTCCTGAGGGCTGGCTTCCTCCAGGAATTCCAGGCTGCTCTCTGTGTAAAGAGGTGGAGGTATGTTGTACATGTCCTTGACTTGCTCATGGGGGCAGATGGGCAGTGCAAAAGTCTGCTTTTCGGGATCAGTGCTATCTTCGTATGATGGTGGGTAGAAGTCAGGCCTGCACAAAAAAACAGCCGAGACAAAAAACCACACACTGCTTAAAATGGTTCTGTCTTGAAATCCTGACAGTCTCTATTCACTGTTTATAAAAAGAATAGTCTGCAACCACCTGCGGCCCATATCTGCTCACCACATTCTCTGATCTACTCAAAATCTAGACAGGTAGGACCCCTTAACACCATTTTCAAGAACCTCAGTCAGGCACCAAAAGGATCTAAAGTGAAGAGGAGTGGGGGCTGAGGAGGAAGGAATTGGGTGGGAAGTTTTGTGTTGTAGGCCTTCAGAGCTCTGATATGTTAGCAGTTGTGGGGGGACCACTTCCCAAACCCCTAGATTCAATAAAGGGTTAGAATCTGAGCAAACTGATAAATTCCTGAATATACCCAACTCCCTCCCTCCTGAGGCCAGCCTGGAAATGGCTCTCTGGGGCTGGATTGTTGAAGAAACAACAGTGATGATGGCCTTTCAAGGGAAGATCCTTGAATCTTTGAAACCGGGATTGCCAGGGTTACAAGCAGCACAGGAAAAAATGCCTTTTGCAGGCAGCTTTTGAAACCCAGGGTTTCAAATACAAAAGAATTAAGTAACCAGGAATCCAGATAACAGAGGAAGGTAGATACAAGCTAAAAACTAAAAGCAGAACATACATGGCAAAACTGACATTTTTAAAGAAGAAATGCCTGATGGCAGGAGGTGTAAGCTTACCTCTCAAACACAATTTTTATATAAAAACATATGAAACATATATATGACATGTGAAAAATAGAAGAATGGAAACTAGTCTGGAAACATTTGAAATGTGATGATTTCTGGAGAGAAGAAGCAGACAGTGGGGAGAACTCCATGCATGTTGGCTGGGAGAAGCTGCACTGAGAGACCAAAGAGCCAGGCTGGCCTCTGGTCTGGACTCAAGCTTGAAATGTAATGTTCTGCACCCCCTCCGTTGACGACTTTAGGCTGTAAATATGTGCCTTAATTTTAAGAAGGAAACAAAAACCCTGGTTAAGTGGCAATACACGTGGAATCTCGTGAACTGCAAAGATTGGGGTGTCCAGTAATAATATATTCTTATGACAGTGTGATAAAGCTTGACCAAGGAATGGTGATCCTTACATTTGCTCAGTTGATATGTCCCTTTCTTCTGCCCCTCTTTGTGAACAGAAGATGCACATTCTGCCCAAGCTTATTTCTGCAGGGTGATTTATTTTGCAGTGCAGGGTGCAAGCTCTTTTGAAGTGTTCAATCTTCATGGTTATCTAGACCATGGCATGTGCCACGTCCTTTTTATAGAGCTTCTGCTTTGCCTATTGTTTATGGTCCCGTTACCACAACAGAACAGGAAGTGACATTTGTATCCATGACCCACTAACAAACTCTGCCAGGCTGGAGGCCAACTTAATTAAGTGCATCGGTCTTCACTCTCGGAATGGCAGAGACTCTTACCCAGAAATCTCAAAAGCAGCTTGAGCAGATAAAAGTGAGCAACTTTAGCCTTTGTTGAACACCACTAAAACAAAGAGCTCAGCTCCATGCAGTGCAGCATGTTCCTGATCTAGAGAGACTAAGCAAGCATATGCTACCCTTTTCCCAAGGAGCACAATGTGGGTCTTTTCAATGCTCATAACAATCTCTAGCTAGCTAGACCACCCAGCCACAGCCATCCAGTGATTTTGGTCTGTGCAGAGAACAGGATTTGGTCTTCCTACATACCAGCACTCCTCACAACACAGGACTTTGCATAACAGAGCACTATATGTGGTGGCAAATATTCCAGACACTATAGCCCATGGAGTCACTTCATAATGCCATCTATATACACTTATATAGGAAGCTATAGGAAGGACAGACTTGTAGACATACAATTAATAAAATACTGCACTAGCAGACTCAGGGTTCAAAGTAATGAGAAGGAAATGAATTTGGTGCATATGGCAGTAATAGCAGAGACAGAAGGAAAGCTGCAGAACATACTTAAGAATTCAGTTTTGCAGCCTAAAAATAAATGACAATAAAATAAAGATTTTTAAATGGCAAGTAGAAAACTACTTGTTTCAGTGTGTGTATGTGTGTGTTTTGAGTAAATGCAAAAGAATTAAGTAACCAGGAATCCAGATAACAGAGGAAGGTAGATACAAGCTAAAAACTAAAAGCAGAACATACATGGCAAAACTGACATTTTTAAAGAAGAAATGCCTGATGGCAGGAGGTGTAAGCTTACCTCTCAAACACAATTTTTATATAAAAACATATGAAACATATATATGACATGTGAAAAATAGAAGAATGGAAACTAGTCTGGAAACATTTGAAATGTGACATTGGAAAAGCATGTGTAAAGTGGGTTAGATAGAAAGGCCAAAGAAGAAATATTGGTGGGCCGGGACAAGAACCAGTGCAAATGATGAAGACAATCATGTAGGATGGGCTACATAATAAGAAACAGTGAACTACTCAATGATATAATTGAACATAACACGGAAAGAAGAAGGTCAAGGACCAGATAAGTTTAACAGAGCAAACTGAAGAGGAGTATACCATAGGCAGTGCTGTAAAGTATTTCATGAGAAGTCGAAAGGAATCAAAGGCCAATCGTTGGAATGCAATACATGGAACATACCTGTCTATGGTACTAATCTGTGTCTCTTGAAGTCTGGGACTTCCATGCATAAGGCTGTGAAATAAGCCCTTGTGCTTACTAGCTTCATGATAAGTGCTCCAGGAAATCCCAGAGATGAGAAAAAAGAAACCCAAGGGTAATAGGAAGTAGGCAATAGGCAAACTATTGCACTTGCAAGCAGAGGCACTTGTAGAGAAGCAATAGGCTCCTAGGCAGATGAAGGCAAAGCCCAGCAAGAGCACAAGCAAGCGGAGAAATGAGAAGATGTTCTTGGACATCTTTGCAGATCGCCTCAGTCTCAAGTGTTGGGTAGGTCTGCTCCAGCGCTCCGTCAGAGTTTTATAGGCTCAGGGACCCAATTGGCCTTTGGACAAGGAAAAGAAGCAGGTAGTATTATGATACTCATTAACCATTTGCAGCTGCTGTAATATCTCAAGAGATTAATTTATAATCAAAACACTGCTCAGGAACTGACAATAAATGCTTCCTGTACTCTTCTGCTGCCAGCATAAACTCACAAACCTTTCCTGCCTAGGATGCTAATGGCCAGTGACTGGAACAGAAATGGAAGACTCCTTGGGCCAAACCAAACAATTTGTTAGTGTCCTATCTGTGCCTTAAGTGCAGAAAACTTTTAACACGTATTACCAGCAAAGGGTGTGTATAATCCTGCTAGTATTCATTCCACAGTTGTAATTTGCTAGCAGTTTGGTCACATTTTAGCTATAGGAAGACACTGAGCTCCTCTAAGCAACTCTACTTATGGAGCATTCATCCTGATCTTTATATGCAGAGCTTACACAGAGGTCATACTATACCTGGTCTTTATTGAGCATTTGTTTTGATTTGTTTTCAGGGAGGCTATACAACAATGAGCAGCTCTCTTCATTTGCTCATTCATTCCTCCCATATTTTTCAATGCATTGCCACATCACTTTCCAAACTGTCCCAAAGTCCATTTCATTTCTAAAGTGGATTTGTTGCACAAGGGCAACCGAACATGGCCATAGCCAGGCTTGATGTTGAAGGGGAGGGGTAGAACCGAGCTGTTAGTTAAATATTTTTATTTATTTATTTGATTTTAGGGGGCAGCTGTCCCCTGCCCCCCTCCCCGGCTATGCCCATGCAACTGAGCACTTAAATCCCCTTTGATTACACAAACCAAAATTCACAGTACAGTACTTGCTTGAAACACTCCTGCAAAATAGTGGCAGTCTGGAGGCACCCACAGCTGAATTCAAAGCTTGCAGCCTCTTGATGATTTCCCAGTAGAGCTTGCTCCTAAGACAGTTAATAAAAATGTTGGAAGTGGGATCTTGTTCCTGTGGCCATCATTGCACACGCTACCTGGAAAGCACACAGGAAGGAATGCACAAAGGCATCAAGGCCACTGAGTGAAAAGATACCACCCAACCACCAGTCACACCATAAAACTCATTATAAATCAACCTCGTTCCAGTTCTACTTGTGCCAACTTCACTGTTGTCATTTGTGATGCAGGGTCCGCCCCTATGAACTTGACAAGGAGAATGGAATGTACCAGTTGCCCAACAACAGCAGTAAATATATTCAGGAGAGCTGAACCTTCAGTGACTCGAGTGGATGAAAGTCCTCAAATCTGTAGAGTCAGAATTGAAGCCACGGTTCCTTTGCAGCATGAACGTCAATAACAACAAAACATGACACAGCAACTAAATAGTAATAACCTAATTTGTTAAATAGCTGCAGCTGTCATATTGTTATGAGTTTGCAGGTGCCAGACTCCCCTAAATTCCTGGGTCCAGTAAGTGCTAGAATTTAATCAAGCCTCCTGAATCTCTGGATCCAGCAAATGTTAAAATATAAGCGCAGCCAGTTTCCTGATGAGGTAATTTAATCTCCCTGAGACCTCTGGGTATAGGAAGGTATATTATTATTATTATTACTAATAATAATAATAGCCTGGGAGATGAGCCATTGGGAAAGCAAAGGAAACTCAGGAGAGGAGCTCTGGGCCAGACGGCAAATGGGTGGGGCAGTATTAAAGCCCATATGCTGCCTGCAAAACATGGAGCTCAGGTTGAGGGTGGGTTGCAAGAGAAATGGAGCATTAGAAATGACCCTAGGAAGGAGGAGGTGTGGAACCCTCTGGAAAACCCTTGCACAGTGCAGGATTTTGAAGAGCTACTCAGTTTTGCTAGCATTCTCACACACTGCCTCAGCCCCTGCCTTGACCCAAGACTCTCCCATTACCCTTGAGGCCCAGGAGCAGAGATGGTAGTGGAAAACCCAGACCCAGCTGCCAGTAGGCTTCACCCTCAGGGGTCTACTCAAGAGAAAAGCCAGAGAGGAACCAGGCATACATTGTAACCTGACAAAGGAGGGCCAAGTTGTTGAGACATAAATCCCTCGGCCTCTTCTGTAAGGAGTGGGAGATATTGTAATAGCCTTTTCTGTGTTGGTCAGCATTACTTGGCTCTGGTTTCTAGTCTATTTCCTGCTGCTGGCTTCTCCCTCAGCTTGGCTTTGGTGCCCCCCTCCCTGCATCAATTTGCTTCCACTGTGGGTCCTGCTTCCATGCCAGCTAGATATTGCTCCTGCTCAAGTTCCTGCTTGCTTGGTCACCAGGTTTGAGTAATAGATCAGAATAGACCAGACCCAGCCTGGTTGCTGGGATCCCACTGCAGTGTCGCTCCTTCCTTGGCACTGTAAAATAAGCTCAGCTAGGGAGGAAAGTCTTGAGGGGAGGATTCTGTAAAGAATCAATGGATGTGGAAGGGCTAAGTAACCCTCTCTGAAAACGGCCATGCAGAAGCAGCTCACCAGGTGGGCAGAGCTACCATGAAAGGTTTCCAGGAGGTGTGTCACTGTTGCTTTCAGGAAGTGGGGGGTGGGTGGCAGGCAGGTCAGTGTGTTGCAAATGCAGTCGCAGAGCCAATCTGGGACTCCTGCCATGTGTTTGCACTGCACTGACTTCCTTGCTGCTTTGCTCTTCTTGCTCTGGTAAGCAACAGGGACCCACCTCCACTCCATCCGGTGAGTCCCTGCTGCATCCCTGCACTGCAATTAACTGGCAATTGTATATAGTTCTGACCTCAAGTTGCTTTGGTGTTCAACTGCCACCAGTCAGTTGGGCCTTTAATCTTCATTTTTGTAGGAATGACATTCTGCATTGCTGTAAAAAATAAGCGCTAGACTGAAAATGACGCTTCATGGTATATCTTTGCTGTTTAGGTCAGCCTGGCCATCTCCTTCTAACATGATAGCTAAACAATAATGAAAGGTTGTTAGGGTGCTGATTGAAAAGAATCCAACTGTCTTATTTTGTATGAAATAAAAAAGAAATTACCTTGAGATTTGTACTGGGAACTTCTTTTATCAGAAGAGCATATATTTTTTTCTAGCTTGCTGATAAGAGTGAACTCACTGAGCTTGTGACTCATTCTTATATGTAACTTGTAAATGGTCATAAAATAATGTCCCTGATTACTTTGAGAAAGTCCACACTGAAGTTTATTTAGTGGAATAAATCGTAGTAAAACTTGTTGCACACACACACTATATTCTATACCCTCTTCTCAGCATTGTAAGAAGGTCAACCACACAGGCAGCACCCATATTCAGCTTCTTTGGGAATTAAGCCACTGGAGACTTCGGTGTTTTGTGATAATGTGGTTTATATACTTGTAGTATAGGCTGAGCATAAACAGAGATACAGCTTGATTCCAACAGCTTGATTTTCCAAAGTTCATTGCTTCCCCAACAGGTTTCTAGGGCCCCCAAATGCTGTTAGCTTCCAGAGACTAAACCTCTCTCTCTCTTTGACTTGGTGTCACAGAGAGCCTGGTGACATCACGTGCAGCCAGAGAAGAGGGGAGAAAAACATGCCCTCTTTTGCCCCCATGGCCCTCCAGATGCACCTCCAGCTATTCAGTTTATGGTAACATATTGCCCCAAGCTTACATAACAAAGGGATTCCCAGCAGACTACAGTGTATTTACTTAACCAAAGACTTGAACATTTTATAAGTCATTTTCCTTGAGCAGTGATTTCAGTCTCTCATCTATAGAAATAGCTGGTATGGAAGGGACCTTGAAATCACCCAGCTCAACTCTTAATCCCATTAGTACAACACCTATTTCATGTTTATGGTGATACAGTAGGTTGTACTGTATAGTACATGGGTAGGCAAACTAAGGCCCAGGGGCTGGATCCGGCCCAATCGCCTTCTAAATCCAGCCCACACGAGTAGAATGTGTGCTTTTATTTAAAATGCATCTCTGGGTTATTTGTGGGGCATAGGAATTCGTTCATTTTTTTACCCAACATATAGTCCGGCCATCCACAAGGCTGAGGGACAGTGGACCGGCCCCCTGTTGAAAAAGTTTGCTGACCCCTGGTATAGCACTTCTACGGTCACATTTACTGGCAGCAATGAAGAGCCGTGCACTTAAACTCAGCCACCTTACCTGCTGAAGAATGGTGCCCCTACTAATTTAAATTGCCTGTCTCTTGTAGAACTGTAGGTGCATAAAGGGAAGGATAATTATATAAGAACATAAGACGCTGCCCATTGTATTGTCTGCACTGACTGGCAGCAGCTCTGCAGAGTTTCAGGCAAAAAGCTCTCCCCGCCCTAACTTCTGCATGCACAGCAGGTGCTCTTTCAAGGAGCTGCAGCCTTTCCCTTAGTGCTAAGGTTTGTCCCTACTAGCCCTTGGCATGGAATGCATCCTCCAAAATGTGACTCAAGGCATTAATGACCCCATTTTAAAAGGAAACATAACTTCTTGTAGTTGCAAATTCTTGTGTGGCTTCAAGACCTTGAACATCCCCAGCATTCTTTGAAATGCTGGAGCTGGCTGCTAGACCATGGCGTCTGCCTGTTAAGCAACACAATTTAGCCCAGGGTGGATTGAACTCTTCCAAATCATGCACAGCCCATCACACATTTTTATATTTTAGCAGGGTAACAGATTCCTTTGTAAGTGACAACAAACTGTGGTCCTGATTCTATCAAGTTCAGGGCAAGGGCACTTCGTGCAAACATAGCATCAGTTTCTGGCAGCATTTGCATGAGAGCCACATGCAGGGAACAAATTATGGGGTGCAGTCCTCGCCTTCCTGTACTAATTGGATCACTCATCTTTTATCTTCTGGGATGCTGCTGCAGCTCATGTCTTAGGCTTCTGCTGGATGCAGCACTGTTTGGAGAAAGAACTACTTCCTTCCACTCTTGGTTACAGGCCTCTGCCTCAGGGCCCTCCATTGGGAGGGTGCCCAGGTGTCCTACTTTACAATCCTTTAAGGTAGGGGTGGGGAACCTTCAGCCAGTCTTGGCCCACAAGGCCTTTAAAAAAGAAAATCACGCCAACCTGCCAATCTTGTTGGGAACTTGTACACATAGACAAAGCTCACTGTAGGACTATTTTAAATTGCCTTCATATTTTCAAAATAAAATATTCCTTCCAGTAGCACCTTAGAGACCAACTAAGTTTGTTATTGGTATGAAGTTTCATGTGCATGCACACTTCTTCATATTTTCAGTGACTTACCTTAACCCTCCCCAGCCTCTCACATCATGAACATTTGCTGATAGAGACCTGCAGGTGAATGCCAGCATTGTAGAGCCCATAGCCTCTGTTGAATGATGGTATTACTCAAATAAAGATTACTGTTAAGATTATCTGCACAGCCTTTTGACCTTCTCACACAAGCCCTGTTGAAATCATTAGGGTGTCGAGTACACACTGCACTCACTGACACTTAAGAAATGTTGTTGCACTTATTGACTTCTTTTATTTGCCAGCAATAAGATCATGCAGAAATGACACCTAAATGGACAGATCAGAGATTAGATATAAGACTGTTCTGATGATGCTTGTTTAATATTGAGCTATATCACTGTTTTGTGGGAGGTAATCAATATTGCATAGCAACCTGTTGACTTTTATGGCAGTGTGATTTTCTGGGATAAGGTATAATTCATAATAGAGTGTTAGGGGAGGGGTAGTCATGCTCCTTCTGGGGTTGTTTGTCCACCTTCGGTGCCTACCCTGCATACAGCTCTCACCTGTGACTCCTGGAAGCTGTCAGCACACAACAGTGGTCATATCCCAGGAAATGGCTTTGACTGGTCTGTTAAACCATGTAAGGGTAGCCAATG
This sequence comes from Podarcis melisellensis, assembly GCF_964234715.1. Taxonomy (NCBI): domain Eukaryota; kingdom Metazoa; phylum Chordata; class Lepidosauria; order Squamata; family Lacertidae; genus Podarcis; species Podarcis melisellensis. Next base: position 783,757 of record NC_138543.1, read on the forward strand.
GGTCTCAAATCCTCCATGAGTTAGAAATGTCCCCTGCTTGTGAAGACAGGCTCCAGCAGATTGAGTGGGCAAGACCAAGAGTGGGTCCAATGGTCAAGAAGGCACATGCTGTAGAGGGAAAGGAGGGGCAGATGGGGCTCATCCACCTGAGAAGGTGGCCCATCTAGGAGAAGGAAAACCCTGGTCCTAAACCACTGCTGCCTTGTGGCTATACTCATCTGTGAGAAAGACTTTGGGAGTAAACTTTTCTTTGGGAGAAAAATCTGTACCTACTGCCTTGCAGGACATCTTCAGGAGAGGAAAAGGCTAAATAATATTAATATTAATATTAATATTAATATTTATTTATATCCCGCCCTCCCCAGCCGAAGCCAGGCTCAGGGCGGCTAACAACAATAAAACAGTACAAAAGTAAAAAAATAAAGAGTAAACCCTACACAAATCCAGAGTGAAGTCCCTAAGATGGTTGCATGGTGTCTTATACGCCTCCTTTTGGCAACTCCTGCAGCTAAGCTGGTGCCTGATGTCTTGCTCTGCTTTCCTTTAGACCCCATTAGTGAGGCTGAGAGGGAGGTCTTCTTGACTGTGTAGCCCAGGCTTGCATCTCAGGCAGGTCACTTTGGTGCTGCTAATGCAGCAAAAACAATGCAGGAGGCAGCAGTTAGGAGTTACAAGTTTCTGCAGCTACAGCAGGATTCTCCAGTGGTTTGTCTTTGCCCACAGAGACACAAGCCACTGTCTTTCAGGGCAGATGGATGCCAACAAGTTTCCACCATGGAATTCAAGAGTAGCATGTCTCTCCATTATATGACTCACGACAAGTTTGCTGTGCAAATTAGGCCATTGGTCTTGAGCTTGTGGCTTGAGACCCACTGCTGAGCCACAGACACAGCCTGGCCAAAGGTGGGTCCATAGAAATGCATGGTTAAATTAAGAAACCCATCTTGTAAAATGCTTGTTTGGAATAAATGTGGATCTTCTAAAACTATGAAACCTCCTATAGAAAAATGTACAGAAGGGGTTCCCCCAAGAAATCTTTAATTGCATATGTTTCCCACATAATTTTTAATTCCATATCACTGCAAATATCTGCAGTAGAAACATCCCAGCGATGTGCCCCATTTCCTTTTCCCACACATGCATGAAGTTTTCTTGTGCTGTATCCACAGAAGACAATAGCCAGATGTGAGTTTTATTTTATAAGTCTTTCAATCCATCTCCTATGTGGAATTAAGATAAATGGAATGGTCAACAAAGAGCAAGCAAATCCAAACAGTGGTTCTCTCACTATGACCATCCACATTTTGTTGGACTACAGCTCCATCATCCCTGATCAGGAAGCTTGTGGGAGCTGATGGAAGCTGGAGTTCAAGAGCATCTGCAGAGCGACAGGTTTCCAGTCCCTGTACTATCGATTGGACACTGAAGCCCATCAGAAGCCTGTCAGAAAAGACCTGTTTAAAGACATGACAAAACAGAGAACAATGTGTGGCTTAGAGAAACCCATAACTAAGTAAGAGAAAAAGAGGCTGGACCAGAGCAGAAATGAGCTTTTATGTGAAGCTTATTAAAAAGTTGCCTGGCAGAGACTGGGTACCTTTAACAACCACACAACCTGATCAGCTACGCAGAGCTGGCTAAATTGACATACAAATTGCGGGACAAGGACAACTGTGACTTTAAGGAAGAATGGGAGCTTTTTATAACTTATCTAAAAAGACAACAACATGAATTGGACTCCTTGGCAGGTTTTGAATAAACATACACAAATTTATTAGTTGATAACATGGTAAGGATAACATAATGTAAGGATATGTATAATTTTATAACATGCAGAGAATAATATGTGCTGAGAAATCAGAGAGAGGAGCTGAGGGAAGTCTCGGGAGGGAGGGAAGGTTTGAAGGGGTGTGTGGAAAAAGGGGGAAATAATGAATATATGTTTTGATAATCTGTTATGTTGAAATTGTTAATAAAACATTTAAAAAACAACCACAACCACACAACCAGCAGCATTTCAACAGTGTAGCGTGTGGGGCTAAGATGGCAGCCACTCCAGTCCCAACACTCCCCCAACCCTAAAGCTCCTTGCATGATGCTTGTGAGCCACTTTGAGCTCTAGCCAGCAAAGGCAGGATCCAAATGCAATTCAACAACTATAGTTATTTTCTCCATCACTTGATCACACTAAAAGTTGACGCAGCTGTTAAAGGTACCGTGTCTCTGAAGGGGAAAATTGGATAATAAGTGAATAAAAAAGGAGGTCTTGCTTCTATTGGCTTTCTAATGCAAAAGTGAAATCTATACTGGCAGAAATGCTCATTAGTGAACAACAGTCAGATATGTGAGCGGATATTATCATAAGCAGCTTTAAAAGAGCTCAAAGGCTATTTGAAGACTCATCTGTGAAAGGCCAGCAGCTGTTAGCCAATAAGTAAGGACAAAAGAAAAGGGATGGTCTGTGATGTACGCCACCTAGTGCTTGAAATGCTGGTACTTTCCTGCACTTCATATTCCTCTGATCACACTTTTCCATGTCCCAACCAGGTATATATGCAGCTGTTACTTAAGGCATCTAATGAAGCAGACTGCAGTCCACTAAAACATGTGCCACAATAAATGCATTCGTCTTTCAGGTGCCACAAAACTCTCTGCTGTTTTTACTGCAAGAGACTACTAACATTGGGAATCGCTTGTGCTGAGGACATGGACTTTTCCAGACTCTGGGCCTGCTTATAGCTTGTCATCTTTATTATTTTTTATTATAATTATACTGTCTCTTCCCACCCATCTTTCTTTCCCTCTCCTTTCTTGCTTCCCTTTTCTCTTTCTCCTTTCGTAAGTCTGATGTTCCCCTTCTTTCTCTCTCAAAATGATGGCAGTGGAACCATCTGACAACCTAATGGTGGGGTGGTGTCACAACCTGAATACTGCCAACAACAGAAGTTTACCTTTAGTGTTCAAAAAAGTTCAGTGGTGTGAAATCCAGTGGCCCTGGGGGGTCAAATGCTCCCTGTTGTTGATCCAGCCAAATTTGTCAAGGTACAAATGGAGTAAGACCAGTCAGATGTTGTCTGACTGCAGCTCCTGCCAACCTAGCAGTTCAACACCAGTGTAAGTTCACACCAGTTAAGTTGATAAATAGGCACTGCTGCGGTGGGAAGGCAAATGGCGTTTCTGTGCGCTCTGGTTTCTGTCACGGTGTTCCATTGCACCAGAAGTGGTTTAGTCATGCTAGTCACATGACCTGGAAAGCTGTCTGTGGACAAACGCTGGCTCCCTGAAAGCAGAGATAAGCGCTGCACCTCATAGTTGATTTTGACTGAACTTAACCATCCAAGGATCCTTTACCTTTACCTTAACCTTACAGCTCCTATCATCCTTGATAATTGGCTGGGACTGACAAGAACATCTAACATCTGGAAGGCCACAAGTTCCCCAATCCTGGATTAATGGAAATCAGGGGCGCCGACTTATAAAAAATATTGGGGGGGCCCATTGGTCCTGCCCCGGGAAGTTTTCTAAATTTTAGATGAAAATTAGTGAGTTTTAAAGTTTTTTAAAAGTATTTTAGAGTCATATGATCAACATTAGAACCCCGAAAACTCGACTCTCTATAACTCCACACTCCGGGAAACTTGACAAGCCTGAAACACTTTTTGGCTTTGAAAAAAGAAACAAAACATAAACACGCACGGTATTTTCGTAAAAAGCTAATTTAATTTACAGTAACAATTATGCTTATAGACTATTACAGAGCAGTGAATATATAGCTCTGAAAAGACTGAAATGATATTTAAATAAATCCTAAACTATCATTAAAAGAATAAAACATAAAATATTGCTGTCGTACAGTATTAGCACTTTGATTAATAAGTGAAATAGCTAATTTAAGCTTACTTTGAATAAGGCTGAGGGTTCATTAAATAAAAATAATATCTCAAAGTTAATGCTTTAATACAGTTAATATAGTTAATACAGTATGCCTAATACTGTATGTAAATACTGTAATACTGTATGTAAATAACGGGCTTTAATTGGGTCTTACACCCTAAAAATATTTAAGTATTTGAAAATAACTAACACAGTACTATAGTAATATAGAAATACAGTACTAAACTAGTACTAATATTTCGAAACTGAAAATTTAACATTCTGTATGTATTTAATTCTCTATTTTATAAAGATTTTTAATATCTGACAGTGAGTTTGGAGTAGCCCAATGCAAAAATCCTGAGGATCCATGTGGATCCATGCTTTGTAACCACGTTTTGGCACCACTGTGACCCTAGGCAACAGTGGGTGCGTGATTTTTTTGGTGCAAGATGTAGCCATGGACATGCTATGTGATCTGATGGTGAATTTGGGGTGACCCAATGCAAAGATCCTGTGGATCCATGTGGATCCGTGCTTTGTAACCACGTTTTTGCACCACTGTGACCCTAGGCAACAGTGGGTGCATGGTTTTTTTTGGTGCAAGATGTAGCCATGGACATGCTATGTGATCTGATGGTGAATTTGGGGTGACCCAATGCAAAAATCCCGAGGATCCATGTGGATCCGTGCTTTGTAACCACGTTTTTGCACCATTGTGGCCCCAGGCCACAGTGGGTGCGTGATTTTTTTGGTGCAGGCTGTAGCCATGGACATGCTATGTTATCTGATGGTGAATTTGGGGTGACCCAGTGCAAAGATCCTGTGGATCCATGCTTTGTAACCACATTTTTGCACCATTGCAGCCCCAGGCAACAGTGGGTGCGTGATTTTCTTGGTACAGACTGTAGCCATGGACATGTAATGTGATCTGATGGTGAATTTGGGGTGACCCAATGCAAAAATCCTGAGGATCCATGTGGATCCGTGCTTTGTCACCACGTTTTAAATGGGGAGGGAAGGAAAAACACAGAAGGGACAAGAAGCACAAGAGGGGTGTGCGGAGAAGCAGCTGGCTAAGAATGCAGGGGAGGAGTTTAATGGTGTGGGGGGGAGGAAAGGAAGGCAAAAGTCCCCCCCCAAGCCAGCCCTCTCTCTCTCTCTCCCACCTGCATGTTTTTCGGCTGCCTGCGAGTCCCTAGAGCACGGAGAGGAGGAGGTGGTGGGCTGGAGCCTGCACGCAGTGTGACTAGGAAAGAATTAGAAGGAAGGACTCGATCCTTTCCTTAACCCTCTGCTTGCCAGGAGGGCAGGGGATTCCCTGCTCTTTGTTGAGTTTGAGCAAACGCAGCAACAGAAGCAGGTGGGCAGTAAGACCCTGAGGCAGAATGCAGGAAAGCAGCAGCTTCTGCCTTCCCTCCGCCCGCCCGATCTTATTTTTGCCTGATTTTTGCCTATTTTTGCCCCTGCGCTCCGGCGAGTCAGCTCCAGGGACCACACATTCGCTCAATAACACGCACAGACATTTCCCCTTACTTTTTAGGAGAAAAAATCTGCGTGTTATAGAGCGAAATTTACAGTAATAATTTTCTTCAATTATTGGGAGGGCTCTGCCCCCCCAAACGAATTTTTGAGGGGGCTCGGGCCCCCTCAGGCCCCATGGAGTCGGCGCCTATGATGGAAATATGAAAACAAACAAGGCTTATATATCTCCATCCATTAAGGCTCTTTATCTGTTAGTACTAATGGGAAAGAAATAGGAAGAAGACAGTTCCAGTCAAACCTCTAGACTATCTGTTTCTCGCACTGTACTTTGCAAACACCCCCCCCCCCCCCAGTGAACAGGCCACATTCTCATGTTACAAACCAGGAAGAGAATTATCCCTAATGAGGGTCAGGTGAAGGAAACTGGTTAACTAATAATGTATAGCAGTTGCCAAATGGCACTGGCCAAAGCGAAACAGCAGCATTAAAAATGCTTTGGAGAGCAGTTCTTTTTAGGAAGCCCAGTATGGAATAAATCCAACACGATGTTCTACTCCATGGGGTTTGACGTTTGGAATTGTGCAATTGGTGACATACTCCAAGTTCACTGTGTGTGAGGCTCCCATTAAACCTTTGCCTTTTTCTTTTGACAAACACTCTTGTTTAATCAAACACGGAAGTTATAGGTGCTAGGTTTTGAGCATGCCTAGAAATAAATTAGCTAATCTAGAGGCTCCTGCTCTTAATCAAGGTTGTGGAAAGACAAATAAGGCTTCTTTAGTATTGCTTCCTACACCCTGATGAGCTTGGAAATAGGGCCATCTTTACCTGGGGGTGCAAGGGGTACACCCGGGCACCAAATTCTGGGGGGCGCCCACCACTGAAGGTGCCTAACAGCTGTTGACTTAAGTGGGGCGGCAGCCGGAGCAGCACGTGCCGCCAGGGTTGGGAGAACCCGCATGGCGCCGCACTTCCCCCGGCCAGTGCCGCTTCCCATCTCCAGGCACGGCGGGCTCAGCAAGGCTACAGCGGCAGACTCCACGCCAGCCTCTTCTGCTCACCCTCGGGCTGTGGGCGGGCGGGCTGGTCTCCCGCCTGCTCTGCGTGCCACCAGAGGCCGCCCCCTTGAGCGGGAGAACTTGTGCGCGGGACGGGCACCTTTTCCCACAGCCGGCGAGGGAATGAATGGACAGGAGGGTGCGAGGGAGGGAGGGAAGGAAGGTGTCCTCTTGGAGTGGGGCTACTGGAGTCAGGGAAAGGGCACCCCCGGGGGAGACGAGGCCGTACCCGAGCGTGCTCCAAACCCCTCTGGAAGGATACGGAGGGGGTAACATATCATACCACCCGTGCCCTGTTTGCAGCTGGGGCAGCAGCTTCTCCCACAGCCCTGCGGGAGCCCCAGAGACCACAGAAGGAGACCACAGAAACAAACAAACTTTTTTAAAAAATAACTTTTTTATCTCCCCCCCCCCCAAAAAAAAAGTGTCCACTGCTTCTTTGAAAAAAAATCTGGTAACCTTACTCTAGATACCAGTTACTGGAGCACCCAATCAGGGAGAGAGTGGTTGTGGTTGTGATCATGCCCTGCTTGTCCTCTTCCCATAGGCATCAGATTGGCTGCTGTGGAAATGGCTGCTGGACCAGATGAAGCTTTGATATGATCAAAGAAGGCTTGTCATATGTTCTTAGCATTTTAAACTTTCCTGTCATTCACAGAAAGGGTTGCAGAACTTTAAAACAGCAATAATATATTCACAGTAAATAAACAGAGCAGGTAAAAATATAAAGGTAAACTTACCAACAACCGTGGACTAATTATCTCCAAGTGCATGGGCAAATAGATGGGTTTCAGCCAGCCATCAAAATCTCAAAAGTGTCAGCACTCAGAGTACTCCTAGGGAGAACTTTCTATAATGTGGCACCACTACAGAGAAGGCCCTGTCCTGTGTTACCACCTGATATATTTCCCATATGCCGGACTGATGATAATACGTTCTTAAGGTCTAGAGATGTACGTGTGGGAGGAGGCCAGCTAATCTGGTCCAAGGCTACAAAGAGCTTTAAAGATCAACACTAGGTCTTTGAAGGGAGCCCAGAAATGGCCTGAATGCCAGTGCAGATAAGAATGCATCAGTGTATTATGATTGAAACATTCAATCCAATCTTGCAACCCTATTTTGAACTAACTGAAGTTTCTGAGCCATTTTGGAATCCACATTGCAGCCCCATGTCCAATACATTTCAATAATCCAAACAGGACACTACCAGGGCCTGGAGAATTGAAGAAAGACTATATCGGTTAGTAAAGCATATCCAGAGAGCACAAACTGTTTCATGAACTTCAGGAACTTCTTGTTAAAGATTACAACATGGTTAACCTCTTAACCTAGCAATGCGTGCCTTTTTTCTAAGAAGGCAGGTCAGTCAAGGAGGAGATGCAGTGTGTTTGGCATACGGACAGGAGCTGGCGCAATACAAGGGAGACTTTTCTGGGAAAGAGGAGCATGTGGTTTTTACGGAGATCCAGCTATGATCACCCAGTCTCTGGACTGCAAAAGTCCACCCACTGATGAATCTCCTTTCTTGTAACTTGAAGCCTCTGAAAAGAGGAGGCTGAGAGGCAATATGATAGCTATCTTCAAATATCTTAAGGGCTGTCACAGGGAAGATGGTGCAAGCTGGTTTTCTCCTGCTCTGGAGTCTAGGACCTGAACCAGTGGTTTCAAGTTACAAGAAATAAGATTCCGACTAAAAATCAGGAAGAATTTTCTGACAGTAAGAGCTGCTCAACAGTGGAACAGTCTCCCTCAGGAGGTTGTGGACTCTCCTTCCTTGGAGGTTTTTAAGCAGAGGTTGGCTGGTCTGCATTGCAGGGGGTTAGACTAGATGACCCTTGGGATCCTTTCCAACTCTACAATTCTATTTATTTACATACAGCTGAAGAGAGGTCACATGGAGAGTTAGCAACCAAGTGCCCAAGTGATTGCAATCCTTTGTCACAACCAAGTTGTCATGTGGTAATTGAAAATCAAATAACATTTCTTAAGGCAATGGTAGTATTATGGCATTCTTGCAAGTGCACAAGTTTCAAAATGGGATGGGCTTGATGTTGAACCTGTGTGGAAAGCTGGAGAACTGGACCTGGAAGAAACTTGCCCTCCAGTCCCAAAGTTTGAAAATCTGCTAAAAACTTTCTGATTGACCAGTGGGGAGATTCTGTGACTTTTCAGGTGTTGCCAGACACCAACTCCCATCATTCCAATGCAGCACAGTAAGTGGTCAGGGATGAGGAGAACTGTAGGGCCGCAGGTTCCGCATCCCCATGACAGACCTTTGAATGGAGTGACCATGACTGTAGGAGGCCTGAGTGACTAACCGCATCTAGAATTATAGTGTGCATAAAGCAGTAGCAGGGACCCACTGCACAGAAAATGTGTACAGCAGAAATAGTCAACCTTTTTATACCTACTGCCCACTAATGCATCTTTCTTGAAGGTAAAATTTCCTTACCGCCCACCAGCGCTCGATGGAAGGAGGATTCAGTTGTGCCGTAGAACCCCACGCCGCCCACCTAGAATCCTGAAACGTCCACTAGTGGGCGGTAGGGACCAGGTTGACAACACCTGGTGTATAGTGTTAAGGGAAATGCACTCTGCATATGCTCAGTCATCCTTCTTGATGGTTACTCAAAGAGAGTCCTGATGTTTACCAGCTCAAAGTAAGCGCAGTCTCCTGCCATGGACATTAATGTTAGAGAAGTTCATGCCCACTGTTGATACATGGATAGGCTGAAGATCACAAAACAAATTTCCTGGCAGATTCTATTACATTTGTACTTTCTCTGCTTTCTGAGTTGAGAAATATACTTCCTCCTTGAGCAATGTGGCAAGCAGGAGGAAGCATCTAAAGCCTGTTTCAAGCTATTGCTGAACAGATGCCCAAAACATGCCTCCTTTAGTTTTAAAAGTTTTTATGCCAAATAAAGAGCCACAGATAGGAGGAATGCCAATGTACAACATTAGCTAGAAAAGGTTTGAGGCTTCTCAGAAATGCCTGGTAAGATGTGGAGCTGGAGTGATGCTAGGGAATTTTAAAACAGACTTCATTGCCACGTCACTTTTACTTGAGTTAGGTCCAGAGGTCTAGGAATGCCTTCCTTATTCTTTCCTGTAAAGGTTTAGCAACAGCACCATCTAATGGTAGTTGTGAGGTATGAAAATACACTGCTCTGCATTCACTCCAGACTTTTTAGGCTAGCTAACTGTGAGCTACCTCTGACATGTGCAAAGGGAGAACCACAAGTGTATCTGAGAAATAAACCCATTTCAACGCATTGGTTAAAAGTTCTGAATGGGCCCGTGTTACACAGGCTGCCAGGTCTGGGGCACTCACAAGGCTCCAGTAGGGATATGGGGCTTTCTTGTCTGTTGCAAAGATATAGCTATTGGGCGGCGGGGGGGGGGGGGACTAGCTGGATTTTTTGCCCCAGGTTACACTTCTAGAGGGGCACCACTGAGGCTCATTGCATGTGTGTGTGTGTATGCAAATGCATGTGGGGGTGCCAAACTGGGTCTTTGACGTGGGTGAAATAAACCATAGTTTTTGCCCCTGGTCTGTGGTACCTTAACTCTGGAATTCCCTCTTCTGGGAGGCTCCCTTTATGCTTTCTGAACTTTAGTGAAGCTGAGCTGGGCCTTCTGCTGGGATATTTTGTACTCTGCAAACTAGTAGTATAACTTTATCTGGTTCTCGATGACGTTGTGATGGCTGCTGTTTTTTGTATTGCATGCAGCTTTGGAAGCATCTGCTGAAAACAGGCCTAAACAGTTTAAAAATCAAGTGCTGACATGGTAACTTTGGGGCCGTTGTAGAAATATTTTGCAGATTCATATCTTGCACTGTGGATACTGAATTGACTTTTTCTTATGAGCTGCCTTGGATGAGTTGTGCTCAGAAAGGCAGCCTATAAATATTTTCACTTTAAATAACATTATGTTTCCCACCCAGATTGTTCCATATCAAGTGATGAACTTTTTTACCTCATGTTATCATGTTAATATTTTGTTGAATGATCAAAACTAAGTTTAAATTTAACATTTTAATTTTTCATCTGTTTGATTTGTGTTTTAGTTCATGAAATGAAGTGCCAACAAGAATTTTTGTTATTTCTGTCATGCAACAACAAGCTATCACTCTTCTTTGGAACACATTTTTAAAAGAAAAGCCTGACAATCTTTTCAGATACCTTTTAATTGTATAATTTTCTCAATAAATACCTGAAGTAACTGATATTATAGTTTGAAATCTTGTTTATTCTGCTATATTTTACTCCAATAAAACCCATTTATCTTAAATAGAACCCATATAAGGTTCTTTGTCTACGGACAAAGGTCCGTATAGTTTTCCCAGTAGTGATGTATGGATGTGAGAGCTGGACTATAAAGAAGGCTGATCACTGAAGAATTGATGCTTTTGAATTATGGTGCTGGAGGAGACTCTTGAGAGTCCCATGGACTGCAAGAAGATCAAACCTCTCCATTCTGAAGGATATCAGCCGTGAGTGCTCACTGGAAGGACAGATCCTGAAGCTGAGGCTCCAATACTTTGGCCACCTCATGAGAAGAGAAGACTCTTTGGAAAAAAACTCCAATGTTGGGCAAGATTGAGGGCACAAGGAGAAGGGGACGACAGAGGACGAGATGGTTGGACAGTGTTCTTGAAGCTACCAGCATGAGTTTGACCAATCTGCGGGAGGCAGTGGAAGACAGGAATGCCTGGCGTGCTCTGGTCCACAGGGTCACGAAGAGTTGGACACGACTAGACGACTAAACAACAAGGCAGACATGTATGTACTCTCTCTCTAATGAGATCCCAAGATGATATTTGCAGATAGCTCTTAGAAATATTAAATAATAAATACAATTGTTTTGGAATTTTTAAATCATTTTAATAATCACTTTTTAAAATTTTCAATTTTGTCACTTACAATTAAAATTTAAAGTAAGTCCATCCTGTGAAATATCAAAGCCCACGAAGTTCTGAAGAGATTGGTGTTTTAGCTTTGATGTACAGTGGTACCTCGGGTTAAGTGCTTAATTCTTTCCGGAGGTCTGTTCTTAATGGGGCCTCCTGCTGCCGCCGCGCCGCTGGAGCAAGATTTCTGTTCTCATCCTGAAGCAAAGTTCTTAACCCGAGGTAGTATTTCTGGGTTAGTGGAGTCTGTAACCTGAAGCGTCTGTAACCCGAGGTACCACTGTATCTCAATTCTGGGCTGAGCTTTTAAGGTTTTTGTGTAGCCAGGCAAAGCCAAAATTGTAAATTTTTTGAAATTTCAAACCCTCATAACTCACAAACAGGATGAGATAAAAAATTAAAATTTTAGATTTAAACTGAGTTTTGATCATTCAACAAATGTAGAAAATTGGATGACATGAGATGAAAAAAGTTGGATCACTTGATATTGTATGACCCACCTGCAGAGAGTTCTGTTTGCGAATTGGCTGTCTATTGCTGGCAGCCTTCCATTTGGCTGTGTATCTGCATTAGGGCTGGAGTCATTGGATCAGTTAGTCACTCCCAGTTGAATTAGCTACCCTTGAACAAAACACACTTGAAGCAATGACTGAAGCAGTGGGATCTTTTGCATGCAGAAGATCCCAGGTCAATCCATGGCATCTCCTGGGAAATATTCACTGTCTGAAGCTCTCTGTAGACAAAATGGAGCTAGATGCACTATTGGTCTGCCTTGATATGTTCAGAAACTCGGGGGGAGGGGACTGTCACATGTGGAAGACCACATACCTTATGAAGGTCATTCACCAGCTGCTGTATTTTATATTGCTCATGTTTAACATATGCATATGCTTTTTGCTGACTTGGACTCAAGGGTGTATCAGTTTTCACAAGTGGTGGATGTGGCACAGCTGTTGGTTGAGAGGGAGAGGAAAATCCTCTTAGAAAGCCATCTAAGCTGGTGGCCATTGATACTTCCATAGTTGTAACTTCCTTTTGTCTGACCTGACCCATTCAGCTTCAATGGATGACCTGCTTCTATAGGGTTGCCATATGTCTGGAATTTACTGGACGTATTCGGGATACTGCAGTTGGCAGCAGTGTCCGGGCAGAAATCGGGAAAATGTCTGTGAAAATCTGAATGTATGGCAACCCATGTCAGCAGTGTCATTTTTGCCAATTTTCCATAAAAATAGGTCAAAAACTGTCCAGATTTTCACTCTTTGAAATATGGCAACCCTATTTAGCACAATCCACTTTTCCTACACCATGAACAATTGTATATACCTCTATCATGCCCCCCTTCACTTGTTTTTTTTCTCCTAGCTTTCATCATTCGGGAGTTGCTCAGTTCTCACACTCCTCTCATGAGAGTCAGAAGGGTGTCTGGAACGCCCAACCTAAGGATTTGTTCTCTTCTTGGTTCCATAATGGCAAACATAAAGATTGGAGGATATTGTTAAAGCATTTCTTTCAGCTATGTGGGCAAAGGCTTTCCCTGCTATACTCAGCAGGGAAATTCTGTGATGGTTGTTGTTGTTGTTGTTGTTGTTGTTATACCTCGCCCATCTGGCTGGGTTTCCCCAGACACTCTGGGCAGCTTACAGCAAATATAAAAACATAATAAAACATGAAACATTTAAAATCTCCCAATACAGTGCTACCTTCAGATGTCTTCTGAAAGTTGTGTAGTTCTTTGTTACAGCTTGGTGGTCACATTTGTTCTCGTAGAGGATCACAATGCTGGAGTCATGCATGTTGTCCTGTTCTTGTTCCTAACACTGCAAGAGGAGGTGCTGAAACTCTCCAATGGTTTGTCTTCACCCCCAAAGGCACCATCCTCCATTGTTTCCCAGGATAGATGGATACTGTCAACAACCTTTTAAGCTTCAGAGTCCAGGCTCTTTCTCCCTACTCCCAGGAAAGTGAGTTTGCATCCAAATGTGCTCATTACTAGCACAAATAAAAGTAGTGCCTACTTGATTGCACTTCTGCATGTCTCTGTAGCATCCCAGCTTTCCTCTTACAGCCTCAAATCCTGCCCATGATTGGCCCTCACTATTGTTTCATGGGGTTACGAAGGGTTGGACACAACTAAACGACTAAACAACAATTGTTTACCCAGAACAGGCTTTCATGCTTTCAGGCCCTTCTGGATTGGTGCCGTCCAGCCTCTGGGCTGTGCACACAGATCCCTGTTCTGAATTGGTTCACACATGTATCTACTACTAGTGGACTCATCTTTTTTCTGTCACCATTTATAACACCTTTGACCTGTTTATGGTTGTGCGGTTATTCACGGTTATTCAGCACAGAGTGGTTGAGATTCCAGTATTAAAGGTTCAATGTAGGGTTGCCATATTTTGAAGAGCAAAAAAGAGGACACCTTTGCTGACTTCTACTTTTAACTATGGATTGCTCTGACGGCTCTCATTTTACATACCCAGGAAAAAAGAAGATGTGACTTGGAAAAAGAGGACACGTAGCAATCCTATCAAGGTCAACCTAACCATGATGACAATTTATGAGACAATTGTGCCCCCAGACCTACAAATCACAGCCAACCTGTTTAGCCTTGTACCACTTTCATACAGCTGCTTTGGAAAGCAGAACACCTCTTAATTAGAGCCATTAAATTAATTGCTTAATGTCTATGCAGGCAATTGAGCATGCCAAACCCCTATAAATGTGTAAATGGGCATTATTATTTTTTAAGCTTTAACTGAATAAAGGCAGATACAGTATTTTTCTGCCTATAAGACGCCCCCATGTATAAGACCCCCCCCATTATTTTTTTTGAGAGACTCAGTTTTAAGAAAATGAGGGGAGATGGCTCAAAGTTGGCTCAAAGCCTCCACGCAGCTGTGGGCAGGAAACACCCCCCAGATCGCTCCCCTCTGGGGAAGCCACATTCCCGACTGGCTGGCAGCGTGCTTCTTCTCCCCCCACCCCATGCCACTATCCGTGTATTGGACAACCTGTTTTTTGAAATGATTTTTGAGTCAAAAAAACCTCGTCCAATACACGGAAAAATATGGTATATTGAATTTCACGTCAGATACAGAAGGCAAATATTGGATTGGCCAGACATTGGGCTACAGGCTATGTTAATCAAGAAGGGAACAGCTAAGAAATAGTAAGGAAAGCTTTTGTTGGATCGATCCCATTGCTTCTATTTGGGAAGAGCCCACTGATACATTTCCTGGTACATTAGAGTGGTTCAGACTTTTGGGTTTGGGTTCATTTTCACTAGGGATGTCCCAGACCCCAAGATTCACCATGTTTCTGTGCATTTAAAAAAGTGCTGATTAGTTTCTGAATCACTCTTTGCTCTCTGTGCTTTTATCTGTGCTTCATGTTCCAAGAAGCTCTGTTCAAAACAAATCTGTTTCCCATTTGTTGCAATATATTAAAAAATATACTATATTGATATAAAAAGGCTTTTCCCTTTATTGACATATTGATATAAAAAGGCTGTTTTTCCCTTTGGGCCAAAGTGGATGGAATTTACAGGCCTCTCCATTGTGGATTAACTCTGCTAAATTACAGATAAATGGGTCCAGGGGGTCTTTGTGATGGAATTAAAAGGGTTCACTTCCTTCCATATTCCATATTAGGACAATACTTTATTAGGCCTACTAAAACTCAGATTTGTTTCATACTTTTGAAGGGAGGAAGCAAATGGTTTGCCTCTTGCTCTTCCTTACCTTAAAATAATTATGCAGTGTCTGAGTGTTTGTTTGCATATTAAAAAAAACAAAACTTTGCAGCTTCTCACCAGCCTTTCCTTTTAGGCCTCTAATAAGGCTGTGTAGAATGCAGTCTGAAAAACGATGAGATTCATTTTTATTTTTTGTTAATGCAGAGCAACATTGAATTTTTTTAAAAAAAACTTAAATGAAGCTTTAAACTTTTTTGGAAGAAAGGAAAACCCTTCTGCTTCTGTGCATCAACAAAAACCAACCAAACCAAAATCAAAACCATAGCTCTTCAGTGTTCTGCAGACAATATTTTGGACAGCCTCACTTCTGAAAAAACCCCTGGTCCTGGAGAAATATAGAGACAGGAATAGCAGCTATGAATGGCTGCTTCCTAGGACTTGTTGCCATCCTTGGATGTTTCCTGTGTTCCCATTTTGGCTCCATTAAACCATCTCAGCCCCACACTTTTTGACTTTTATTGAGGCATCAAATTATATTTCTTTGGACTAAATCCAAGACCTAGGAAGCAGCCACTCATAGCTGGCATGCCCACACACATAATGTTCCTTAATTCAGCAAAGATCTACCTGTTCCATCCAAAATAGAAAGTGAGCCTATGCCAGTCACTTCCCCTTTCTTCTTGCATAAACTTCTCTCTGTGGGAGAAAAAGTGCTTCTTGCGATTCAGAGACTTTAAATCTCGTTCTTTCCTGTTGTCTGCCTGCTAACTTGGGGGCCTTTATGGGCAGACATTGTACTTGCATTGTGTATGTGATTTCTCATTCCAGCTTGCTGTGGAGAGATTATAATACCCTTTAAAAATCACAGGCGGGTGAATCCTGTGAGCGTGGGACTCGACGGGCACCCTTAGCGCCCCCCCAATTCACGGGAAAACCCGATTACGGGCTCCGGAGCGAAGCGGGGCGAGTGGCGCGGTGCTGTGAGTCAACTGCTACTTCCACAGAGCAAAGCCGCACAGCTGTTACTGGAGAGCGTTGACTTTTTCCTGGGACAATTCGACTTCAAAAGCAACTACCCGTGAGTAGGATAAATTGGAAAAAAGGGAAGAAAAAAGATTTAATTTGGCACCGAAGCGGGGAGGCATAATCAGGAAGTCCGCCTTCCGCTTTTGTAAATAGACTAAAGTAAAGAGGCTGTAAGCTAAAGCCTTGGAAAGCTGATCGGAAAGGACTAAAATCCCAACATCAAAAATAAGTGAAACCCCCTTGGTTGCAGGAGAAGAGGAGGGAGAGGCTTGGACTATATGCACCTGCAAGAGAGATGGAAGGAAATTAAAATCTACCGTTCAAAACCTGGGAACGGGCTGCCAATGGACAATAAGACTGCCGCACTGTGAAATGCACTGCTTGTGAATAGAGCACTTTCTGACAGCTAGCTCTGCAAGAGAGATACATTGTTTTGGGCTGTCCCCTCCTGATCTTAGAAAGAAGGGAAAGTAACTGAAAAGTAACTGAAAATTGAAACTGACTTTCTTCTTTTTTACTCTGCTTGAGTTGGGGGTTTAAAAGGTGTTACTTTGTAATACAATAAGTACAGACTGCAATTGTGTCCCCCTAGAGGAAGTTTCTGAAATTGTTATAACAATTGGGCCAGGGAAATTTTCCACTTCAAAATAAATTGTGTGGCCGTGGGATTGACCTTGGACTTTCTGTTGAAGTGTTATGGCAGATGGGAAAGAAAAAGTAGAGTCGCTCCAAGACAAAACAACAAGGTCTGGGAAATCTTGGCAGCGAAGAGCATCAGCATCTGGCCCTTCTGCCTCATCTGTGGTTGTACCTACACAATCTAAGTCAAAAGGTATGTCATCAGAAGAAGCTTTAGCACTTGCATTAGGTAAGATAAATGAATCATTGGAAAAGCTAAGTAAAAAAGTGGATGCAGCATCAACTAAAATTGACCAAAATACAATAAGCATTAATAATTTGGGACAAAAGGTGAATATTAATACAGAAACTATTGAGAAATTGTTACAGGAATCTACTTTAATTCGACAGACTGCAGAAGAAGCAAAGGAAAAGCAGCTGCCATAGAGGTGAAGATAACACAACTGGAAACAAAGAGCGTTCCAGACCTACAGAGGCAACTTGAGGACCATAGGTCGACGCTTTCTATGATTGAACTTAAGGAGAAACAAATGAACTTGAGGATCAGAGCCGTGCCTGAATTAGAGAAGGACAGTTTGATAGACTTTCTCACACAGGAATTTGCAGACTTTTGGGATTTGGACTTGGAGCAAGAAGAATTTAAGATTGTGAGTGCTTTTAGACTTGGAAGAGGGGGGAAGAAGAACAGGGTGAGAGACTGTTTGATTACCCTCCGAACTAAAGAGGAGAGAGACAAAATTCTGGGTTTGCACTTTCAGAAGACCTTGGGAATACACCAGTCAAGAGTGGAAATATTCAAAGATATTCCGAAACATCTTTTGGACCTTAGGTCCAACTGTGGAGATTTGGTTGTCCTGCTGAGAAGGAATGGAATCATCTTTAGGTGGGAATTTCCCCAAGGCCTATCTTTTAGCTTTAAAGGAAGAAAGATATAAATAAGATCAGTAGAGGATAAGGAAAAATTTCTGAAAGACTACGGAGAAGACCTGCAGAAAGAATCTGGAGAAGAGCCAGGAGCATTGGACAGAAAACCATCAGACAGAGGACCAGAACAAAAAGCACTGAATAGAGGATCACCAAAAAGAGGAATACTAGACATAGCAAGATTATCCTTCGGATTGGACTGTCCAGAGCAAGTGACATTAATACCACTGACAGAACAAGAGCAAGCACTTGGAGGAAAATCAGAGTAACTACATCATGGCACTGCAACTACTAAGCTGGAATGTTAATGGACTCAACTCCCCTCAAAAAAGGCGAAGAGTCTTTACTAAAAAAGGAACAATTGGACTTGATTTGCCTACAGGAAACACATGTGATAAGGCTCCATAGGAAAGTATTGAGTAATAACAGATTGGGTCAAGAATTAATTTCATAAGACAAAGTCAAAAAAAGAGGAGTGGTAATTTATGCAAAGGAGAGCCTATCACCGAAATTCATATTTAAAGATGACCAAGGAAGATTCGTCGCAATTGAAATTCAATTACAAGGAGAGAAATTTTTGATAGTGGGCGTTTATGCACCAAATGAGGGGAAATCAGAATTTTTTAAGAAGTTGCATGAGACTCTGATGGACTATATGGATTACAATATGATTTTGATGGGAGACATGAATGGAGTGGTGTCTACAAATATGGACAAGGCACAGAGACAGGTAGTCACCAAGGATGGCAGACTACCAAAAACCTTTTTTGACATGACTGACAATATGGACTTAGTTGACATTTGGAGAATAAATAACCCCTTGGGTAGAGAGGGAACTTTCTTCTCTGAAGCCAAAATGACATGGACAAGAATTGACCAAATTTGGGTAACTAGAGGGTTGGCTCCGAAGACCAGAAAAGTGGAAATTTGCCCTAAAACTTGCTCCGACCATAATGCGGTAAAGATGGAAATGAAACTAACACCAATTGGTTCCTTTAAATGGAGGATGAACGACACCTTGTTTCGGAACGAGGAAGTGACTAAGAAGGCCAAAAAAACCTTGAGAGATTATTTTGAGATAAATATGAATACTACGGTCGAAAAAAGAGTAATTTGGGACGCAAGCAAAGTGGTTATGAGAGGATTCTTGATACAACAGAATGCAATAAGGAAGAGAGCTCAAAATGAGAATAAAGACAAAATTTTGGAGAAAATAAAGGAAGGTGAGAAGAAATTGAGAGCGAAACCAAAGTCGCAGGAGATCTTGAGAGAAATAAAGTTACATCAAGTACAATATATGAAAATGATGAGCCAGGAAATAGAATGGAAAATTAAGCAGATGAGACAAAAAACATTTGAATCGGCCAATAAATGTGGGAAATTGCTGGTTTGGCAAATGAAAAAAAGACAAAAACTTAATACCATTACAAATTTGGAAGTGGAAGGAAAGAACATACAGAATCCAGCGGAGATTAGAAAGTGCTTCCAGAGGTATTTTGAACAACTATATACACAAGGGACACAGAAAGAAATTGACATTGATAGATTTTTGAAAATAAATGGATTACAAAAAATCTCTCAAGAAAACAAGCTAATGCTGAACTATAAAATAACCGAGCAGGAGGTAGAAGGTGCCATTCAGAATATGCAATTGGGCAAATCTCCAGGGCCGGATGGCTTAACTTCAAGATATTATATATCCTTGAAAGAATGGATAATACAACCATTAAAGGAAGTCTGTAATGAAATTTTGGAGGGGGAAAAAGCACCAGAGTCGTGGAAGGAAGCTTATATTACACTTATACCGAAAACAGAGTCCGAGAAGACACAACTTAAGAATTACCGCCCCATATCTCTGCTCAATGTGGATTATAAAATTTTTGCAGATATTTTAGCCAAAAGATTAAAAAAAGTATTAGCAGAATTGATACATAAAGATCAGGCAGGCTTTCTCCCGGGTAGACACTTGTCTGATAATATGAGAAATATAATTAACATTTTAGAAAAACTACAGGTGAATATTAATACCAAAGCAGTTTTGATATTTGTGGATGCGGAGAAAGCTTTTGACAATATTTCTTGTTTTATGAAGAAGAACCTACAGGGGATGGGGGTTGGTCAAGGTTTTGGAAATGGTATAGGTGCAATATATTCAGAACAAAAGGCTAAATTAATTGTCAATAATGTAGTGACAGAGGAATTTAAGATAGAGAAAGGAACACGACAAGGTTGCCCAATTTCCCCATTGCTTTTTATATCGGTCCTGGAGGTTCTTTTAAATATGATTAGAAGGGACCAATTGGTTAAAGGTATACAAGTCGGAGCTAAACAGTACAAATTGAAAGCATTTGCTGATGATCTAGTATTGACATTACAGGAGCCAGAATCTAGTACAAAAAGAGTATTGGAATTGATTCAAGAATTTGGTCAGGTTGCGGGATTTAAGTTGAACAAGTTAAAAACTAAGGTTTTAGAGAAAAATCTAACAGAGATTGAGAGAGAGAGGTTTCAGAAGGAGGCAGGATTAACATTGGTTAAGAAAGTGAAATACCTGGGGGTTAATATGACTGCCAAGAATGTGAATTTATTCAAAGATAACTATGAAAAATGTTGGACGGAAGTGAAAAGGGATTTAGAAATATGGTCAAATCTGAAGCTTTCATTGCTAGGCCGTATTGCTGTGATAAAAATGAATGTATTGCCAAGAATGTTGTTCTTGTTTCAAACATTGCAAATTTTGGATAAAATGGACTGTTTCAAGAAGTGGCAGAGAGATATTTCTAGATTCGTCTGGCAGGGCAAGAAGCCCAGAATAAAATTTAAAATACTAACTGATGCAAAGGAAAGAGGTGGATTTGCCCTGCCAGACCTTAAACTTTACTATGAATCAGCCGCATTTTGCTGGCTGAGAGAAGGGCTGCTTCTTGAAAACACAGACATTTTGGACTTAGAAGGTTTCAACAATGTATTTGTGTAGCATGCATATTTGTAGTATGATAAGGTCAAAGCACATAAAGCATTTAAAAACCATATTGTCAGGAAAGCATTGTTTAATGTCTGGACAAGATATAAGGACTTACTTGAAAATAAAACCCCAAGGTGGTTGTCACCGATGGAAGCGAAGGCTCAGAAAAAGCTCAATATGGAGGCCAAATGGCTGAAATATTGGGAAATTTTGGAACAAGAGGGAGATAAATTGAAATTGCAGAGCTTTGAAAAACTAAAAAATAAAGTGCGAGATTGGCTTCATTATTATCAAGTAATGGAGGCATACAATTTGGACAAGAAAATTGGCTTCCAGGTGGAAAAATCAAGATTGGAAACAGAACTGTTAGATTCCAAAACTAAGACTCTGTCAAGGATGTATAATCTGCTGCTGAAATGGAATACTCAGGATGAAATGGTGAAATCTGCTATGATTAAATGGGCACAAGATGTTGGACATAACATTATGTTGGCTGACTGGGAACAGTTATGGACCACAGGTATGAAGTTTACGGCATGTAATGCCTTAAGAGAGAATATTATGAAAATGGTATACAGGTGGTACATGACACCAGTCAAGCTTGCAAAAATATATCATTTGCCTGATAATAAATGCTGGAAATGTAAAGAGACCGAAGGTACATTCTTTCACCTTTGGTGGACGTGCCCAAGGATTAAGGCTTTCTGGGAGATGATCTATAATGAAATGAAAAGGGTATTTAAATATACCTTTCTGAAGAAACCAGAGGCCTTTCTCCTGGGCATGGTCGGCCAATTGGTGTTAAAGAAGGATAGAACTTTCTTTATGTACGCTACAACAGCAGCAAGAATACTTATTGTGAAGTATTGGAAGACACAAGATCTACCCACCAGGGAAGAATGGCAGATGAAGGTGATGAGTCCATATGGAACTGGTGGAAATGACTGGCAGAATCCGAGACCAGGGAGAAGAATCGGTAGAAGAAGGTTGGAAGAAATTTAAAGACTATCTACAGAAACACTGTAAAATTAAGGAAATGTTAGAAGGATGCTGGATTGAAGTTATGTGGTTTTAGCAGCAATGTTATAAAGGAGTATGTAAAAATGGGTTGTTAACAGGTGAGAATGTAAAGTTACAATATATTAAGATAAAGGATTAAGATAAAAACAAAGATGGAAAGGATTTGCTGAATTAACTAACTGAACTAGAATACAAAAAAGGGAGGTGTGAGGAGGTCAAGGAAATAAGTAAATGAAAGATATGTTATGGAAAAATTGATTTGTTTTTAATTCTTTTTATTTTTCAGTATTTTGTATTTTTTGTTTTATTATTATTTTTTCTTATCTTTGTAATTTTTTGAAATTTCAATAAATATTATTAACAAAAAAGATTATAATACCCTATTAGCAAGGTTTGGTCATGCTTGGAGAAGTGATGCTAATTACAGAATCTACCAATTCCCTTTCTATTGGTAAGCATCAGGAATTGCCTGGCAGTCTTCCAAAGGCTTCAGGTTCTGCAACTGTATCTGTGGCTTACTGCAGAGTGCTGCCCACAAAGCCCACAAAGCCACTCCTCACCCCTTATATTTAATAGGGGAAACATGCTAATATGACATTATTAGGGATGGATGGATGGATGGATAGATGGATTTGTCCATTTCACTTTCTCCCAGTTTCTTCTTTTTCCATTTTCCAAATTTAAATTCCATTGTCCATATTTCAACATCAGTTTGCAAATGTTATTTAAAATTCCTCACAGAAAAATTGTCAAGGGTTTAGTGTGCATTTCTCTTAATACAAACGTTTTGGTACATCATTTCACTTAATGTACACATTTTGCATGCAGGTTCCTCTCATATTTTGTGCCATATTTTCAGCAATATATGCATTTTGTGCATACTTACCCTAACTGCCCACATTTTGACACATTATTTGGTTGAAGAACTGTACTGAAATATTAGAACCTGCTTTTTTGGAACATAAATAATACCTTTATTGCTTAAGTACTCTGTAATGCCCGAGACACACAAGCATTAAAGTACAATCGCCTTAGCGCTGTTGCATCAGACTAGGCACTAGCATGACCAAGTATATCCCAGTGTTCTTAAGAACTCATTTCAAAGCGGCATCTCTTTATTATCACTCTGGATGCAAATTAGATTCCAAGAAATAGGCCACATTAATTACAACCGTCATAGCGATTGTAGGACAATTGCACTCCCAGGCGAGAGTTTTTTGGGTTGTTGTTTTTTGCTTCTTATTCCATTTACTACTTTTTGGTGCAGCATGACCTTGCGGTATCTTACCTTGTTATCTACCAACCACCATTCATAAATGTCATTTTTTGCTGCTTGCGAGCAAATAGCTCTGTTTAAGGAAAGAAAAACAGTTTAAGTTAACAGGCACAATTTACTGTGATCCTGCTGGACTGAAAGGCACCTGGGCAGAGTGCAGGATGGACAAAGGCCTGCAGGGCATACCTGTGAAGCCAAGAGGAAGGGGTGTGTCTGCACCATGGAGGTTGGCTTGTTTTCTTTTCAATTTTCCAACAGCACAGTGTATGAATGAGCCAAGGGATCTTTCCCCTGCATATGCTATTCATCTTGGAGCTGCCTCATATATTACTTCTTATACTCCATGGAGATAAACTCTGTGTAGGAAAATTCATTGATATTAAAATATGCCGGGGGGGGGGTATAAGGGTTTTTCTGGCCCAACAGCCACTCTTGGCTGGTTAAGAAGGGAAGCCTTTCTGCATATCTTGCATTTTCAGATGACTAAGTTTTCTTCTCAAATATTTTATGAACGAACCTGAAAATGTGACAAATGTATTTCCAAACATGTGTTTCATACTGCAACACTCACCGGAGAGCTAAAATTGGCTGTTGAGTGTAGACTTTATGGCAAACCTGGGTTTGCCTTGCATGTGTGGAACCCATAAGTCACTCACAAAGAACACATGTTGAGCAAGGAACTATGCAGCATAGTAGATATCACTCCATTATTTCATAAGCTCATTAGATATAACAGTATGAATGGCTACAGGATGTTCAGATGTGAACTCATAAACTTGCAACATAATTTTATTTCTAATCATATGTCTAAACATGCATTGTACTTGGAAAAGCCAGTAATTACATGTGATTTAATGGAGTGTGTGTTTCCTTTTTTCTCTGTATTCTACATAATCATGCAACTAAGTTTGTTTTTCTTCTGTTTTCTTGCCATTCCTGTCTAGCAGCGGTGATAGATTAGGATCTATCGTTAGATTTCTGGATGATTTGCTGAGTCAATTGACTCAGAAAATAAGAAATCAAAAACGTACAAAATTTAGTAATGAATGGGATAAATTTAGAATATATATGGAAATAGAGACAAAGGGAAAATCAAAATGTTAATCAGAAATATAGATGTATCTAAAAAAAAAAAAATTCACAGTAGGCATGAGATAACGCTTACTATGTTATAAATTTTATTTTGGAATAGATACAGCAGAAAGATAATTAAGATAACATTATCCGAAATCGAGATAAAGGGAAGTCGATCAATGTTGTTGTAAAATTAATGTAAGTTGTGTTGTTCATGTTGTACGTATTTTATGTTCTTTTTCTTTTCTTTTTTTCTTTTCTTTTTATGTTTATTTCATTTACTTTTGTCTGTTGTATGTCTGTGAAATATATTTATGCAAAACTTAATAAAAATAAATAAATAAATAAAAAGATTTCTGGATGATTTGCATAGATTGACATAAGTTTCTGACTTCTAACTGCTTAACAATTCTTAACAACAAATTGACTTTTCTCATGAAAATTAGGCTTCTGAAATAAAGGAAGCTAAGAGAGGCTGAATTTCTGTGCAAAAGTACTTTGATTTCATGTTCAGGTACTGAAAACAAATTTCAAGGCTCAGAATATGCTCAGAGGCACACTGTTTTGTTTTTCTACTCTAACTGGATGTCTTCTGTGCAAGATCCTCTGGCTAGTGGATCTTGAGGTTCTAGTAAAACAAAGTAGATCTAGTAAAACAAAGCCAGTTGTTTTAGAAGCCTGCTGAAGTCTTGAGAATTTCCTTGGTTCCAGATTCTAGACAAGGTTTTCAGAAGCTTGCTGGAATAGTACAGTTCCTCTCCCTGCCAAAGGAGAACAAGGTCTATGATTATCTGAAGTCTCACTTAAGTTGCCATATCATCACCTGAATCTCAAAATCACGTGAAGCAGGTCATGTCTACTCAAGTCAATGACAATTCTGTATACGTGAACTGTGTGGAGTGAAGCCCTTAATGAGAGGGCAGGATTAATCCCTCCAGCCCTCTAATTTCTTTCTTGATTTCTTCATGCACTTCTTGTATCAGTGGACCTATCTTGACTGGTGTCAGCTTTCTTCCTTGCTTATCTTTTGCTATTTTTAAAATGTCACTATAATCAGGGCTTTCCCCCTACAGTTCAGGTACCTCTCAGGTGAGTGCCATTGTGGGCTGGCTTCCTGATGATGACAGTGCTGCTTGTTTACCCAAACCACAGCCAAGAAGCGATGCAAGTGCATCAGCGGCAGCAGCAGCAGCGGGGTGATGGGGGCACTCCAGCCAGGGCCGTCTTAAGCATATCCAGCACCATGGTACAAAGCTCCCTCCGCCCCTGCCCCCCCTTCCCAGAGTTGTCCACCTTTTTTAGGGAGGACAGGACTGGAAGAGGCGGGCAGCAGCTGGAGGGCGGCTTCTCTGGCGGGGAAGAGGCAGAGGCTGGTTAGTGTGATACCTAGGTCTGCATTTCGTTCACTGGAACAATAAAAATTTCCATACAAGCAAAACGACAAACAGAAACATTCCTCTCTTGCCAGGCCTGTGGCCTTTAACTTTTGGAAGTGGGTAGGGTGTTTCCCCACCACTCTGCCCCTGCTTTGGTTTATTTTAATTTTTATTAAATTTGAATACTGCCCTTCACCTGTTGATCTCTGGGCGGGGCAGGGGTGGGTGCTGGGTGGGTGGGTGGGTGCTGGGTGGGTGGGTGGGTGCAAGCAGCATCAAAACAGCCCCTCCCGTGACATGAGCTTGGGATGAAGCAGTGGCTGCTCGGGAGGGAGGGTGATGCCTTGGCAGCGGTGATCAACCAAAATTCTTCCCAGGTCAACCAGTCGATTGTGATAGATGCGTTGGACATGTCTGCTGTATAGTATGTATGGAATGACCTTTCCTCCATCAGCTCTCTAGCAACTTCAGTAGGTAAACCATAAGAACAACTGTCGACCCCAGTGCCTCTTGGGCAAGCAATGCCCTCAGTTGTCTTTTGTCAGCAGCTAAATTCAGATCGTCTTTTCCTTGCCACTGATTAATGTGTCTGAGATTAGGGTTTTAGATTACCAGGTCTGAGGCCTTGGGTCCCAGGTACATCAACCCTTCTAATAATGTGGATTCTATTGTATTTGTTTTTTGTTTTTTTTAAAAAACAAGACTATTACTCAGACACCATTCTCCATTGCAGACTGACATTTGCGATGAAAATTCAATGAGGCAGCAATTGTCTATTTTATATGAAAAGCCTGCAATGTGACTCTGAGGAGCAAATTTAGTCATTATGTTCAGTTACTATGTGAGCATGGCAAATGAGATCCCTCTTGAGCTAGCAATTACATTTTGACTAAGGTTATGAAACTGAAATGAAATTAAAAAGATCCACAGGGCCTAAAAGAACTTCTAATCTGCACTATTAAAAATATTACTGATGCCTGTGTTTTTAATAATACCATTTTGGCATGAGAGCGTTTGTACTAATCCTTTCTCCCTAGAAATTGAGCTTAGACTAATTAGAAAAAAAGAAGACACTAAATTTGCTACCGCAAAATATAATAACAGGGTCATACTTTGATCGTGTTTTTAATCAATGTGAGACTGTGTTTCTGGAAGAAAACCATTACATAAGAGGGATGTACAACAAATAAGCAAAAGAATAATACCACTCATCAGGAAACAGGTTGTGATTTTTGTTGGTAAAGTTGCACTCGCATGCCTAGGTATTATATTCATGTTCTGCTACAAAGACAATGATGCTGTACAGACGGACTGGTAATGCCACATCTGGAGTAAAGTGTCCAGTCTGGGGTGCCACATTTTAAGAAGGATATTGACAAAACAGAGTGTGTTCAGAGAACTGCAACTAGGATGGTGAATGGTCAGGAATCCCAGTTCTATAAAAAATTATTGAAAGAGCAGAGTATGTTGAATAAATATTATAATATAAAAAAATAGAAATTACTTGAAAGCAACTAAGGATTAAGAAGGTTGGTCAAGATTGAAACTTTCCTTGTCGGGCCGAATTGCTGCTGTAAAGATGAATGTATTGCCAAAAATGCTGTTTTTGTTTCAGACTTTACAGATTGTGGATAAAATGGAGTGTTTTGGGAGGTGGCAAAGAGACATTTCTAAATTTGTCTGGCAGGGCAAAAAGCCCAGAATTAAGTTTAAGATATTAACTGACGCTAAAGAAAGAGGGGGCTTTGCCCTGCCAGACTTAAAGTTGTACTATGAATCAGCAGATTTCTGCTGGTTGAAAGATTGGCTGCTTCTTGAAAACACTGATGTTTTGGATTTGGAAGGTTTTAACAATGCTTATGGATGGCATGCATATTTGAGGTATGACAAGGTTAAAAGTCACAAGGCTTTCAAGAACCATATTGTCAGGAAAGCAGTGTTTAATGTCTGGACAAAATATAAAGACTTATTGGAAAACAAGACCCCAAGGTGGTTATCACCAATGGAAGCTAAGGCCCGGAAAAGACTCAATATGGAGGCCAAATGGCCGAAATATTGGGAAATACTAGAAAAAGATGGAGATAATTAGAGGCTGCAGAGTTTGGAGAAACTAAAAGATAAAGTGCGAGATTGGTTACATTATGCTCAGATCAAAGAGGTTTTTAAGTTGGATAAAAAGATAGGATTCCAGGTGGAAAAATCAAAGTTGGAAACGGAATTGATAGAACCTAAGACTAAGGTACTTTCAAGAATGAATTTGCTGTTAAAATGGAATACACAAGATGAAACGGTCAAATCGGTTATGATAAAATGGGCACAGGACATTGGGTACAATATCATGTTTGCTGACTGGGAAAGGTTATGGACCACCGGTCTGAAATTTACGGCATGTAATGCCTTGAAAGAAAATATTATGAAAATGATATATAGGTGGTACATGACTCCAGTCAAGCTCGCAAAAATATACTATTTGTCTGATAATAAATGTTGGAAATGTAAAGAAACTGAAGGAACGTTCTTTCACCTCTGGTGGACCTGCCCTAGAGTTAAGGCTTTCTGGGAAATGATATATAACGAGTTGAAAAAGGTATTTAAGTATACCTTCCCTAAGAAACCAGAGGCCTTTCTTTTAGGCATCGTCGCCCAGAGGGTGTTAAAGAAGGACCGAACATTTTTTATGTATGCAACAACAGCAGCAAGGATACTTGCAGCAAGGATACAAATGCACAGGCGCGCGGGACAGCCGGGAGCGCAGACTGGGAGCCAGGTCCTAAAGCACGCCGGAGGCAGGGGGAAGAATCCGGGGACTCGTCAGCATCAGCATCAGAAGAGTCCAGAAAGGGCAACACCCCAGCGGGCAGAAGGACCCAGAGGAGAAAGGAGCAAAGGAGGAGGTGGAGCAAGGCTAGGGTCTTGAACTGGTGTCTGGGGGGAGGAGATTCAGACGGAGCTTCAGCGGTCTAGGGTTGAGACGTAGAGCTGCGCGCCGCGGCTTTGGAATCGAAACTGAACCTTAATAAAGACTTTTGTATATAACAAGAACTGGCGTTGGCCCTCTGTGAGCTGGGACCTTGGGCAGCTCTGACAGTAAGCTCCGTCTCCATCTAAAAAAACCTTCGCAGCGTGAGTTGGCACCGCGAGGGGCAAAACTTGGCGTTTTGCGAGCTCACGAAGATCGGCGAGGATGACTACAGAGCAACAGGTGGCAGCCCTGCAAGAAGCAGTCACGAGGCTGTCCATGGAAGTAGAAGCGTCCAGAAAGAGAGAGGAAGAAACTGCAGCGCGTTGCCAGGATCTGCAAATCAGGTGGGAAATTTTGAGGAAGGAGGGGCTGCCAGGACCCAAGCCGGAGGGAGTTGGACTCGGGAAGAGGGGAGGCAGCGTCGTATCCCACTTCAACGGGAATTTGCAGCAGTATCCTAACTTCAGGGCAGACATACTTTTTGCGCTCAATTTGCTTCAGAAAGACTTTAGAGATGAGGAGGAGAAAGTGGGGTTCATTATAACTCATCTGCATGGGGAAGCTAAATCGTGGCTGCGCAATTTGTGGCGTGAAAATGACCCCGCCCTCAAAGATTCAACAGCCTTTATCAAAGCGATGGACGCTTGTTTTCAATCAACAGTTGATGTGGATCTGGCCAGAAAGCAAATGCATGGGTTGCAACAAGGGAAAGCCACTGTGAGGCAATATCACTCACGATTTTTTGCGTTAGTAAATGCACTGGGCTGGGACAAGGACTCAGCAGCCGTCCGAGACCTGTTCTGGGAGGGGCTAAATGGGGCTGTGAAGGATGAAATTGCAAGGGGGGACAGACCCACCAGCACAGCAGAAGTAGTAAACAGAGCGCTGGCGATAGGAGTGCGTCTGGAAGAACGCCCTTGGAACAAAGATGACGGACGTTTGGGACGCACGCCAGCCAGATCAGCTCCTTTCCTGCCCAGAGAGCCAGCGCGCGCCCAGTCCACGCCTCCACTGGGAGGGGGAGAAGAGCCGATGGAGATAGGCGGTGCCAGGGCTCAGACAGCAACCAGAGCCCAAACACCAGGAGCAGTCAAGGCGAAGCCTCCTAGAGGAAGCAGGAAGTGCTACATCTGCGACAGTACACAGCACATGGCCAAAGAGTGTCCCCAGAGGCTCCAAAAGCACACTGCAGCCTCAGCAACAGTGAAAGAAGCAGTGCAGCCAGGGGAAAAGCTACAGGGAAACGACGAAGCCTGGTTGGAGGCAGAGGCACTGGGGCCCAGCCAGGCGAGTCAGTGAAGCAGTCCCCACAGATTTTACAGCCCACAGACCCACTCCCGCCCAAACCAGTGGTGCAACTCACTGCATCGCTCCAGATACCCAATGGACTCACTATGGAAGTGCCCATTACCATTGACTCTGGTAGTAATGCAGACTTTATAGGAGTGGATTTCATCAAGCAACTTCGCATAGCGCTCCTGCCAGCCACGATGCCCCTGAAAGTCGTCACGGTCGATGGAAGAGAATTGCTGGGGGGGCAGGTGGTCAAGCAAATGCCGCCGATGGTGATGCAAATTGGAAATCACCGGGAAGTCATCAGCTTCAATGTCACCCACCTGTCGGACACGCCTGTAGTATTGGGCATGAGTTGGCTGCACAGGCACAGCCCGGCATTGGCATGGTACCAGCGTCAATTAACCTTCGGCTCCTCCTACTGCACAGAACACTGCATCCTGACTAGCCCGGAGGGAGAGGGGGAAGAGGATGACCCGCAGCTACAATTAGGCACGCTGCAAGCAGTGCCTCACAAGTACGCAGTGTTTTTGGAGGTTTTCTGCGAGAAGGAAGCGGACAAGCTGCCTCCCCACAGGTCCTATGATTGCAAGATTGACCTCCTGCCGGGGGCGACGCTGCCGACCGGGAAACTGTATTCCATGTCTGAAGATGAACTGCAAGAACTCAGGGAGTTCATAGATCACAACTTGAAGCGCGGTTTCATCCAGGAGTCCAAAGCAGTGGGGGGCAGTCCCGTGTTTTTCGTGAAGAAAAAAGACACGAACCAACGGAGATTAGTTTGTGATTACAGGGTCATAAATTCGAGGACAAAGCCCACGGCATTCCCCATGCCCAAGATCGATGACCTACTCGCGACGGTGAGGAAGGGACGCATCTTCACCAAGTTGGATCTTCGGGGGGTGTACAACCTCATACGTGTGCGAGAGGGCGACGAGTGGAAGACGGCCATGTTTACGCCCTTGGGCGCCTACGGATACAAAGTTATGCCATTTGGTTTACAAAATGGCTCCCATTGTTTTCAAGCTTTCATGCACCACGTCTTAGCGGGACTCCTTTACAAGAAGTGCGTCTGCTTCCTGGACGACATCCTGATTTTTTCGGAATCGAAGGAGGCTCACGAGAGGGACGTCAAGGAGGTCCTGCAAAGACTACGGGAGCACAGACTTTACGCCAAACTGGAGAAGTGCCAGTTTGACGTGACGGAGGTGGATTTCCTGGGCTACAAGCTGTCCGACAAGGGACTCGCCATGGACAACACCAAGGTCCGCTCGGTGTTGGACTGGAAGAGCCCGCGCAATCGGAAGGAGGTCCAGAAGTTCGTCGGCTTCGCCAACTTTTATCCCAAGTTCATCAAGGGGTTCGCGATGGAGACGGCAGCCATCACGGACACCCTCAGCTCCAAGAAGAAGAAGTTCACCTGGACGGACCAGGCGGAACAGTCCTTTCAGAGACTCAAGCGTCTCTTCGCGTCCGAAGAACAGCTGCTACACGTCAACCCCAGCAAACCAATAAGGGTTGAGACGGACGCCTCGGACAGAGCGGTGGGGGCGGTCCTGTTGCAACAAGATCCGCAAGGGGACTGGAGGCCGTACGCATTCTACTCCCGAAAACTCAGCAAGTCGGAACAGAACTACACCATCTGGGACAAGGAGTTGCTGGCCATTCATGCAGCCTTCAAAGCGTGGCGGCACTTCCTGAACCAGAGACACATCCGCTGGGCAGAGTTCTTCGCGGATTTCAACTTCAGGATAGAATACATCCCGGGAGGCAACAACGTCATGGCGGATGCGCTATCCAGGAAGCCGCAGTATCTCGAGGAAGCGGCACCGGTGGCAGCCAAACACATTTTCGCACCGGAAGCGTGGGCGTGCGCTTCGGCCACCGTGGACCTGGACGCCGTACGTCGCGCGCTGCAGACGGATTCCTTCGCATGATCCAAGATGGAGGAGGTGCGGAGAGGCACAGCGAAGGACGACGAGTTCCAGATACGTGACGGACTGCTCATCCGCAGATACGTTCCAGATACGTGACGGACTGCTCTACGTGCCGGGGGAACAACCTCCGCGCGAAAAAGTGCTGCAGCAGTTACACGACGCACCCAGCGCCGGGCACTTCGGCAAGGACAAGACGGCGGAATTAGTAGCCAGAGACTTTTGGTGGCCCAAGATGAGGGGAGAAGTCGCGGATTACGTCACGAGGTGCGACACATGCCAAAGGGCCAAACCAGTACACAGGCCACTGGCGGGATTGTTGGAACCGCTACAGACGCCTCTCGAGCCGTGGGAGAAAGTGGCCCTGGACTTTGTCACAGATCTGCCCAGCTCGCGAGGCAAGACAGCGGTGCTAGTTGTCGTGGACCTGTTCACCAAGATGCCGCACTTCATTCCTTGCGCGAAGGTGGCCACGGCGGAACAGACAGCCAAGCTGTTCATAGACCACGTTTTCAAGGTTCACGGCTTGCCGCAGTCCATCTTGTCCGACCGGGGTCGCCAATTCATCTCGAGCTTCTGGCAGAAGCTGCTGGGCATCCTGAACGTCAAGATCAACTTAGCATCGGCAAGACATCCGCAAACCAACGGACAAGCGGAGAGGGTCAACGCCATCATGCAGCAGTACCTGCAATGCTACGCGAATCAACAGCCCTCGACCTGGGTGGACTACCTACCGCTAGCCGAGTTTGCCTACAACAACACGAAGCACGTATCCACAGGGGTGACACCGTTCTTCGCCAACAATGGACGACATCCCAGAACCTTCCCGGGGTTAGAGAAGATGGGGGAGGGGGAGACACAGGGAGCAGAGGCTTGGGCAGAGGAATTGCGGGAGGTCCACGAGCAGCTCCGAAGGCATTTAGAACGGGCAAAGCAAGCATACAAGGTGCAGGCAGACAGGCACAGGAGAGTCGGGGAAGACATACGGGTAGGGGACTGGGTCTGGTTAGCAGCCCAGGCAGTGCCAGCCAGGACATTAGCTAAGAAGAAGCTCAGACACAAACAGCTAGGACCTTACCAAGTCGAGGCACAAATCAATCCGGTAGCCTTCAGGTTGACACTCCCGGAGGGTTCTAGAATGCACCCGGTCTTTCATAGATCAGTGCTTACACCCTACAAGGAACCCCACAGGTTCCAGGCGCCAGTAAACGTACCAGAACCACCCCGCAGATCGCCAACAGGGGGAGGGTCGCCGAGAGCAGGGCCACTCAACGAGGTCACGGAGATTTTGGACTCGAGATGGGGGGAAGAGGGGGTTGAGTATCTCCTCGCCAGGGAAGGTACCCCGGCCAGCGCCAACAGCTGGGTGCCGTACTATGCGGTGGAGGAGCACTACCTCAAGGACGAGTTCCATGCACTCTTCCCACACAGACCTATGCCGGCAGATTATTTCGATGAATATCTTTTCACACCCACACTTTCAGCCAGCACGTTCCAGGGGTTCTCATCAGACGAGGAACCAGCACCCGACACACGTTCCCTGGAGGGATCACTCTCGGGGCCTGCCACAGACCGCTCTTATTGGTGGGACAATCAACCGGAGGTGGGGTGGAGCAGGGAGTGGCTGAAGGGGCCTTGGCAGGCAGCATCCCCCGAGGCGACCGGGGGGGAGACAGACATGACGTGTTGGGGGAGGACGCTGGGTTCGAGCACAGCTGCAGAGAGATGGAAGCAGAGGAGATCGACGTTGACGAGCCCATTCCGGACTGGCCGACCCCAACCAGCCGGATGCACATCGGAGCGGAGGAACTGTATCCCGCACTCACCCCCACAACACTGGAGCACCTGGAACCCGCACCCGAGGAGGAGGGGGGAAGGGGGGGCTTCGAAGGGGGGATGGATGTCAGGGGTTCAGGAGTGGAGGCACAGGGGAAGGAGGAAGCGGAGAGCAGTGTAGGTGAGGGCAGTGTAGGTGAGGAAGACAGTGGGGCAAGAGATTCCATGAGTCTGTCCAGTGAGTCGGAAGATTCACAGAAGGGGGCACCCATAGCCAGAGCAAGGGGGTTCCCGGGAGGGAGGCACCAGGAGCAAGGAACCAGCGGTGACTCCCAAAGCAGCAGCTGGAGATCGGGACCAGTTTCCCCACCAGAGCATAGCGGGGGGGAAGAGTCCCAGGTGTCAGGACCGGTTTCCACTCCAGGGGAAAGAGAAGATGAGTCAGGGCTGACCACGCCCCTGTCGCTGAGTGAGGGAATAGAGGGGAAGTCAGATCCAGTTAGCCCTCCCGAAGGAGGAAGCAGTGAAAGGAGCAGTGTAACGGTCAGGAGGAAGGTTACCGGCTGGGAGCGCGCGCCAAGTTCAAATGCACAGGCGCGCGGGACAGCCGGGAGCGCAGACTGGGAGCCAGGTCCTAAAGCACGCCGGAGGCAGGGGGAAGAATCCGGGGACTCATCAGCATCAGCATCAGAAGAGTCCAGAAAGGGCAACACCCCAGCGGGCAGAAGGACCCAGAGGAGAAAGGAGCAAAGGAGGAGGTGGAGCAAGGCTAGGGTCTTGAACTGGTGTCTGGGGGGAGGAGATTCAGACGGAGCTTCAGCGGTCTAGGGTTGAGACGTAGAGCTGCGCGCCGCGGCTTTGGAATCGAAACTGAACCTTAATAAAGACTTTTGTATATAACAAGAACTGGCGTTGGCCCTCTGTGAGCTGGGACCTTGGGCAGCTCTGACAGTGTCCTTCTTGAACTGTGGTGCCCAGAACTGGACACAGTACTCCAGGTGAGGTCTGAACAGAGCAGAATACAGTGGCACTATTACTTCCCTTGATCTAGATGCTATACTCCTATTGATGCAGCCCAGAATTGCATTGGCTTTTTTAGCTGCCGCGTCACACTGTTGGCTCACGTCAAGTTTGTGGTCAACCAAGACTCTAGATCCTTTTCACATGTACTGCTCTCAAGCCAGGTGTTACCCATCTTGTATTTGTGCCTCTCATTTTTTTTTGCCCAAGTGCAATACTTTACATTTCTCCCTGTTAAAATTCATCTTGTTTGTTTGGGCCCAGTTCTATAATCTGTCAAGGTCGTTTTGAAGTGTGATCCTGTCCTCTGGGGTGTTAGCCACCCCTCCCAGTTTGGTGTCATCTGCAAATTTGATCAGGATGCCCTTGAGTCCATCATCCAAGTCGTTGATAAAGATGTTGAATAAGACCAGGCCCAAGACAGAACCCTGTGGCACCCCACTAGTCACTCTTCTCCAGCATGAAGAGGAACCATTGATGAGCACCCTTTGGGTTCGGTCAGTCAGCCAGTTACAAATCCACTGAGTGGTAGCATAGTCAAGACCGCATTTTACCAGCTTCTTTACAAGAATATCATGGGGCACCTTGTCAAATGCCTTGCTGAAATCAAGGTAGGCTACATCCACTGCGTTCCCTTCATCTACCAGGGTTGTAATTCTGTCAAAAAACGAGATCAGGTTAGTCTGACATGACTTATTTTTCAGAAATCCATGCTGACTATTGGTGATCACAGCATTCCTTTCTAGGTGCTCACAGACTGTTTGCTTAATGATCTGCTCCAGAATCTTCCCTGGTATTGATGTCAGACTGACTGGGCGGTAATTATTTGGGTCCTCTCTTTTCCCCTTTTTGAAAATAGGGACAACATTTGCCCTCCTCCAGTCTGCCAGGACTTCGCCTGTTCTCCAGGAATTCTCAAAGATGACTGCCAGTGGTTCTGAGATCACATCTGCCAGTTCTTTTAATACTCTTGGATGCAGTTCATCTGGCCCTGGAGACTTGAATACATCTAAACTAGCCAAGTATTCTTGTACTATCTCCTTAGTTATTCTGGGCTGTGTTTCCTCTGCTGAATCATTTGCTCCAAATTCTTCAGGTCGGGCATTGTTTTCTTTATTGGAGAAGACTGAGGCAAAGAAGGCATTGAGGAGTTCAGCCCTTTCTGTGTCCCCTGTTTGCATTTCACCATCTTCTCCTCTGAGTGACCCCACTGTTTCTTTGTTCTTCCTTTTGCTACAAACATACCCATAAAAGCCTTCTTTGTTGCTTTTAACCTCTCTAGCAAGCCTGAGTTCATTCCGTGCTTTAGCTTTTCTGACTTTGTGTCTACACATGCTGGCTATTTGTTTGAATTCCTATTTGGTGGTTTCCCCCCTTTTCCATTTTTTGTACACATCCTTTTTTAATCTTAACTCAGTTAAAAGTTCTTTAGATAGCCACCCTGGCTTCTTTAGGCACCTTCCATGTTTCCGTCTCATTGGTATTGCCTGAAGTTGTGCTTTTACTATCTCCCTCTTAACAAACTCCCAGCCATCATGAACTCCCTTTCCTTTTAGTATTACTGTCCATGGGATCTCACCCAGCACTTCCCTAAGTTTTATGAAGTCTGCTTTCTTAAAGTTAAGAAATTGAGTCCTAGTATGCTTGGCTGCTCCTTTCCGCTGTATAGTAAACTTCAGAAGAGCATGGTCACTCGTGCCTAATGATCCTTCCACTTCTACCCCACTAACCAGGTCATCAACATTGGTTAGGACCAGATCTAAAATGGCCGTTCCTCTTGTTGCTTCTCCCACTTTCTGGACAATGAAGTTGTCTGCAAGGCCAGTGAGGAATCTGTTTGACCTTATGCTCTTGGCTGAGTTTGACATGATAGTGGTCTTCAGATGGAAAAGACCTGTTCTCTGTCTGTGGTCCATTCTTGTCCTAACTGGGCCTAGTTGGGAGACTGGAACCTCAAGGATCTGTATGGCTCTAGGGAAGGGAAGGCTGTCCTGATCTGAAATTGGGAGAGGAAATATGAAGGGGGCAGGGGGCAGAGACTGAGGGGGCAAGGTGGGTTAAAACATGGACTCTTAGCCTTCTCATAAACAGAAATGTTCTTTAAAAATTGATTGCAGAAAATATATCACATAAGATTCATTTAACACCCTGTGCGTTTTCCAAGAAATGTTAGAATTAACTTGGGTTATAGAATTAGCAGGAAGTATCACTGAAGGCAAATACAGCCTGATAAGAGAATCATAATTCTTCTCTCATTATTTCTATTGTGATACCAAAAACATCTCTGCCCATAAAGCATTACTGGAGATGGATGCTCCAACACAAACAAAACCACCTGCTTCTTAAATTTACTTCCTGAAAAAAATGAGTCCACAGTTTGTACGTGTTTGAAATAGGGCAAAATTGGGTTAACTCTCCAAATAGCTCAGAACAAATATTTTAAACAATAAAACCAATGTACATATAATTTGAACAGTCATA
The DNA here is from genome assembly GCF_964234715.1 of Podarcis melisellensis. Classification (NCBI taxonomy): domain Eukaryota; kingdom Metazoa; phylum Chordata; class Lepidosauria; order Squamata; family Lacertidae; genus Podarcis; species Podarcis melisellensis. The sequence goes on from NC_138543.1 coordinate 820,554, forward strand.
ACAATAAAATAAAAATATAATTAAAATGAGGCAAGAATTCTAAAACCACTTTCCCAACTTAAAACTACAGAGATAATAATTAAATAAAAGCTCTCCAAAAGAGAATCATTTTTACTTGCCTTCTAAAGATCTACCAGAAGGAAGAGAGATTAATCACCCAGGTTACACTCTGTGCCCTGTCCTATGTGGCCTAGAAACATAGATATGTATCCCAGATCACCTTTACTGGTGAGTTTCACTGAAGCTGCTAGTTAGCACTTACTCACAAGTAAGGAAACAGAACATTGCAACCTTATATGTCAATCCTTATGGCCACAATGACATTGATTTCAATATAAAAAAATTCCTTCCAGTAACACCTTAGAGACCAACTAAGTTTGTTATTGGTATGAGCATCCATTATTGGTGTGTGCATCCACACTTCTTCAGATACACACATTGATTTCAATGGCAGAGTCGTGTCATACTTGCTAAAGAAACTGGGAAAACAAATGTATTACCTGGTCTGACTCCATATATCTCTGCATAGATATCCGCCTGTTTAAATTAGGCGATGTTTTATTACAGCTATCATTACTGATGAGTCAGTATGTGGAGGGAAAAGGCACATGAAGATGGCCAGCAAGAACCTCAGAGAGTATTTTTATCTACTTATTTAATACTTTTTAGACATTGCTTCATCAGGGATCCAAAGTTCTTAAACTTCTCACCAATAAGGAATACCCTGAGCTCTGCATAAGATTTTGAAACTGACGGCCATATTTGAAAGTGGGAAGGCCTATTCCCCTTTCAGCTTTTTGTCCTTCTTAGCTAGTATTGCCCTTGCTATGAGTGAGAGGCATATGTCTTCCCAAACTGATGCTAAGGCAAAAACTAGCATGGCATTATAATAACGCTTGCAGAAAGTAAAAACTGCTCTCACACAGAAGAGAAACTGTTTCAGATGTCATCAGCTAAAGGATAATAGACCAGCATCTTTTAGCTAGACTGATACCAGCTTTACCTTATTAAACACTAGGTGTGAAGCAAAAAGGATGACTCATGCTAAAGACATCAATGCTCAGTTATACACCTGGCCATTAAGAGACTGGAAGAAGACAAGACAACCTTAATTGTGTCTACTCAGAAGTAAATCCTATTGAGTTATTCACAAATATGTGAGATTAGTAGGGTTGGGGGAAATTGATTCAGTTTGCATTTAAAGGTAAACCTCAGCCTACAGAATTCACACATTCTGAAATGATATGAGAACAGAAATGGAGCCATTCAAAATGTGCAGTTTTCTGAATGTTGCAATGCAGTTCTCCAGCCGGGTAATGTACACAAAAACCCATATACTAAGGTAAAGTGTGCATGCAAACATATATAATAGCTAAATTTACATACATAAATTTGTATATGATGACAAATTCACCTCAAAATGCTGATGAATATTAATGTGGACTTTTAAAAAAATTCACAAACCAATATAGAAATGTGGAGAACTAAACTCAAGAGTGGAAAAATGAGAAACTGAGCAAAACTGAAATTGGCATGTTCAGCCACCCCTGGTAAGGAGTGCAGCCTTATTCTTTATTTTGGGGTAGTCGTTTTGGTGCAGGTAGCCAATGGCAGCTTTGTGCTAGGGGAAGGTCTTCAGGCAGGATGCTTGATTTTCAATCATTATCCCTCCCCACAGCCATTCTCCCCACAAAAATTTATACTGAGAATTGAAGAAAATTCTGGCACAGTGTGGGATGTTATAACACAGAGGGCTGTAATTTGGCATTTTATCCATTAAACACATGGTTAAATTGGCATGTTTTATTTTTGTCATCTTTTAATTATTACTTTAAGATTTATTCAGAATGCTTTTTTTCATGAACAAGTATTGTTAATTTCATTTGTAACTAATCCTTTGTGCTTTGCAGCATTGTAATCAGCTTTTTATAGTGTTGCAATGTATCTTTCTCACACCATAAGAAGAGTATTCCTACTCTGGATTCCTGCAAGTCCACCAGCCATCCTTGCTCTTTTCCTCCTCCAGGATCAACTGTAAAAGGGATCAAATAGGCCAGTGCACTCTCCTGCCTCTCCGGTTTTCATTTTTTTGTTTCCAACTAATACCATATTGGCCCGAATATAAGCCGCACTTTCCCCCAAATTCGGACTTTGAAAAGTTGAAGTGCATCTTATATTTGGAACCGAGCGCTGTGCGCCCGCCTCCCGGCATGACCGCCCTGAACGGGGGACGGGGGGGGGGCTGCCGCTTGGTGTCCCGCTTGGCAGCTTGGGGAGGGAGTGCCGGGAGGCAGGCCGCACCCGCAAATAAGCCTTGAAATTTAAAGGTGTGGCTTATTTGCGGGTGTGTCTTATATTCAGACCAATATGGTACTCAGTATTGCATGGTTCCTGGAAGCAACTGGGCATGTTTAATTGTCATTGGGCTGGTTTTGACGGAAGTGACCCTTTTGCTTTGTACTTCTGCATAGCTCAGGATTCAACCGAGAATGCTGATACATACACACACCCCTTTTTATTTTTAAGCTGCCCTGTTTGGGCTCTGATCTTGTCAGCACTCAGCCACCTAAGTCACCATGAGGAAATTATTTGAAGCTTTTATTTTGGCCTGACATCTGATTCAGGGGTGTTGGGGAAAAGCTGATACTGGAACGAGGAGCCAACACTTCCCCTTCCCCACCTCACCTGAAAGTTGTTTGTCTCACCCATCTAAGCCACTGGAACTTATTTGCCCATAAGCACTTAACTGGTCTAAGACCTTATTGGAATAAAGCTTCCTTAAGTGGCATATGGGCATCCAGACGGCAGGCGGGTGGAGGGCTGCGGGGGCACAAATAAGTAGATGCCTCCGTCTTAAGAGAGATGGTTGGGCTTGGTGGCTTTTATGCTTCTTCCAACTCTAGAATACTTCTAGAGTTAGAAACTATTTGGAATGGTCAGGAATTTTGACTACCAATCAGAATAGGCAAAGGCTCCAGACAGTGCCCAGATAAATCTTTTAAAAGACTCTTGCAGGCCACCATTTGCAACTGGAATCTCATTCCCCTTGCTTCCATAGGACCTGTTCGTTCTATTTTATTGCTATGGCTAGTGGCTAATGCAAATAAAGTTTCTATGTATAGGTCCTGCTCATCTGCAGGGAGACCCAGGTACACTTCATAGCTCCATGGGAACCACATGGCCATCATTTCATCTTGTGCTGCTCCTGTAGCATTTGAAGGGCCCTTCCCATGTAATCACCATCCCAAAGGGCATAAGGAGGGAAGGGAAAAGGTGACGTTCGCTGTTCTTTCCCTTGCTGCTCCTTGAAGTGGTACAGGGGGTTGAAGAAGTCCCATCAAATAAGTGGCTCTGCTCCAGAGAAAGTAGGCTACTGATTGCAGCCATAGGTTTCCTGGCTAAATTTTCAAACAGCCTTTGTAGTCTAATGGAATGACAGACATAAATGTTTTCAAAGCCTTGGGCATGTGCCTCAGCATCTTAAAATAAGGCTGTTGTTTTCTAAGGATGAATGTAACAAGAGAAGGAAGCCCTAAGGAACGCCTATTTGGCCTATAGAAACGCTGGATTAAGCTACTTACCTCAATCTTATTTCAAAATCAAAAAAGAGTACAAAGCCCTTTTGGCCTCAAAAAAAGGCAGTCCGAACAAAATTCCTGGTCCCTACTATTGAATGCCTCACTAAACAATGAAACTAAACTCTTTTGGCAACTGGTCTCCGACTCAATGAGAAATAGCTCCTCAGCCCCCAGCTGTGTCATTCCAGCTCAGGTTTGGGAGAACCACTTCAGAAATATATTTATGGAAAATCCAAACCTCCCTTCCAGTTTACAGGAGGATGACAGGGTACAATTGTCACTGCTCCCTAATTGGAGGCCGGTAACTGTGGAGGAAGTCCATACATTAATTGGGAAGCTGAAGAGCGGAAAGGCTCCGGGGAAAGACTTTATCCCAGCTGAGGTGATTACATCAAACCAGCACTGGTGGGCCCCGCTTCTGGCAGCACTCTTTACGGTAGTAAATAACTCTGGTAAGGTACCATATAGCTGGAAACATGCTATAGTAGTCCCAATCTTTAAGAGAGGCCACCCAAATGTACCTTCCAATTATAGGCCTATTAGCCTGCTCTCAATAATTGGGAAACTATATGCCCATTTCCTCAGTAGCAAATTGACAACTTTTCTAAATGAACATAATATACTATCTGAAGCCCAGGCAGCTTTCCGTGAGAATCATTCAACAACAGACCACTGTCTAATGCTGTCCTTCCTAGCTGAGAAGTATACCAGACACCTACAGGGTAAACTCTTCGTGGCCTTTATGGACCTGAAATCAGCATTTGACTCCATCCCCAGATCCCAGCTATGGTCCAAATTGAGTCTGATCTTGCAGGACAAACGACTTCTCTTTCTTATAAAAGCCCTGTACAATGGAACCAAACTGCAGGTCCGATGCGGTCGACAGGGACAGCTATCGAACAGCATCGAGATGACTAGGGGGGTGAGACAGGGTTGTATTTTGGCCCCCACATTGTTCTGCCTATTCCTAAATGACCTAGAAGAGAACTTAATGGACCCAGATGGACACATTCCAAAAATAGGAATGAGAAGGACCCCTTTGTTGTTGTATGCTGATGACGCAGCCATTATCTCGCGTTCCAGGCCGGGCTTGAATTATCTGTTGAGGAAATTTTCTGATTACTGTTCTGGAAATGGTTTATCCATTAATTATGAAAAATCTAAAATCTTAGTCTTCGAAAGAAGATTCTCCCAGTCTAAATGGGTGCTGGATGGCCATAACCTCGAACAGGTAAAATACTTCAGTTACCTAGAGCTCACATTCCATCATACAAGATCTTGGAAGCACCATTGGCAAACCTCCCTTCAAAAGGCGGAGATTACAAAGCTAGCCATACATAAATTCTTCTTCACAAAGGGCGGCAAATATGTTCCAGCAGCCTTAAGGGTTTTCAACGCAAAGCCCGTTTCCCAACTCCTGTATGCAGCAAATGTCTGGCATAATGGGGACCTGCCAAAGCTAGATGGCTTTCAGGCAAAATTTATACGATCTCTGCTGCAGGTACCTAACTGCGTCCCCAACTCCGTACTTCTGTTGGAAGCTGGTGAATGCCCAATTTCAGCTAGAGCATGGTGGGCTGCCCTAAGACATTGGCTCAGGATTTCAGTGTTTAATCTAGGGAAGGGTCTGTACCAACATATCACCAATGAGGAATTTGTCAGCAAATGGCAGAAAACCATGGCTAAAAAAGCCACCTCTATTGGTCTGTCTCTCCCCCAACTGTATTACCTGGGCTATGAAGGCGCCCAAAAGGCTTTAAAGCAAAGATTATGGGACAATGCACACAGTGACTTGCGATCTCGGTCACACGCAGTCTGTAGTCCACTGGCAGCAGGAGTTCAATATGGGTATGTCTTTAACACCTTACATCAAAAACCTGACAGTACCTAACTATCGAAGCCTTTTCACCAAGGCCAGACTGAATGTCTTCCCCTCTGCAGTGCTGGATGGTAGGTTGAGAGGAGTTCCCTACCAGGACAGACTTTGCTCGTGTGCTCAAGACATCGAGTCCATAAATCACATTTTGTTACATTGTGCGAAGTATGAGCAGGCCAGGGCTGAACTGATACTACCCTTGCTGGTGCCTTTCCCGGGAAAGTCAGAGGCTCACTATGTCAGGTTCCTACTGGAAGACCGGACAAAAGCTAGAACTTTGGCAGTGGCAAAGTTTTTATCGGTGGTTGAAAGAACAAATGAGCCCTATATTCCAAACAAAGTGCTTGATTAACCTGGAGGTAGGCTGTATGAACTCTGTATTGATTTGTAATGTTTTGTTGGTCTCTGGACCGTAATAAAGATTGTTGTTGTTGTTGATTAGAAAACAGTGTAGAGAACTGGAGAGAAAATAGGAGTTGACCTGTAAAGTTGTATGTTTTGCTTGTGTGGCGTTATATTTACACCTTGTAAAAATGCACAGCAGGAAAGTGGTCCATTGATTTATACCAAGCAGGGGTCAAACTGGGTAAAACAAGGACATCAGCTATTAAACCTAAGCCAGAAAGAACAATTTGTATTCAGTCTTGAACCTCCAGCGACATTTATCTTTAATTGTTTTGCCTCAGCTCTGTGACAGCAAGTACAAAGTCCAATTATGATAAGAAGTACAACCCTATTGAGTAGAGCTTATTATGCCTACTAGAGTCTGATCACTATTAGTAAATACTAAACAACACACACCCTTGTGAAAGCTGTTTTTGTGCAAGTTTCATGAGCTGTCTCAAGGAGTGGATAAGGTATTTAAATCCAAGCACATACTTACGTTAGTAAGAACCTGCTGTTTCATTGCTTTTAATTATAGTAATAAATTTTATTTATACCCCGCCCTCAGGCCAGAGCCAGGCACCAGTAAAATTACAGTAAAAACATAATAGGAAAAAAACCCTCCAATTTAAAATACAGGTTAAACTGCAATTTAAAATGCAGCCTCGTTTTAAAAATAGCCCATAGATCAAATCCATAAAGGGAGGGAAACATAAGCATCAGACTGAGTCCAAACCAAAGGCCAGGTGGAACAGCTGTGTCTTGCAGGCCCTGCGGAAAGATGTCAAGTCCCACAGGGCCCTAGTCTCTTGTGACAGAGCGTTCCACCAAGTCAGGGCCACTACTGAAAAGGTCCTGGCCCTAGTTGAGACCAATCTAACCACCTTGTGACTTGGGATCTCCAAAATGTTGTCATTTGTGGACCTTAAGGTCCTCTGTGGGGCATATCAGGAGAGGTAGTCCCGTAGGTATGAGGGTCCTAGGCCGCATAGGGCTTTAAAGGTCAAAACCAGCACCTTAAACCTGACCCTGTACTCCACCAGGAGCCAGTGCAGTTGGTAAAGCACTGGGTGAATGTGATCCCGCGGCAAGGACCCCAAAGGAGCCTCACTGCGGCATTCTGGAATTTCAGGGTCAGCTTCAAGGCCAGCCCTGCATAGAGCAAGTTACAATAATTAAGCCTGGAGGTGACAGTCACATGGATCACTGTGGCCAGATCAGGGCGAGAAAGGTAAGGTACCAACTGCTTAATATGGCAGAAATGGAAATTTGGATATTATTATTCCAGAAAACAAGAGCAGGAATTGGCAAGTGTGACATAAGAATGCTCTGTTTATAGTTGGTGCTACAATAAAGTCATACTTGCTACTCCTATCACTCCAAAGCAAGAAATCACCAAAAGCATGGTCCATAGGGAAGTTTTATTGAGTGAATGTAGAATTTCCTGGTTGATTTTCCTCAAGACTGGACACACGAGTACCATAAGAAAATATAAAACTTTTCATTTGCATATACAATTCAATGTATCATATGTCTTCATTATATATCTTTAGGTGCCTTGGGCTGATATTAACATTCCATGTCCTTTTAAATATGTTTGTGATAGGAGGGTTATTGGTTTGGTAGACAATATAGTGTGTGCATGCTCAGCGGATGACCTCCAAACCATCCTAAATATATTCACAGAAGCTTATGAAAAGCTTGGCTTGTTGCTCAACAACCAAAAAACCAAAGTGCTGCACCAACAAGTACAAAATAACCCCTCTGCAGTGCCACAAATCCAACTCAATGGTGTAACATTGGAAAATGTTGATCACTTCTCCTACCTAGGCAGTTATCTTTCTACAAGGGTCAACATTGATGCCAAAATCCAGCATCACCTGAGCTCTGCGAGTTCGGCTTTCTCCCGATTGAAGTACAGAGTGTTTGAGGACATTGGCAGGGAAACCAAAATGCTTGTTTACAAAACTATTGTACTACCAACCTTACTGTATGCTTGTGAAACATGGACCACTTACAAACGCCATCTCCAACTTCTTGAAAGATTCAATCAATGGTGTCTCTGAAAAATCTTACACATCACTTGGGAAGACAGAACTGGATCAGACAGTGTACTGGATGAAGCAAAGATCACCAGTGTTGAAGCAATGATTCTTCAACATCAACTTCGTTGGACTAGTCATGTTGTGCGGATGCTTGATGCTTGTCTTCTTAAGTAACTACTCTACTCCGAACTTAAAAATGGAAAGTGTAATGCTAGTGGTCAACAAAAGAGGTTTAAAGACTGTCTCAAGGCAAATCTAAAAAAATGTACAGTGGTGCCTCGCAAGACGAAATTAATTCGTTCCGCAAGTCTTTTCGTCTTGCGAGTTTTTCGTCTTGCGAAGCACGGTTTCCCATAGGAATGCATTAAAAATCAATTAATGCGTTCCTATGGAAACCGAACCGCCTTCAGACCAGGTCTGGGGACAGTCTGTCCCCTGACCTCTTCTGAAGGCTGGCGGGGGCGAAGGTCTTTGCTTCCCCCCCGCCTGCCTTCCCGGGACAGTCCCGGGGGCTTTTAAAATGCTGGCGGGCGGTCCTGGACCTCTTCCCAAGGCGGGCGGGGGGCAAAAGTCTTTGCTCCCCCCTGCCTGCCTTTCCGGGAGAGCGGAAAACACTCTTTTTCAAATTAATACCCTTCCAGATCTTATTTTCCTTACTTCCACCCGCCTTCCTTTCTTGTATTCCACTTTATAAATTAATTCAGCAAAATCATTTAATATTCGAATTCATCCTTTATCCTTCCCTTTATACTCTTATTTATCTTAATCACCAGAACCCCTTCATTTCATTTACAATGCCCTTAGCAATCATAAATTCTGCCGGTCATTTCTGCCAGTTCCATATAGTCTATTATTTGCATCTGCCATTCTTCCAAGGTGGGTAGATCTTGTGTCTTCCAGTGCTTTGCGATGAGTATTCTTGCTGCTGCTGTAGCATACATAAAAAGGTTCTATCCTTCTTTGGCACCAATTGGTCGACCATGCCCAGGAGAAAGGCCTCTGGTTTCTTTAAGAAAGTATACTTAAATACTTTTTTCAGTTCATTATAGATCATTTCCCAGAAAGCCTTAATCCTTGGGCAGGCCCACCAAAGGTGAAAGAATGTTCCTTCCGTTTCTTTGCATTTCCAACATTTATTATCGGGCAAATGATAGATTTTTGCATGCACTTTCTTCTGCTGCCTCTCCCCGGTTCTTGGCTGCCTCCATCCCCATCCTGGTATCTCTTTTGACACTCCACAAATATAGCATCCTCAAGGGCAAAGGTCCATCCCAAAATACCTCAACAGCTACAGTTCAAAGATCGCAACCAGTGTCTCTGCTGCCCCAAAGTGCAGAAGGGGCAGACAATGCGTGGATCTGTCACTGTCTTGAACTGAAGTCACGTCTCTTGCTTGCCTGAAGCCAGCTGTTTGTGGGGCTGGAAGGCTTGTTTGTGCACGAGCAAACAAGAAATTAACTAATTTTAATATAACTCTTTTCAAAGAGTTTTAAACAGTAACTCCACTGATGGGTCATTTGACTATCCACTGGCCCTCCCTCCATACCAAGGCATAGCTTGCATTTCCAGTTGCAGCCACCACAGGCCTCCCTAAAGGGGAGGCAGCATGTGGCCTTAGTACTGTATTTTTCGCCCCATAGGACGCACCAAGTTTTTTTGGGGGGAAATAAAGAAAAAAAATTTATTCCCCCCCCCAGGTGCTTGTGGGGCCGGCAGCGGGGAGAAGCGCTCTTCTCCCCGCAGCCCGCCTGCAGACCAGGTCCAGGGACAGCGGGAAGATGCGCTGCGCCTCCCCGCTGTCCCCGGAGCTTGCGACGGGGAGAAGCATGCATCTACCCGCCGTCAGCCTCCAAACCACATCGGGAGAAAGCGGGGTGGTGGCGTTCCACCTCCCTGCTGTCCCCCGACCTTGTGGGGCTGGCGCTGCGGCTCTCCTGAAGCCTGCATTCGCACCATAGGAAGCACACACATTTCCCCTTAATTTTTGGAGGGGAAAAAGTGTGTCCTATAGGGCGAAAAATACGGTAGTTTAGGATCAGATCATGGACTGCCAGAATCAGGCTGAAGACTGTGTTTTTACCCATTAACTCTTTATCACTTAGTCAACTTAGCCAAAGCTTCTTGGGGAAGGGGGAAGAGTATATTTTCTATGGTTTGTTGCACTATGCCAGAAAATTGTGCAGCTGAACTATAGGCTGGAAAACAGCTGGCATACTGCTCTGTGAAAATACAGTTCCATTCCTCACAACATCATGGGAAAGCGAAAACCACCACCGGTAGGGAAAGTATGCAAGAGTAAAGACGAAAGCAAAGGAGTACTCTTCTGCCATGAGGCCTAAAGGGGGACAAAATGAACCCAGAGCAGGATTTGGCAATTATCCACCAGTGAGCAGCAAACAGTGCCCTGCCAAGCCTGGTCTTCCTTAGTCCTCATACCTTTTTCCTACAGTCAGGGCCAAACAAGACATTATGTAAACCACCAAACTGCATCTTTTGAGTGAAGGTTTTGGTTTGGTTTGGTTTGCTTGACACAAATTGCCAAGTGTGGCATGAGGAGGAGCAGTTTGGATCAGGATTCCAGTGTGGGGGACTTTAACTCTTTGTCCCCTGCTCAGTCTAGATAAAGGACCCTCTTCCTGCAATTTAGATGCGGGGTGTGTGTGTGTGTGTGTGTGTGTTCTGAAGCTCCCACTGAGGCAAATGGGTATTATTTTTCCAATGCAAACTGCAGGTTCAAGGCCTCTAACCTGGACTGAGCCCACAGCAAGGGTGAAGAGTTAAAACCCACCTACTCAATGCTGGTGTCCTGATCCAGATGTGCCCTCCAATCCCAGTGCTGACAGTGTGTACAAACTGCACTTACCGAAAAGATAAGTCATTTGGCCCTTAGTTGGGCAGCCCTTTGCATTTGTCCAGCTCTAATCGCTTTAATACCACTCCTATACGATGCTTCATCTTCTTGTTCTTGTGATCCATCAAAACTGATGGTATTTTATTGCTCCTTGCAATACTACGGAAAATATAGCTCCCCTTCTTTTTGGTGTGTAAAAGATCCACAAGCAATTGATAATTGGAATTGTCCTTCAAGATCCATGTAGATTTTGCATTTCACTGTAATGTTTCTCACATATATGCACACATTATAAGGGGCCATAAACTCCCCTCTAGAACTAGAGAAGTGAAACTATGGAAATGGAGAGTTGGTCTGACACCCCCCCTTCCAAAACACCCACAACAGACCCAGCCATGGGCGTAGCCAAGGGGGGGCATCTGCCCCCCTAAATCAAGTAAATACACAAAAATACTTAACTAACTGAGGTTCTGCCCTCCCCCCAAAAAAATCCTGGCTACGCCCACAAACCCAAGTGCTGCAGATAAAAATATTTCACACAGAAGAACAGCCCATTTAACAAACAAACAAACTTCAGGTCTGTTTTTGTGCAATTCCCTTTAAAAGGTCTTCTTCTTTCAAAAATGTCAAGCTCCCTGCCCCAATACAATTCCCTGCGGTGCACTAAGCTTACACTTCCCAGCAGGACCCTGCACATGGAGCAAAAACCTATTCCTGCCACAGATCCATATTGGGATCCGCCAGAGCAACAATGCTTCCTGCTTTCCAGCCCAGAGCTCAATACGTATAAATATGTATAATTGTTGTACACCTCCATAACTTCAGTGAGCCCAGACGTCTGTCTTCTGAAAGTGGGAGCAGGGCTTCTTGAGATGGCGTTAGAGAAGTGTCCATCTTCCACGATTGCTGTAGCAGCATTTTAAGGAGTTCAGTTCATCCAGTTGGGATAATGGCTGGGAAAAGATACAAGGAGAAACGCTGGGCTAGAAGTTCACACACAACTGGCTGTTTATGCAAAAAGCACACACAGGGGTGTGGGAAGGCAGGTGTGGGGGTGCGTTCCACCCCGGTTTCATCCCTGAGGGGGGGGGACAAAACGGCACACCGTGGGGGGCTGGCATCCGCCAGGCGGACTCCGTGGGCCGAGCAGCCCCTAGGCCATGATTACAGAAGACTGTGGCCCCCCACCTCCCTGCCGGAACCCCTCAGGGACAGAGCTCTGCAACCTCACCTGCCCACTCTGCTCTGAGGCAGCTTCCGACGTTCCTCTGTGGAGCCTGAGCGCCCAATGGCCGCCTGTGGAGGATGGTTCCGTCTGTCTGTCTGGACAGCCCTGCGGTGCAGTGGTTAGAGCGCCCGAGAGAGCAGGGTTCGAATCCCCGCTCGGCCGGATCGGGCAGTCCTGGGCCAAGTCGCTCCTCTGGCCTCACCTGCCGCCGCCTCAGGCCTCTTCCAGGCGCCCCAGGACGGAAGTCCGCGGAAGTCCCTGGGCGAGCGCCGAGTCCTCCCGCTTCTCCTCCTCGCGCGGGGCTTCAGGGATGTGCGGCCTGGAAGGAAGGCGAAACCTCCGCTGAAGGGAGCCAGCCAGAAGCGGAGCCCGCCGGCCTCTGGCGGCGCGACCAGGGGGGCTGCCGAGAGAGAGGAGGGGGAGCCGCCAGGCCCGGGGCGCCTCTGCCCGGCCCGGAGGGAGGGGCGCCTGAAGGAGGGAAGGGGCCGAGGGGAGGCGGAGGCAGGCGGGCGGAGGGGCCCGAGCCGGCGGCGCCCCTTCGCGGGCAGAGAGCGGAGGAAGGAAGGAGGGCGGGCGGGCGGGCGCCGAGGAGCCCCGCTCGGGACTTGGCCGCCGGAGGAGGCGGACGCGGCTGCCCGGCTGCTGCTGCCGCCGCCCCTTTTCGAAGAGCACGGGCGAGCGAGAGGGAGCCGCGTTGCCGGGGACCAAGCGGCGCAGAGGCGCGACGGACGAGGCAGCCGTGCAGACGCGCCCAGAGAAAGAAGGAGGGAGGCCCTGGGCCGCCGCAAGTCCGTCCTGCCTCCGCTGCTGCTTCTCGGCCGGCCGAACTGCGTGGCCTGCGGCAAGGAGCGCGAAGCGGCGGAAGGTGGGTGCGCGGGCGAAGGGCCCCCCGGGCGGGCGGGCGGGCGGAGAGACGGGCGGGTCCCGGGCTTCCCTCCTCCTCCTCCCGGAGCCCCTCGTCCTCGGGGGGGGGGGGACCCGAGAGGGCTTGGCGCCCCGAGGAGCCTCCTCGGCGAGGGGGGGAGTGGCGCTGCGTTGCGGCAGATGGCAGCGGGGGCCTCGTCCTCGGGTTCGCCTTCCTGCTTTTGAATCCGGATTGAACAGGTGGAGCGAGGAGAGCGAAGCCTTGCCGCCCCTCCGGCCTCCAGGGGGGGGGCATGGCTGGAGGGGGTGCCTGGATCTCTGGGAGATTCTTCTCAGTTTCAGAATAAGGATGTGAGGCTTGTCCCCCCCCCTCCTGCTCCCATGGGACGGTCCTGCGGGGGCCCAGGCTGATTCCCAGGGGAGGGAAGTTGTGGCGACGGGGGGGGGGTGTCATGTCAGACACGGAAACCGGTGCCCTGGAGCGGTCCTGACCGCACTTTCCCTCGCCACCCCCCCCCCGCGGAGTCTGCAGGTGCCCCTTGCAGGCCGGGAGCACAGCAGGTGGTTTGGCTTCCCTGCCAGCATCAAGGCATTGAATAAGTACCCCCCCCCTTCTGTGGAGAAGAGCTACAAGCTAGGCCAGGCCAGGCTTTTGGTTCTCCAGGGATGCTTCAGCCTGTAAAAAGGACAAAATCCACCCCCCCCCCGCAGGCAACAAGAAGACTGGCTGTTCAGTGTATTTGCTCCCACTTCCCAGTAAAATTATGTATTACATGTTACCTTTTTGAATCCCCTATGCTCTGCTCATCAGGGTAACTTGTAAACAAGTTCCACTGCTTTCAAATGAATGTTTAGGATAGGGCACTTAGGGTGCCAGAGGATTTGAATTAATGTGCAAATGTTCTATCTAAGTTCAAGATCACCTTCCTCTTCATGTCATTGTTTGCACATGAAATGAAGAGCAAAGCCCAGCCTTTACAGTATTTCTTAAGATACTATTTTGCAGTGCTGAACTGAATCTGTTCCTCTAAATATTAAAGATAAGGTGGGGAGGGGGGAATCTGTGATTTTTCAGATAAAATAGGTACCACATTCTATCACCAACAAATTTATGATGTTCCTATGTGGTCTTTAATGGATTGGGGGCAGGGATACCATTAGTTTCAGACTATGCTTTTGTATATGAAGAAGTAATGAAGCAGTTATATAGATATGTTTTTAAAATGCTTAATTTGCTGCATAGTGACCTTCAAAGAAGGTTTCTGGTCGATATATGAAGTTTGGCTTGCATTATTGCTATTTGATTAAAATAGCATTGCTTCCTGGAACCAAAAGGTGTTGCAGTGCTTCAGTGCAGGGCATGGTTTTCTATTTCAGTATATGCAAAATACACTTTTGTGTATTTTGCTTATCTTTGTTTATTCTCTCACCCTCCCAAAAGTACCATTGCATTAGGTCACCTGAAGAAAATGTCACTATCAGCTAACTCATATTACCTATTTAAAAACCGGGTGTGGGCCCTGTTCAAGAGAACTTAATACAAATCCCCAAATATTCACAAGATATATGAGAGAACTTTTACGTGTAAAAAGTTTAAGGGTTTTACTAGCAATCCTCAAACATGTGAAGTGATTCATTCAAAATGTATATACAAGTAGCTAGGTAACATGAAGTCACCCATGACTTCTACCAGTTTGACCCTCTGCTTCTTTCCTTTCATGTAGCCCTAATACTTGCAGGCCTGGGTTGGAGTGAGAGACTTTACCAGGCACCATAAGCACCCTGCCTGCACCCACTCACTTGACAACAGTCGTTTATGTTTGTCTGATAGACAGAAAGTCTTCCCCTCTCCCTTTCCAAGGGTTCGTTGTATGGCCTTAGTAACTGTCTCTCAATCTTGCTTTCCCATTCAGTAATAGGACTGCCAACTGTTCAGGAGGAAGAAGAAAAAGCATGCCTGACTTGCTTTTGTGCCTGTAACATTGCAGCATGATCTGCAGAAATGAGCAGCTGAAGCTTTTCATAATGGAGAGAATTATCACTTACCAAGGGCTGCAGATCAAGCTATATAGGCAAAGAAATAACAATAAAACCCGTATCTGTAAAATAGGAATAGTAGCAACTTGACAGGGATGTTATATATGTATGCAGTCATTTAGCTTTTGTTGTCTATGCTCTGGTAACCTCTAGGTTAGATTACTTCAATGTGGCATATGTGGAGCTACCTTTGAAGATGGTTTGGAAACTGCAGCTGGTACAGAAATTGTCCGCCAGATAGTTGACCAGAAACAAGGCAGTCTAAACATTAATACTAATTCTGGCGTGAGTGCACCGGCTTCCAGTGAATTTCAATGCTCAATTCAAGGTGTTGGTTTTGACCTTTAAAGCCTTATGCTGCTCAAGATCCCAATACCTCAAGGACTACCACTCTCCACATGAACCATGTGGTCATCCTCCTTCAGGCAGTTGCTTAGGGCGTTGACCTGAGTAAACACCACCTTAGTGATGGCTCTTCACTTATGGAGCACTCTTCCCAGGGAGGCATACCTGGCAACCTCATTATCTACCTTTAGGGGCCAGGCAAAAACATTTCTTTTTCACCAACCTTTAATCTTCTGTGGCCTGCTTCAGTGGATGGGATGTCTTGAGTCCTGCCTAATTGTAAATCTGAATTTGTTTTTATATTTTACTCTGTCTTAGTTTTACTTTGGTTTTAATATTTGTTCTTTCTCTGTAAGTCACTTTTGGTTACAGTGATACCTCGGGTTACAGACGCTTCAGGTTATAGACGCTTCAGGTTACAGACTCCACTAACCCAGAAATAGTACCTTGGGTTAAGAACTTTGTTTCAGGATGAGAACAGAAATCACGCGGCGGCGGTGCGGCGGCAGTGGGAGGCCCCATTAGCTAAAGGTTAAGAACAGTTTCAGGTTAAGAACGGACCTCCAGAATGAAATAAGGTCTTAACCTGAGGTACCACTGTACTTTTTAAAGAAAAAGAAAAAAGTGACTTATTTTAAGATTTTTGCAAAATCAAGTCATGAAAAATAGAGGACTGTTATGAGGCATTTGCATCCGTTTGCTTTTGCAATGTGAGCAAAGGTTAGGGTTTGCAGGAGTTTCTTTGTTTTCACTTATACTTGAGGGTGCATGAAGGGTTTTGCATCTAGTATAAGTGGGCCTCTCATAAATTGGGAATTTTGTATCCTAAAATTATTTTCCTGATATCATTGGAGGTTTCCTGAAATCACAAGCATCATCAAATATAATTGCTATGCTTCTTCTATGACAAGCCAGCATGGAGTTGTAGTCCAAAATATCTGAAGAGCAGCACCTTGGCTACCACCGTTCTGTGAGCTTCAGTTTGTAACTTGTAGAGAAATGGACACCATTATTTATTGTGTGATACAAGCCTCGCTGTGGAAAACATTCATTATCATTCCATGACTCTGTAATACCTTTTACATCTTTCAAAATTAAGAATTACCATACACTCCTGCAACCTTTTAATTGGTTCATTCAGTCAACTAAACTTTAATTGCTGGGACTGTCAACAAGGAGGAAAAATGGTAAGACTTAAGACTCCTGAAGGGAGTCCCACTGCACAGGTTATGCCAATGTCTTTGTACCATCCTGGACCAAAGAATTAAAATGGAAACATAAAGATTCATTTTCCTTCTAACCTGTATCTAAAACTGGGAGAGAATTCACAATTATGAATTAATTCACACTTGACAGAATCTGCCTGGCATACATAGTATTTCCTTTGGCATTTAAAAGTTCCCCCCTTGATAGTTTCTTCCTTTTCAACTTACACGTGTCTGTCCCTTTATGCCGCCTTTTATCTCTCCTGTCCCACATTAGCACACGCAGAGGAAACTATGGAATTGGAGGTGTGTGTCTGAAAGGCCTGAGAGCAATTCATTCCAAATCTTGCTTTGAAACTTGAAAGGCAGCTGAGTAAATCTTTAGGTATACTCTGCTACAGAGTGGATCAGTATTTGACAAGGTTAGAAGGATTTTGGTATCATCCTACAATGCAGTGTCTACCAAAACTACAGATGAATTCTAAATTGCAGAGATTCAGATAATTGGTGATAAAAGCCAATTGTATTTGCAAATACAATACAATACAAATACAATAATGAAACGTATCGAGTAAAGAAAATGTTGAGCAGCTGTAGAAAGCCTCCATGTTTCTAGATGTTTCTGGCTGAATATACAAAAGAAATGCTCTTTCTTCTATTAGATATTTTTAATGTGTCATTTCTTGCTGTAGAGGATTGACAGATGATGTTTATCAGTTTATGTATTTATTTCAAATCCTTCTCTTGGCTGAACCTTATTTATCCAAAGATAAAGTGTAGAAGTCTGGCTTCACGCAACTCTGTAGGGCCCCTGAATTATGTCAGGTCCTTTTTCTGGACCCTGCTATAATATGGGTTAATTTCCAGAGGAGTAGTTTTGTGGGTGTGTTGGTGCGTGGGTGTGGGTGTGGGTGTTGCAGCAAAATCATGCCTTAAGAAACTTTCTTGTAGCATAGGCTTTCATAGACTAGAATTCTGTTTACTAAAAGCATTTTGGGTTAAGCTGATGGTAGAAACAAGTTGTGTTGGGTAGCTTCTACAGTACAAGGGTGGCAATTGTGAGCAAACTATTTCGGCACCCTGATTATGTAAACAAGTCTTGGAGCTACTTTTGTGCAGTCTAATGTAATTTAGAATTTACTTTCTCATCCTATCTGCATCTTCTTAGCCAGTTGCTGGTTCTGAAGAATCCATTTAGATCTGGGTACTGCAATACAGCAGCATGCAGAGCGACATGTAGCTTCACTTCCTGCCTTATTCATCAATGCACTCTGCACTTGTATACCTATTACAGTGGTACCTCAGGTTACATACGCTTCAGGTTAAGAACTTTGCTTCAGGATGAGAACAGAAATCGTGTTCTGGCAGTGTGGCGGCAGCAGGAGGCCCCATTAGCTAAAGTGGTGCTTCAGATTATGAACAGTTTCAGGTTAAGTACAGACCTCCGGAACGAATTAAGTACTTAACCTGAGGTACCACTATAATTAAATAAAGGCTATTAAGAACTTCTGCTTAGGTAGATTTGAAGACAAAATATACAAAATGTGGGGTTTTGTGTGGGTTTCTTTTAAAAAATAGAAGCAGGAATTATAATCTTCACATAGAAAACTTGACTATTCTATATTTTAGGTTTATCTGAACTTTATATTTTTGCAAAAGTATAATTTTATGTTGCTCTGGCCAATGTCCAAAGCAATGAAAACATCTATCAACATTATATTGTAAATATATATGTGTGTGTGTGTTGGGGGGGGGGGAGAGAGAGAGAGAGAGAGAGAGAGAGAGAGAGAGAGAGAGAGAGAGAATTTGAAGGAGACTACACTGTCTGGCATTTTATTTGCAAACCCACTTTCCAGGTTTGCTATCTTATACAGGCTCCTGTTAAGATTATACCTGAGGTGGAAAGAAACCGTGCATTTATTTTTCACTAAATAAATTAGAAGGACTGACACCCCAATCTTAAACAAGTTTATGCAGAAGTAAGTTCAGCTTTCTCAACTGGGACTCTGCTAGGTAAATATGGCTGTGGATACAATCATATATGTACACATTGGGAGTAAGCCCCATTAAATACAGTGAAATGGGGTACTTCCAGGTGGGAGCTTAATTTGCCATTGGAAACCGTCCCCTCTATGTGTTTTAATTGTATCGTTCATTTTTAGTTTTAAGCATATGTAATCCTGCCCTGGGACATTCAGGTGAAGGGCGGATTATAAATATGAATAAATGAACCTGTGGCCTGCCAAATGATGTCAGGTTAGCCAGTGGCCTGGGATGATGGGATTTGCAGTCCTGCAATCTCTGGAGAGCCACTGGTGCCACATCCCTGGTCTACACATATTAGAATTATGTATGTGACTGAGGTGGGGTGTGAAATGTAGGCCACAAAAGCCAGTTTCTTGTCTGGCCGGGTTGTAATAGGTCCTGAAGCTTTTGAATTACAGTGGTACCTCGGGTTACATACGCTTCAGGTTACATACACTTCAGGTTACAGACTCTGCTAACCCAGAAATAGTGCTTCAGGTTAAGAACTTTGCTTCAGGATGAGAACAGAAATCGTGCTCCTGCGGCGTGGCGGCAGCAGGAGGCCCCATTAGCTAAAGTGGTGCTTCAGGTTAAGAACAGTTTCAGGTTAAGAATGGACCTCCGGAACGAATTAAGTACTTAACCCAAGGTACCACTGTACACTTGTGTTTCAGGTCAAAATGTTTAACTGACTGTGCTCTGAAGTGATGTCAGGAAAACAGTTAATGCAAGTCATTGGGGATCACAGGTTTTTTTAATTTTCTAAGACTTGCTAACACTCCTGTCATATAACAGAATTACATATAGCACATTGCCAGGTGCCTAGTATGGCACATAACTTTCAAGAGAGGTAGGAAACCACTAAGAGAGACTAGAAACCTAAATTGGCTGCTTTGAAGAGCTGGTTGGCTTTGTTAACCTTCTAAATGCAAATAAGCTAAATTAAAAAGTAAATCTACTAGCAACACATTGATATTCCTGATCCACAGATAAGTCACACACAAAACTTCAGTTGCATGCAGTTATTTATGTGTAGGTAAGTTCTACATCTAGTAGCCCAGTTAGAAGATAGGGAATGTATTGCAATATATTTGAAGTTAATAAGTTTTATACCTGCATATAGGCTAGTGATTTATTTGGTAACAATTATGTTAGTAGTAATGGGGGACTTCAATTACCCGGATATTTGTTGGATGTCAAACTCAGCCAAGAGCATAAGGTCAAACAGATTCCTCATTGGCCTTGCAGGCAACTTCATTGTCCAGAAAGTGGGAAAAGCAACAAGAGGAACAGCCATTTTAGATCTGGTCCTAACCAATGTTGATGACCTGGTTAGTGGGGTAGAAGTGGAAGGTTCATTAGGCACGAGTGATCATGCTCTTCTGAAGTTTACTATACAGCGGAAAGGAGCAGCCAAGCATACTAGGACTCAGTTTCTTGACTTTAAGAAAGCAGACTTCATAAAACCTAGGGAAGTGCTGGGTGAGATCCCATGGACAGTAATACTAAAAGGAAAGGGAGTTCATGATGGCTGGGAGTTTGTTAAGAGGGAGATAGTAAAAGCACAACTTCAGGCAATACCAATGAGACGGAAACATGGAAGGTGCCTAAAGAAGCCAGGGTGGCTATCTAAAGAACTTTTAACTGAGTTAAGATTAAAAAAGGATGTGTACAAAAAATGGAAAAGGGGGGAAACCACCAAAGAGGAATTCAAACAAATAGCCAGCACGTGTAGACACAAAGACAGAAAAGCTAAAGCACAGAATGAACTCAGGCTTGCTAGAGAGGTTAAAAGCAACAAAGAAGGCTTTTATGGGTATGTTTGTAGCAAAAGGAAGAACAAAGAAACAGTGGGGTCACTCAGAGGAGAAGATGGAATAACTAAGGAGATAGTACAAGAATACTTGGCTAGTTTAGATGTATTCAAGTCTCCAGGGCCAGATGAACTGCATCCAAGAGTATTAAAAGAACTGGCAGATGTGATCTCAGAACCACTGGCAGTCATCTTTGAGAATTCCTGGAGAACAGGCGAAGTCCCGGCAGACTGGAGGAGGGCAAATGTTGTCCCTATTTTCAAAAAGGGGAAAAGAGAGGACCCAAATAATTACCGCCCAGTCAGTCTGACATCAATACCAGGGAAGATTCTGGAGCAGATCATTAAGCAAACAGTCTGTGAGCACCTAGAAAGGAATGCTGTGATCACCAATAGTCAGCATGGATTTCTGAAAAATAAGTCATGTCAGACTAACCTGATCTCGTTTTTTGACAGAATTACAACCCTGGTAGATGAAGGGAATGCAGTGGATGTAGCCTACCTTGATTTCAGCAAGGCATTTGACAAGGTGCCCCATGATATTCTTGTAAAGAAGCTGGTAAAATGCGGTCTTGACTATGCTACCACTCAGTGGATTTGTAACTGGCTGACTGACTGAATCCAAAGGGTGCTCATCAATGGTTCCTCTTCATCCTGGAGAAGAGTGACTAGTGGGGTGCCACAGGGTTCTGTCTTGGGCCCGGTCTTATTCAACATTTTTATCAATGACTTGGATGATGGACTCAAGGTCTTTAAGCAGAGGCTTGACAACCATATGTCAGGAGTGCTCTGATGGTGTTTCCTGCTTGGCAGGGGGTTGGACTCGATGGTCCTTGTGGTCTCTTCCAACTCTGTGATTCTATTATTCTATGAGGATTGTTTTAATGAATTCTGTGTTAGAGTGATCATTGTAGGCTCCAGAATGAGTTACATGTTTATTCCATTTCTCAGGTGTTGATTTAAAAGAGCCCAAGGATTTCTTCACATTGTTCTCTCCCACCACATAATCATAATATAAGAACACCATGTGTGAAGTCTTTGGAGTTTAAATTTACCCCCATGTACACCATGTATTTTTTTACAAAGCAAGCAAACAAAGCTTCAATAAATACAAGGCCACAATACAGCTGTTTGTGTGTTTGTGTCAGACCCTCAGGTTGCACATCTAATTCTTGAATCAGCACAACATGCTTGAATCAGCAAGGTCATAGCCCAGCAGACTAACAAAATGTTACTTGTAACTCACAGTTCTCAGCTTAAACATCTCTAGTGCTTCCTTAAGGACCTGCTGCTAATCCTATCTTGAGAGGTAGACCTGTTTTTGCTTGCAGACAAACACTAAGCTGAAATGACTCTGCAGCCGCAGGAGTGATCCATGGATCAGGTCTACCTCCCAAGTTTTATGAAGAGAATTGCAAGTATCCGTGTGTATTTTCACCGTGTTATTTGATTTACTTTTCTTTTGTTTATACCTGCCCTTCCTTGTCTGCTCTTTACATAATGCAAACAGAATCAATAGAAAGAAAATTAGAGGCCAGGGATGCAATGAGTCAAAAAGTGTCAGTTAATCCACTTGCGGAGTCTTGCGGAAAATTAACCCAGAGGGTTTTGCGGTTCTTGTGGGTAAGTTATGGCTACTTTAAAACGTGTGCAATTGTTACATATACATTCTTATTGTTTAATAACGATTTATTGCTAATCACTTTGAGATGAGTGATTCATAAGTGGAGTAAAATAAAAATGCTATGCAAAAATAATCCGTTATTTATTAAGGGTCATCTAGTCCAACCCCCTGCAATGCAGAAATAATTACTTGACTTGTAACACAGTGGGCATGACACTTGCGTGTAATTTACTTACATGATTGTGACTGTAGGTGCACAGCCCCAAAATAAATGAATGAATGGGGGAGTGGCACCTGCTGTGGAAAGAGCCTCCCTTCCTGAGCTCTGGGGAGGCGCATGAAGGCCCTGGGCGTCCCTGCAGAGGCCGGCAAGGAAGGTGCTGCATGGGGAAAGGTTCCAGGGCTCCTGGCTTCACATGATTTGGGGTGGACTCCCAGAACCGAACCCTCACATAAGTGGTTGGGCCCACTGTATATCGTAGGGGCTGAACTTTGAGCTTCTACAAATTTCTGTACTTGTGTGGCAATTGTGTATCATAAGTGGTTTGTTACAGCAAAAGATTTTGGTTCTCTAGGCAGGACAGTTAAAGCTGACATAAGAACTAGATAGTTGTAGCTTAAATCTGGGTGTCATTTTGCAGTGGATAGATAGATTTTAAATATAAAAAGTTCACATTTTAATTGTAAGACTTTCTAGGTAGCATTTGAGTTGTGTGGCGTTGTTCCTGTTAGGAAGTCTTGCTGTCTACAGTGTAAACTGTACCCATGGAATGAAACAAATCTTACTACGAACGATATCTAATTGTTTAATTGAAATAGTCAGTTGACTTAACACTAGGCAGTTCTCCCTTAAATTTGTAGTGTTGATATCTTCAGTGGTGCTTTATGGTAGAAGCAGCTATTGCAGAGTCCTGCAGGAGTATAAATCTTCTACTACCAGTTTTAACAAGTTTGAATTGAGAGCTTTGCTAGTGACAGTTTTCATTAGATATTAAATACATGTGGGAATTGTATGCTGTGCTCTTTATGTTGCTGTTTTATAACTTGTTTCTGACAAAGCTATAACTAGTGTTTCTAGATCATGTTTGCAGATACCAGGACAGTAAATAATGGAAGTATTTTTACTGTTTGTAGTTTCATGAGAATACTGACGCAAAAGCAAGTCACCTTGTGATTTTTTAAAAATACTGGATTTTATTAAGAATAAGAAAGTTGTTTCGGTACACTTGAACAAAATGAATGCATCTGCTAAATATTGAATAGAGTTTCCTATTTTTTCAAATCCCCTTCCTTCTCTACCTCCCAACACCATTTCTAAAATTAAAATTTTATTTCTTCCTTTCCTCTTTAAATGGCAGGCATGTCCCATGTCATCTTTGGCCATTTTCTTAGCTTTACAAAAATTAGGCATTCAGGCCCATCAGCACCAATCCTAGCAGGCAAAACTTGCCCAACTGGTTTGACCCACTCTAGCAATCTTTCTTTACAACCAGGTTTACAGGATTGTAGGGGGAGGATCTTTGAGAGATAATGTACAGCACCCTCCCCTCTCATTGCAGTATGTTGAACCTTGGCAGAAAAAAACCTTATCTGAAAAAGCCTTGTTGCCTTGCTGATTATGCGGTGTCCTCTTGCTGTAGCCAGGGAATTAAGAACTTGAAAATGTTCTAAGTGTGTATCACTTGTTTATCATTAAGCTAAACATACTTTGTCAGTTCATATAAATTGTTTTCAGCAATGAGGGCAGGTGCAGTGTAAAACCTTGCTGTTCTCACCTTTTGTAAGACAGAAACTAGATGGTCCCTCTGAGCATTGCTGTTCGAAAATAATCAGCACAGCTAATCTTTTGCTCAAGCAAGCCCTGAAAAGATTATTCTTTTACCAAAAAAATTTGTTTTCAGAAACTGCTTGATCTTGCATCAAAAGTATGTGTTGAATGAGATTTGTTCTTAAGTAAGTGTATGCAGAATTGCAGCTTAAATAGAGTTACTTAGTGTTTCATAGGGACGCGGGTGGCGCTGTGGTCTAAACCACAGAGCCTAGGGCTTGCCGATCAGAAGGTCGGCGGTTTGAATCCCCGCGACAGGTACCCCGTTGTTTGGTCCCAGCTCCTGCCAACCAAGCAGTTCGAAAGCACATCAAAGTGCAAGTAGAAAAATAGGTACTGCTCTGGCAGGAAGGTAAATGGCATTTCCGTGCGCTGCTCTGGTTCGCCAGAAGCGGCTTAGTCATGGTGGCCACAGAAGCTGTCTGCGGACAAACACCAGCTCCCTCAGCCTATAGAGCGAGATGAGCGCGCAACCCCAGAGTAATCAGGGACTGGACCTAATGGTCAGGATTACCTTTACCTTTAATGTTACATTGGTCAACTTGTGGAAGATTAATAATGACAGAGAATGTCTTATGTGGCAACTGCCTAAATGCTTTTTATCATGTAGAAATTAAAATTCTTCCCCAGTTTCAATCATATTTGTTAGAAATAGTGAAACAAGCAAAAGATGATTACCATTTATCAGCAAATTAGGTATACTGTACAGTGAAATGTATGTACACGGGTTATTAGTTAATTTATCTAAGTATCTTGCATGTTTTTAAATGAGCACAAATAAATGCAAAATAGCATGAGGCACAAGTTACCTATAAATAGACTTCAAAGGTATCATTATTTCAACAGTTTTTCTCAAAGATTACTTTAGCACTAGCTGTAAAGTATCTTAGCACATGCTTCTGAAAGTAGGTTGTCAGTGAACAGATATTAGAAAATGATTGTCCCTTATTAGACTAAACTCTTTATTGAATTATTTGTTATATGTTCCATTTTACAATTATGAGGATGGTGGCTTAGTTTGCATGTAACACTAAACCATGGTTTATTTGATTGATGGTTTATATGATTGATTGTATGAAACCCTGCCCAACAGCTCAACTATGGTTTGTTTACTGCCAACAAACCACAGTCTGAAAACATGTTTGTGGTTTACGAACCTTGATCCTTGACCTGGTTTTAACAGTGACTTGGCACCCTTCCTTACCCATGTTGTCTTCAGCCAGCTGTTGAGCATATGAACACCCTTTAGTAGTTTTTAAAAGCCACCCAACTGAATGTTCTCCATGACTTTGGGAAGACAAACTGCTCTTCATCCTATGGTGAAAGCTTTAACAAAATCTCCAGGTGCTTACTTGGTTCTCTACTGCATTTGTAGAGAGTGAGCCAGAATGGTTCAGAATCAGAATGGTTCCTGTGGGCATATTCAGATGCAGATAGGAACCATTCTGATTGCAGCCGCTGCTTGCACTCACCGCTCAGCATATTCATGAGGAAGCAGTACCATTAATGCATTTCACCATCATGTGAAAAACAAACAGAAGAAAAGATATCTGAGCTGCTTCATGCTGTGCTAAGTTGTACCTGATTAAATAAGGGTGAATTTTTCCATTACTAGTCTAGCCAAATTCAGAAGGATCTTACCTGGATTAATAACATACTTCCATTTTCAGGAGCAGAAGGCTAAATATCCAAAGCTGGCAGATGTTGGAGGTACCACTACTGCTGGAGGATTTGCTTACTGCAAGCATGCATCCACACTATATGTTTGCATTTGTGATTTTGTAATTACCCTCACATTGAAAGAAGAGTGGGAGAGAAGGGCAGGTTTTGGTTCACTTTTTTAAGATAAGCCAGTATCCTATTTGCCCCTCAGTTTCTCCCACGGTGTGCAAATAAATAGCTGAATGGACTTGATTCCTCCATAAAAAGGGGACATACAGTGAAAATATTGCTTAAGGATTCCTACTCAGCTCATGTTTCTGGGTATGAACTTCATTAATTTTGGTCCTGCTTTTACAGACTTGACTAAGTATATTTAATTGGAAATATGTAATGCATTCAGTGACACTCATTTTCTAGTAAGATTGCTTAAGATAGAAGGTTTGCTCTCGTGCAAGATATTATAGACCACCTTAACATGTTCAAACGATAAGCATGAATAAACAGGTTTGTTCTGGTACTATTGGAGTTTCAGAGATAACTGAAGGGAGAACCCATTGTAATTCTCAGATTTACACTTTACTACTATATTTTTGTCAAGAGTATCAAATAACATTTTCAATGAATTTTGTTGAATTCCCAGAACAGAATAGAGTTGCTTGTTCCCAAGTTTAGCTGCTTAAAAGCTACAATCAGATTTTCAGGCTGCACTGTGCCAGTCGCCTACACTAACTAAAACCCCTGTTACAAGTCAAGAACATAACTAAGCCCTTAAAATGCAGCCATGGAGTGGCAAAGATGTAGTCTCTTCTGTTTCCATGTGCTTGACAAACAGGCTAGCCTCCTGCTCTTGAAGAGTAGAATTAGGCTAGCTGTGTGGGCAGGTCTTTCTGTGACTGCAAGGAACATGCAGGGATGGAAGGTATGCTCAGCTCTTTCTGTGCTCCATTGGGTCACTTTGTGACATCATATGAAGCAAATTTGCATGATAGCTAAAACAGCAGAGTTTTATTCTTCTGCCACAGTTTAAAAGTACTGTGTGTTCTTTGTAGTATTCTGAAACATTACGTAGATTTACTTCTGCATCTTGTGCTTTTTAGTATCTTCATAATTAACAAAATACAATGGGTGATAGTGATGCCTGCTTGTGCAGAGAAAATCCACCTGTGCAACTGCCCCTTCAACGCCCCCTGCACCTCAGTCCTACTGAGCAGATTTTGGGGGGTGTGGGGGACTGGGGGGAAAGGAGAGAAAGTAAAAGCTCTATTGCTCAGGTGGAGGCTGCCTTGTGTGAGCAGACACTCAGTCAGGCTATACTGAATCTCGCACATAAAGACAAACCTCCTCGTGCTGTTAGATTCTAACGAAAATCTTAAGCCATGGGAACATTTTTGCTTTTATATGTGTTGTTGTTGTTGTTGTTGTTGTTGTTGTTGTTGTTGTTGTTGTTGTTGTTGTCCCTCTCACTTTTTATTCTTTTTTCCTGTATCACTTTTTTTCTTTTAACTGAAATCACCTTAATAAAATGCCATTTTTAAAAAAGCCATGGCAACATCTGGATGGCAGTGCTGTTTCCCCTTTCATTGTCTTTGATTTGCTGGTACTTTCTTCTGGACGGGCCTCACACTGTGATTGTTTATAGACAAGAGATGTTCTGGTGATTAGTCTATTTCTTTTAAACCCATGGCTAGAGAGGGTCCTGTCTAATTAGTCTTCCTCCCACACCCTTCTACAATCACAAATCTTATTATGCCTGGCTCTTTGTAGCAAAAGAACATTCCAAAGGTGGCTGCATCTTTGAAAATACTCAAACAGCTGTACTGATCATACCCATTGTGAAGCAGACATCACAGAAATACAAACATATTTTATTCTATTAGTCAAAAGGAACTTGGCCAGAGACAGGTCAGAATTGTAGGTGACACAATACAGGCATTGTGGACCCCCCCCCCCCATCTTATCTCACTGTAGTCAATGAACATGCACACAGTGAGAAACCATAGCTATACAGAATAACTGCAAGGAGCATTCCACTTATGGAACAGAATTTCATACTTCCACTGTTCTCTCTCCCCGCCCCCCGCAAGCAAAAAGAGCTGAGGGGGTGTCTCTGAAATGCTGTTCCAGTGGCAGGAGCAGGTTGGGGGTTGCAGCTGGAGGCAAGCAGTTGTTTGGATCCTGCCAATTCTTCTATCTCCAGCTCTTGAATGATGAGCTAAAACTGAAAGGTTATACAAAGATTAACTATTGCTTCTTTTTTGAGGCTGGTAAGGGTGGGACTTGTGTTTCTTAAAATCCCCTTAAGTGCTCAGAACGTCCTGTTCGTAACAAAGGATCAGGTCTTATTCAATTTAATGTTTTCTTCTTAATTTAGATTTATGGCGAATGCACAGCAGTTCTTAGCTTATGACTGCACCTTTGTATTTATTTATTTTTTAATTTCATGAACACAAATTCATGTATGTGAAGAATAAAAAGCAATATTTGTATTCAATGTTTACATTTTGCATAATCTTGTAGAGCTGTATATGTACAGAATTGGTTCAATATGTATTATTCCTTTCAGTATGTTTTATTTCCATTGGGAGAGGCAACATCCTTTTCAGAGGCTTCTGTATTCAGACAAGTTCTTACTTGGATATAAGAAACACCATTCATTTATCCAAAATAAATTGGCCACAGTGTTCTCTGGAAACTGATTGCTTGTCGATCCTTTCTGAGAGGTATCACTCCTCTGCAGATAGATAGATATTTGTTTCTGAAAATAAATTGATTTTACCTTGTGTAATCAAAATCTAATAAGTTTATTTTAATCTGTTTATGATAATTGTGGTTGCTAGAAGCAAATTTCCAGGGCTGCACAGGCACACAATTTTTATGCAGCAAGGTTGAAGGCACAAAATATTCTTTCCCAGACACTCCCATGTTTATATTACATTTTCCCTAGCCCAGTACAGATCAAGCTTCCCAAGGAGAAAGATTTTCTACCATTTTCTACCATGGGTTTGCTTAGTTACCATTTTAAACAATAGTTTGGTGTGACGTTTCTGTCATGCATATGTGCTAAAGAGTGAGGAATATATGGAGTAGTGAAGCTTCCCCCACATTAATCAATTGTTAAATTTGTCTGCTCACACATAATTACTAGGAATGTGATCTCTAATAATTGGGGATCATGTAGTGAGCATAAATATATTGCAAATCCAACTCAGAGTGATGGCATTGTTTCCACTGTCTCTCTGAATTGGCAAAACAAAAAAAATTCCTTCAAGTAGCACCTTAAAGACCAACTAAGTTAGTTCTTGGTATGAACTTTCGTGTGCATGCACACTTCTTCAGATACGGAAGAAGAAGTATCTGAAGAAGTGTGCATGCACACGAAAGCTCATACCAAGAACTAACTTAGTTGGTCTTTAAGGTGCTACCGGAAGGAATTTTTTTTGTTTTGACTATGGCAGACCAACACGGCTACCTATCTGGAACTCTCTGAATTGGCTTTGTCACTGTCATATTTTGTTCTATGTTGATGATACAAAGCTGGTTCAGAGGAAAGACAAGAAAATTGCCCTTGCTTGGAATGGGAACATAGCCAGCATTGGGTTATACAGTCTTAACAACGTAGGCACTTGCCAGCATTATGTCAGGCAGGCCATTCTTGATTCTGCACTACTCTCTGATGACCACTTCAGATACAAATTAAACAAATAAACAAAGTCAGAGGTGGCTTGCACCGTCCATTGCTACTTCTGGTTATGGATCACTG
Organism: Podarcis melisellensis; assembly: GCF_964234715.1. Taxonomy (NCBI): domain Eukaryota; kingdom Metazoa; phylum Chordata; class Lepidosauria; order Squamata; family Lacertidae; genus Podarcis; species Podarcis melisellensis. The sequence continues at coordinate 849,679 of NC_138543.1, forward strand.
AAAATAATGCTATTTTTCCTTCAGAGCTATTTTTTTTAATATGCAGATACCTAGCTGAACTAATGAAAACCATATGATTGATATTTCTTTTACTAAGTGACAGCCCTAAAACCCAGCAAAGCCATCATTTTCAAGTTACTTTCTTTTATGTACTTATTTAGCAACTGAAATGCATGAAGAAGGATATAAAACTTAACAAGGTGCTGAAAATGTTGTGGATCTTTTGTATATAAATTTCTTCTAGTTAGCAAATGGAATGACGTATATGTGCTTACAGTATTTGTAGTGATGTTTGCAGCTGTCCTTGTAAAAAAAAACAAAGCACAAATATCTTTTGTCCTTCCCTGTTTCATTAACTTAGATTCTGATCATATAAATCATAGTATCACATAAATCTTGTGATGGGACAGACCTTTCCTTCTCCTTGTGGTTGCAATGCCTGTACCCAACCCAGCCTTTTAAACAAACAGCTTGATCTGCAGAAATAAGCAGGTGTGAGTTTTCATAACATGGAGCTAATATAATCATCTGCTAATTTTTGCAGGTCAGGCTACTGTCAGCTTGCTCTTTGCCTCATTTCATTTTAAGGAGGGGGATGTTTTAACCCCCACAAAACCTGGCAGGGGGTTGGACTTGATGGCCCTTGTGGCCTCTTCCAACTCTATGATTCTATGATTAGTGGTGCATTTGCAGAAAAAGCTCACAGCTCAGTTAAGTCACCTTTACTCCCAGTGTGTGCATAGGATTGCAGCTTCCATTACTGTGTTGTTTCCAGAAGCCTGGATGCTGTGGGTTCTGGATATGACAGGACTGGTGTTACAGAGGAGAGGATAATTAATTTCCCATTTGATGTGGATTGGCTGCTCCTTTGGGACAGGGCATTTTGTTTTGTCTTACCTTTATTTTGTAGCAAATGATCACTTTTGTCATGTGCTTCAAAGTTCTGTTTGCTTTTTAGTCAGGCTGCTTCTTCATCTTTCCAGAGCTGCAAAAGGGCCGCTGGAGTTCTCAGGCGGCTCTGAGGCTGCCAGCTGGCCATTCCTGCCCTCAGCCATTCTTGTGAATTTCAACATGTATCTGACCTTTCAGAACTCAGTTTGTGTTAGTGATTCTGAACTTGAAGCCTGGGGATACTCAGTTTTATCTTGCTATCCTTTACACTTGTCTGTGTAGCTTTGAGAATTATCTAGAGAGATTCAGTATGTGAGGTTTAAAAGATATTTGATATTTTTAGCACATTTGCCCATCATAGAAATTGAGACTAGCAGACCATTTCCTGGGGGGGGGGGGATGATTTAGCTGTACTATGATTTTGAGTTTGTTAATAATAAGCTATAGTTTCCATGACTTTAGTATCATTAAAATTCACTTTAAATAATTCACATTTCTGCTATGCAGTTATTGCTATTACATAGACTAGATAATGCTATAAGGAAATACTTAAGGGTTTTCTTATTGAACATTGCTATTAAAGCTGTAGCAAGCTCTTCAGGGTACACAGTTGTGCTTGAGAAAATGTGATTTGCAGATTTTATGCTGCAGAGGCATTTTACTGGTTGTAATCAGTATTACGTTTGTCATAATTATAACTGGCATTCCTTTGCAGTTGATAGTGTTCTCTGTTTTTCAGGTCCTCATGAGCTGGAGTATGCAAAACCGTGTTTGTTCATTTTGAGATTTGAGGAAATATGAGTTTCACCCCCTTGTGGTGTAGATTTATAAAGGCTAAGTGGGCCCTTGCTACTTGCATGTTTGAAACCAGGAACTGTGCTCTTTCTGGTTTATTAGTAGCCTATTATACCAGAGGGGATCTGACTGCAGATGGGTGCAGCATCTGAGCAATCAAAACTATTCCTGTAACTCCTGGAATGAATAGAATGCATCCAAAACTTCATGCTGGGACAGTCTTTTCTAGTAGCGCCCTGTTTTTTTGGAGAGAGCCTAACAGGAAAGAGTTTCAATTTAGACCTCTATTAGATGTCTGCCATGTTTACTGAACATGAGGCTCTTATTCTGGGCCTCCATGTTTGGGGGGGGAAACACATTTTCCCCGGCATTTCTTTAATCTCAGCTAGATAGGTGGTTAGGAGGCAGAGATCAAAAACTGTGACACTCCAGGAGTTTCCCTTTTGTTAGACTCAAAGGAGGGCTGCACCAAAGTGGCAAGAATTGGTGGGTGTGCATTTTAGTTGCAGAATCTCTTCTGTAACTGTGCAGGAATGTGACACACTCACTGGGCAGCAGAAATATTTAAAGAAACTGAGTTAGTAAAAAATGCCTACTAAGCAAATGTTGAACTTGAGGAGGACTGGCAGTCTTCCAGCCCTGTCGGAGAACATACTGATACTTTCCCAAGAATAACAGCATAGTGGGATGCCTAAACTAATTTGCATAAGAACACTTCTGCATCCGGATCCTGCTAAAACTTTGTCTAGGTCTACAGAAGAGATGGAAAGTTTCAGACATGCAAGTAGGGGTGGCTGAATCTATCCATTTCTCTTTCTCTCTATTTCTCACTTTACCTGTTACTTTTCATTTTAAGTTCAGTTGTCCACATTTCCATATTAGTTTGTGAATTTCTCTTCTCATGAAAATTCATCAGCTTTTCAGTTCAAATTTCTCCTAGCATACACAATTCCCCTTAATATAATGCATCATGGTATGTTATTTTGACTTCTATATGCATTTGTATGCATGCATTTTCGTACACATTACTTGGCTAGAGAACTGCATCGCAAATTTCGAAAAGTGTGAATTTTGAAAGATGGCTGTGTTTTTTCAGTATTGTTTTGGAAAGTGTGAATTAGAGAACTTCATATTTAAATGCAAACTGAGCCAAATTTCTATCCCATCTCAACATTCAAGACAGTTCAATTAACAGAACCGTGTTCTTATATGGTTGAGCTGCTTGCATGGTCAATTGTTCTTCAAGTCAGGAGTTCACCATATGTCTCCCTAACCTTGGCAATTTTACAGGGCAATGTTCATATGGATAAAAATGTTGTTGAATAAAATTTCCAGATATATTGAGCACAACCTAGCCTCTCTTTCACATTGAGCATGAATGTTTTGCTATTATTGGAAGAAAATTTTGAAGCTGCTGATTGTATCTCTGGATAGTGGTGGATTAGTGTGGTTTTTTGTGATTGTTTTGGTGGGTTTTATAAACAAGACACGGGTGGCACTGTGGGTTAAACCACAGAGCCTAGGACTTGCCGATCAGAAGATCGGCGGTTTGAATCCCTGCGATGGGGTGAGCTCCCATTGTTTGGTCCTTGCTCCTGCCAACCTAGCAGTTCGAAAGCATGTCAAAGTACAAGTAGATAAATAGGTACCGCTCCGGCGGGAAGGTAAACGGTGTTTCTGTGCGCTGCTCTGGTTTGCCAGAAGCGGCTTAGTCATGCTGTACGCCGGCTCCCTCAGCCAATAAAGCGAGATGAGCGCCCCAGCCCCAGAGTCGGTCACGACTGGACCTAATGGACAGGGGTCCCTTTACCTATAAATAAGAATAATGTTATATATATAAATAAGCATGCCAGATTTTCTCATGTCATTTGTATATCACAAAAATAGCATAATGTGAAAAAAATATCTACAACATATGTTTCATTATTAGTGATCAATGTATAAGTTCTTGGTTTATGAATTGGTTCAAACAATTAGGAAGAAGAAGAAGAGGAGGGGTGAGGAAGAGGGGAAGGGGGAATGGTGAGTGGGGTTGGGTGGTTATACTTCTATTCTACTTGGGGGGAGGGTGTTGTGTCGGCGTCACTTGTATAGGTTCTCTAACTATTCACTTGTTGTATTTCCTTGGTGGTGAGAGAGGTTGGGGTGGCTTAGGGTGTGGTTGGTTGTCTTTGGTTGGTTGTAGTGAGATTTGTTTTTGTGAGTGTGCATTTTTGAATTGGGCTAGCCAGATTGATTCGTATGCTGTCGGCGGATTCTTGTTGTTGTTATCGCCTTGTTGGACTGTGTATATGATAAAGGGGAACATACCAGGGTGAAGGCGTCTTCTTCTATTTGTCAGTTTCAGTTTGTTGGTTAGTTTTTCTAATAAGGCTGTTTCCCATACTATTTGATACCTTTGGTCCATGCTTCCTCCTGACAAGTCTCACCAGTGTCTGGCTATGATGTTTCTGGCTGCTGAGAGTAGGTGGGTTATGATCTCTTTGTGGTGTGAGTGGGTATTATTATCTTGGAAGATGTTTAGTAGGGCCAGTTCTGGGGTGACTTCTAATACTTGCTTAATTATTTTGCATATTTCTTGTATGATTGTTGTCCAAAAGAGTTGGATTTGGGGACATTCCCACCACATGTGGGGGTATGTGCCTGTGGAGGTGCATCCTCTCCAGCATTTGGTGAGGTTCCTAGACATATTAGCATTATTTTCTGTGGTGTAAGGTACCACCTGTGAGTTTCAGAGTGAGTTCTTTTCTCTGATATGGATTTAAAGGGAGGCTTGGACCACATTCTGGACTACTAGGTGGGGTTAATCTCATAGCCTACGTCATCCTCCCATTGTTTTTTTATTACATTGAGAGGGTTTGTGGGATTTTGGAGCAGTATTTTGTTGCAGTATTTTGTACAGGAGGAGGCTTTCAAAGGTTGTCAAGGGCCTAGTTGCTGCTGATTTTACTACTGGGTCGTTTAAAAGGGCATGTAATTGGTGGTGTGTTACCCAGGGCATTTGGGTGTCCCCTAGTTTGTCTTGTATTTCTTGTGTTGATATGGGTTTCTTATTTTTGTAGAAGTCTGCTAGGCATTATAAGCCTTTGGCTTGCCAGGTTTTTATCTGGAGATTTTGAGCTGCGTGTTGCAATAAAGGGTGGTGTGCCAGGGGGATTAGTGGGAATGGGGTTGGGGACAGTTTGCCTACTTCTTCTTTCCATGCTTTGAGCATGGTCTTTGTGAACATTGTGTTATACTTTTACACATCTTCTTCACCCCTCCCACCAAAACACCTCAGTGTAACAGTTGCCCAATAGACTGGAAAGCTTACTACAATTTTGTAACATTTTGGTGGGTCCTAATAAAGGTACTTCCAATTATGGAGTCCTTCTTTCAGACCAAAAGAACTACCTTCATTTTATTTGCTACTTGTTCAGCAGTCTCCTACTTAAACATAATAAATTCAGTTATTTGCATGAATTTGAATCATTCATGGGAAGCAGAAGTAAAAGGATTGCCCCCTAGGGAAGAGTTCTAACCCTGTTTATAATCAGGTCCATTCAGATTGGTTGCCCCTTTCCCAGTCATCTCCATTCTCCTTTCTTCAAGACAGGCACAGTATTTTATTTTGTGCATTTACCACCTTCTGAGAATGTTTTATAATTAGGAGGTCATTGAGACTTTGACATTGTATTTAGGACAAAGGCTGTATTTGAGCATAGAAATGAGGAACTTGTGATTGGCCCACTGCAACTAGGTGTGCACATGTAAGGTATAATATAATTTATATGGTTAATTGGGCCGCATATAAGCTCTGTAAATGAATAAATAAGTAACTATGTTTTGCTTTAACAGGGTCTTGGAAAAACTGACAGCATCCATGAATGGGCTGGTTGTCTCTCTAAAGTCCAGATTATTTGCAACATAGCTAGGAAAGGTAGGTTCCTTGTAATAACAGTATTAATCTAACAGAGTTTATAAGACTGTTTCTTCTGGTGTAGGTGGTATATTCAGGCATAGGCTGGAGAAAGCAAAAGAGAGACCTGTGGTGCTGCGGTCCAAGGACAGTTTTGAAGTACCCTGCTGCTTTATTTTTGTAGTAATTCAGCTCTACATTGGTCTTTCGGGTGTCAAAAATGTTGAATCAAAACTCTAAAATCAGAAGCATATATTTCCTGGTAACTTCTATAGTAAGAAGATTGTTAAGAGGAACCGTTCTGCATCAGGCAAAAGACCCATCTAGTCCAGAAACCTGTTCTCACAGTGGCCAACCAAATGTCGATGGGAAGCCCAGAAGCAGGACCTGAGTGCAACGCACACACTTGTGAGTCTCAGCAGCTGGTATTCATAGAATCATAGAGTTGGAAGAGACCAGAGGGGCCATCGAGTCCAACCCCCTGCCAAGCAGGAAACCAAGGAGGAGGCTGCCGTCTGTGGTGAAGTTCTACCACCACCCTCTATTTACATTGAGGACTAAAACTAAAGCTATGACCATAAAAGACAAGCATTACTGGTCCAGTTTGACTGTCACATGATCCCAAGGTAGGCCTCTGTGAGGGGGTCTGTCCACCTTGCAGCATATTACATCAGGTGAATGAAACTTCAAGCTACAGCTGCAACTTGGAATTCCTTTTTGAACTTGGCTGTGCCAAGGAAAGGTGGGCAGTTTAATCTCAAACTGTCTGGCAGTCTTTATTAGGCCCAAGCATTGGAGGTTCCCCACCACTGCATTAAACCATTGTTTAAAACAAACAAACACTGTTATATGCTGTTCAAAAGTCCCTATGGCATTCCTCTCCTGCTGCTGCTGTTGCTGCTGTGCTGCAGATGAAGCAAGCCATTGTCATGTCATCCAAACCTGGCCTCGTGGTTTGTTTCTCTCCAAAGAACCCATGAAGGATAACCACTGATTGTTCTTGGCTTACTGCTAGTGGTTTGCTTAGAGTAAAATAAACTATGAGTTCAAGTCTGGATGGCATGACAAGCCAGGCTGTGGCTTGCTTCATCTGCAGCAGGGCAGCAAGTTGGAGAGGAGCTCCATAGGAACTGTTGAAAAGCAGGCACAATTCATAGTTCATTTTAAAATACGGTTTAATTAGATGTGTGAACCAGGACCCAGCTAATGAGTGCTCTGTCAGTCCAAGGCACCTTTTATTATTATCTTTTAGTTGCCGCAATGTCCTTTGTGTTCTTTTCTGCTTTTAACGGCATTTGATCTGGCTTTTAGGCTGTATACTCCCTCTCTTTTTCTGACATTTGACTGACTTCTACTCCAGTGTTGATCTGATGCTGTTCTTATTTTATGTTTACTGCTTTATTATTTGACTATTATATACAACTTGTATTCAAATCCTTAGATACTTTTTTTTAAACTTTTCAGATGCAGTCTATATCTGAAAATGGAGATCCTCCTTCCGGAAAACAAAATGAAACAAAACAAAACGAGGAGAAAACGTACAAAAAGGTTTTTGTTGAATGTAACTTTTTCGGAAATATTGTACACTGGTACAGAACACTAATGTTGACACTTCTAATCCCCCCCAATGAACTACACCAAAGCAGAAGATTTATTTCAAGAGTGGGGCAGTCTCAAAGATCTTTTAGGGCTAGTTCACATGTTGTCATCTTAATATGGAGTTAAATTTACAGAAGCTTCCCTCCCAGTCGTGGCTAGCAGCCACATTTATTAATTTAGGCAGACCCTTTCTATACCACTTAAAATATAAAAATATCTCTTAAGTGATGCAAACTAAAGCAACAAATGTTACAAAAATACACAGTAAAAATGTTAATTCAAATTACTATTAAACATATACTGATACCTGTTCCTTCCACTTCTGACACACCTCCCCACTCAAAACCTCTCTGACTCCAGACTCTCACCCAGGACTCCATCAAGCTATGGCAGCTGTCAGCAAGGGCCCAAACCAATTCACAGATCACCCCTCAAAATCTCACAACAAACAGGGTCCTGGAACCTGCTGACAATCACCCTAGTCTCTCCTTCTAGTCTTGCTTTTATGCTAGACACCAATGAAGTTGATACAGATTGCCCACAGCTGTGACCCATTCATCACTCAGCCAGCTGCACTGCACACATCTCATTCCTGGATGCAGCAGCCACACAAGCTGGGGAGAAGCCGCAACCTCACCTTGGCCTTCCTACCCTTCCCCATCAAGGAGGAAGCTTGTTGCTCACTCGCCTTCCTTTTTCTTGTTAGAGAAGATCACGGAAACCGCATCCCTGATCCTTTCCTTGTCCTCTCTGATGGCTGCTGTTGCTTGTTGTTACTTATCTGAGAAGGCTTAGTAATCTTGGATTACTTGATTTATTTATTTTTTAAATGCACTGATTGACTGCAAATGCACCTTTGGAGAAACAACTTACATAAAGTTGTTATTTTGCATCCAGCCTGAGAGCCCCTCAGTTTAGCACACTGTCCTGTAGAAATAAACAAATCTAATATTTACTCTCTGGAATGTTTAATGTGGCAGAGATGAGAACTTTTAAAGCTGGAAATTAAACTTGGCCCATTCTCTTAATGACTTTAAAATTTTGCAGTTTAACATAAACAGAAGACTCTGAACTTGCATTTAGAAATAGCCTAAATTTTAAGGAATTGGAAAATCTCTCAAATTGCTCTGAAAAGTCCAGGAGAGACAAAATGTGGTTTCCAGAGCCCTTTATGGCTGCTAACGACCCAGTGATGGCCACAATCATGAAATCAGCCACAACAGACTCCACCATCAGGATGTTGTGACTCAGTAAGCAGCTTACATATGGAAGATCCAGCGACAAAATTTGGATGAAGGGTTTCCTGTGCTTTTCCTATCTGCATCTTGGTGGGTCCATGGGAATAGATACATCAAAAGATTCTCAATTAATTTTAGCTGTGTAACTCCGTATTCAGACTTGCTTCCATATTGATGGTGCAGTGATGCTTATAGGAGGTGACAGAGAGAACCAAGAGAAGCCCATAAAATCCATGGAACATGCAGAATTTGCTGCCAGAATACAATTTTTTTTGGTTCTTCATTCTGCACTATCTCTTAATAATAATTGTACCATTTGCAGAGATTTTGTTCTATTTTGAGAGTATGTTGAACAAGGGGAAAAGTCACATGGAAAGTTTTAGTTTGACATCTAGTCATAGCTGTCAACCTTCCCTTTTTTGCGGGAAATTCCCTTATTCCAGCGCCGTTTCCCGCTGCTTCCCACCGCTATCCCAGATTGTTAGATATCCCGTAGACTGTTCCCGGGACAGGTGAGGCTGCTAATCCCTTATTTTCCAGGCTGCTGATCCCTTATTTTCAAATCTGAAAGTTGGCAGCTATGCATCTAATTGTCCATAAGATAAAATGTAAACATGCAAATATGCCTGAGACTTACTGGTATTTTCCATGTGCTGTTCTGGCAATGGTAATTTTAATAACTGCAGTTCTCTTTTGGTAAGTCATGCAGTTCACTTATTTGGACAAGTAATAAAATCAGACACTCTGAAAGATTACCTGTATAAACAGAAATATCTGTTCTTAGAAATGAATCACAAGATGTTTTTGTGTAATTACATGCAATGGTTTACCTTCCAGAAACTTATTTATGTAACTGGCTAACATTGATTTGAGGGAGGTTTCTTATTAGGCTCAAGGTAGTGTCGTTAAACATTATCTTTAATGGTAATACTTATGCTACTTACATAGAAGTGTTCACATGGACCCTAGTAGGACCTCAGTAGGGCTACATCTGAATGGGACTCGGGTGGTGCTGGGGTCTAAACCACCAAGCCTCTTGGGCTAGCCAGTCGTAAGATGGTGGTTTGAATTTGCACGGCGGGTTGAGCTCCCATTTCTCTGTCCCATTTCCTGCCGCACCCATCCTAAATATCTTTGGAGAAGGTTAAGAAAGGTTAAGAAGGTTAAGAAAAGCTTGGCCTAGTGCTCAACATCCAAAAAACCAAAGTGCTGCACCAACAAGCACAAAACAATGCCTCCGCAGTGCCACAAATCCAACTCAATGGTGTAACGTTGGGAAATGTTGATCACTTCTCCTACTTGGGCAGTTCTCTTTCCAAAAGGGCTAACATTGATGCCAAAATCTAGCATCGTCTGAGCTCTGTGAGTGCAGCTTTCTCCCGATTGAAGTGCAGAGTGTTTGAGGACCAGGACATTTGCAGGGAAACAAAAATGCTTGTTTACAAAGCTATTGTACTGTATGGTTGTGAAATGTGGACCAGTTACAAACACCATTTCCAGCTCCTCAAAAGATTACATCAATGGTGTCTCCGAAAGTTTTTTACACATCACTTGGGAAGGCAGGTAAACTAATGCCAGTGTACTGGATGAAGCAAAGGTCATCAGTGTTGAAGCTATGATTCTTCAACATCAACTTCGTTGGACTAGTCATGTGTGGATGCTGATTATCGTCTTCCAAAGCAACTACTCTATTCCATACTTTAAAATGGAAAGCGTACTGCTGGTGGTCAACAAATGAGGTTCAAAGACTCTCAAGGCCAATCTAAAAAAATGTAGTATAAACACAGACAACTGGGAAACACTGGCCTGCGAGCACTCCAATTGGAGAACATTCTTTACCAAAGGTGAACCCTCACCATGATCAACTCCCACCTGGAAACCTATGTCCCCACTTTGGAAGGACGTGTGTGGATCCAGAATTGGCCTCCATAGTCACTTACGGACTCACTGTTAAAACCGTGTTTATGGGAAGACAATTTTACTCAGCTGCGAGTGATCGCCAAAGAAGAAAAACAGGACTTAACCGTCCAGTGGTCCTTTACCTTTGCCTTTTACCTTATAGAATCATAGAGTTGGAAGAGACCACAAGGGCCATCGAGTCCAACCCCCTGCCAAGCAGGAAACACCATCAGAGCACTCCTGACATATGGTTGTCAAGCCTCTGCTTAAAGACCTCCAAAGAAGGAGACTCCACCACACTCCTTGGCAGCAAATTCCACTGTCGAACAGCTCTTACTGTCAGGAAGTTCTTCCTAATGTTTAGGTGGAATCTTCTTTCTTGTAGTTTGGATCCATTGCTCTGTGTCCGCTTCTCTGGAGCAGCAGAAAACAACCTTTCTCCCTCTATGTGATATCCTTTTATATATTTGAACATGGCTATCATATCACCCCTTAACCTCCTCTTCTCCAGGCTAAACATGCCCAGCTCCCTTAGCCGTTCCTCATAAGGCATTGTTTCCTGGCCTTTGACCATTTTGGTTGCCCTGGACGGTAATTATTTGGGTCCTCTCTTTTCCCCTTTTTGAAAATAGGGACAACATTTGCCCTCCTCCAGTCTGCCGGGACTTCGCCTGTTCTCCAGGAATTCTCAAAGATGATTGCCAGTGGTTCTGAGATCACATCTGCCAGTTCTTTTAATACTCTTGGATGCAGTTCATCTGGCCCTGGAGACTTGAATACATCTAAACTAGCCAAGTATTCTTGTACTATCTCCTTAGTTATTCTGGGCTGTGTTTCCTCTGCTGAATCATTTGCTCCAAATTCTTCAGGTCGGGCATTGTTTTCTTTATTGGAGAAGACTGAGGCAAAGAAGGCATTGAGGAGTTCATCCCTTTCTGTGTCCCCTGTTTGCATTTCACCATCTTCTCCTCTGAGTGACCCCACTGTTTCTTTGTTCTTCCTTTTGCTACAAACATACCCATAAAAGCCTTTTTTGTTGCTTTTAACTTCTCTAGCAAGCCTGAGTTCATTCTGTGCTTTAGCTTTTCTGACTTTGTGACTACACGTGCTGGCTATTTGTTTGAATTCCTCTTTGGTGGTTTCCACCCTTTTCCATTTTTTGTACACATCCTTTTTTTAATCTTAACTCAGTTAAAAGTTCTTTAGATAGCCACCCTGGCTTCTTTAGGCACCTTCCATGTTTCTGTCTCATTGGTATTGCCTGAAGTTGTGCTTTTACTATCTCCCTCTTAACAAACTCCCAGCCATCATGAACTCCCTTTCCTTTTAGTATTACTGTCCATGGGATCTCACCCAGCACTTCCCTAAGTTTTATGAAGTCGGCTTTCTTAAAGTCAAGAAATTGAGTCCTAGTATGCTTGGCTGCTCCTTTCCGCTGTATAGTAAACTTCAGAAGAGCATGATCACTCGTGCCTAATGATCCTTCCACTTCTACCCCACTAACCAGGTCATCAACATTGGTTAGGACCAGATCTAAAATGGCTGTTCCTCTTGTTGCTTCTCCCACTTTCTGGACAATGAAGTTGTCTGCAAGGCCAGTGAGGAATCTGTTTCACCTTATGCTCTTGGCTGAGTTTGACATCCAACAAATATCCGGGTAATTGAAGTCCCCCATTACTAGTATCTCCCTTTTGCATGCTTGGCCATCTGTTCCAGGAAGGCATCATCTATGTCCTCCGTTTGGCTTGGGGATCTATAGTAAACTCCCACAATGAGGAGTTATTCACTGTTATTCTTCTCTCCCTTAATTTTGACCCAAATGCTCTCACTTTGGCTTTGAGGTTCTAAATATTGGATCTCTTCACAGGTATACACATCCCTGACATATAACGCCATTCCTCCTCCTTTCTTGTCTGGTCTGTTTCTCTGAAATAGATTGTATCCCTCCATTATTACATTTCAATCGTGGAACTTATTCCACCAGGTTTCAGTGATGCCTATTATGTCAAATATAGTTTGCTGTACCAAGAGCTCAAGCTCATCTTGTTTATTTCCCATGCTTTGTGCATTAGTGTACAGACATTGAAGTCCATTAATCATTCCCCCGTGTCTCTTATTTAAGGATTTTTTCCTCCCACCACTAGGTCTGTGTGCTGTTTGCTCCATTTGGTCTATGACATTTGGATAATCATCTTCATCAATTGATAGACTCCTACCCTCAGGAGCACTGTCTCCCTTCCCCACAATCTGAATGGCATCTAAAGTACTTTTTAAAGATGCTCCAGACACTAATCTCTAAACCTGTTTATAGGCAAATTACTTGCCCCCCTTCCATTCCATATAAAACCTCTTAAAAAGGAAAAGACTTCCTTAAAATCCAACATCAGTTAGATTTGATAATCCAGCTTCAAAGTCTCTCCCTACAGTGACCCTTTCTCCACATCAGCTGGTTATTTGCTGAGGAACTGCTGCTTTCAAAGGAGATTCAGGGACATGTTCTTGAGGGTATGATCTCAAAACAACAGACAACAGTGGCCAGTCTCAATATTAGTGTACAAACCAGGGGCACAGGGAATTATTCTATTTTGTGAAAGTAATAATTTTGTTGTGATTCCTGTTAGTTGTCTTATAATCTGGTTAGAAACTAAGAAACTAAGAAGAGCCCTTCTGTATCACAGCAAAATGCCACACCTGGTCTGGCATTCTGTTTGCACAGTGGGCAGCCACAAGCAGGACATGAGCGCAATGCCACTCTCCTTGCATGTGCTCACAAGCAATGAGTATTCAGAGGCATCTCTGATTCCATAGGCAATATGTAGCCGCCCTGACTAGTACCCATTGACAGCACTGATATACAGTGCTTTTCTGCTTGGAAAAAGAGTGTTGGTGCCCTCAGAAAAAAGCACTGCTGGTATCCTTTTCAGGAAAGGGGACCCTAAACTCTTATTCTGAATTGTTAACATGTGTAACCTGAATTAAGTCATGTATTGGCATTTCTAGTACTGTATTACTTCTGTGAAAAAGGAAAAAAATGTGCTGATGCATTTTGGAGTAGCAGAATCTGAATCCTTTCTAGAATTGGTACACATATGGAAGTTCTTATTATCATTGTTCCAAAGGTTGCACGATAGTTACTGATTACAGATGACAACTATAAATATTAAGGCTGTATTCTGCCTGTTTCCACTTCTTTCTGTTGCATATTTGAATAGCCAGTGGTTTGCAGGTTGAGCATTCAAGCAGCTGCTGACTTTGTACAGATTATATCCCAGGTGTTTATGGATTATTATATTCCTAAAGGGAAATATTTATCAATTGAGGGGCAAAAAAGTTAAATATTTTTCTCAAGTTGGAAAAGGCGCTACTTAAAGGTAAACTGAGTTGACTGTTGCTTTATAATAACATATAATAACATATTAATAGAGAACGAAGAGTTCCATGTAATCAGACGTTCCATGACTCAGATTTGCCTTCTCCATATGACTGGAACCTTAGAGTTAGAAAGTGATTCATTCGGAGTTCAAGGACTGCAGCACCAAAACCTGCTTCCTTTTAGATTTATAGTTGTATTTTAATATAACAGTACTGGAAGATTGATTTGAGCTGCAGTCTTTTACTTCCATTTTCTTCAGTTGGCTGGTGTAGGTGTGGGAGCCTTGTGCAAGTTGAAGATACAACCATTACATTTTAAAAAGAGAAGCTGTCTTCATTCTGAAACAACAATGTGGAAAGTAATCTTAGGAGATGGTCAGAAAGAAATGGAGGTATACTTCAGGCAGCCTTGATTGTTTCGTAGAAGTGCTAACAAAGTATGAAAGAGGACCTTATGCCTCATCCATTTGTGCTTCCTGTATAAAATCCGAAAGGGAGTCCCTGCATCTCCCCCATTTTGTGATGCTTGAGTTGTAGGTCATCTGAAATGTGTACATTTTACTGTGCTGGTGAGAAATTCATCCTTTGGACATTACACAAGAAGTATGATCAGAATCACTGGCATGCTGTCAGTTGGATTCTCTGTGTATTATAATTATTTATTAGATTTATATATTCTTTTTTAGATTTATATGTGGATTTTCTGTGTAATGCTGACCAGTGGTTAAACTGGTCAAAATCTGAAAATATCTGTAAGATTACGTAATGCAGTCACCCCATTTTCCACCTACAGGAGAGGGAGGCCATTGGGAAGAAAACTTGGTATGGTATTGTTGATTCATAAATCTAAAAATGCATGAAATGTTAGTGGCATGTTAAATTGTTATAAAAAAATTTCAGGTTACTAACGATTACTTGGTTTTATTTCTAAATATTTATCCTGAGGTGCTTCTTCACAAGGTTTTTTTCTCGAGAATAGCCATGCTTTGTTCACTCACTTTTTGTAGAGCATCTACATAATGTAGTCACCCTGTCATTGTCATCCTGTGTTTTTCCCTCCCATCTTTTCTGGGATTGCCTTAGAACATAGTGAAACCTTTCTAATTGTGGAGTGGGCTTTAATAGTAGGAGAGGATATATTAATTGCTATTTCTCCCTCTAGGCACCCACATGTGTGGGTTAAACAGAGTTTCAAAATTCCATTCTTGGCAGCTAAATTAAAAGCATAGGAATTAGACTGTAAAACCTGGCTTTGACAAGTCTAGCTGTGAAATAAGTTGGCTCCCCTTTCTTACCCCGCTTAATAAAGAATCAGCAACAACTTGTAAAATAAATTTAAAAATAAGATTTACTCCCCTGAATGAGTGCTTGAGGGCCCTGCTCTTGCCACTTACCATCTGGCCTGGGGCGAGGCCTGAAGCCTCACAAGGACTGCTTGGTGCTTGCTGCCTGCTGCCCAGGAGGACTCCCCTGAGTGAGTGCCTGAGTGCCCTGCTCTTGCCACTTACCACCTGGCCTGGGGCGGGGCCTGAAGCCTCACAAGGACTGCTTGGTGCTTGCTGCCTCCTGCCCGGGAGGACTCCCCTGAGTGAGTGCCTGAGGGCCCTGCTCCTTCCTTCCACTTACCATCTGGCCTGGGGCGGGGCCTGACAGGCCTCACTAGGACAGTTGTTACCGCAGGAGGGGCACAGAGCGTTTTTAAAATGTTTTTTTAAAAAATTCTTTTGGATTTTTTGTATGTGGGGGTGGGGGTGGGATGGATGTTTGGTTGGGTTTGGGGAATTATCTTTTTTATTTTGATGTTTTTGTAATTTTTACAATTTTTGTTTGTTTGTATTGTTTTAATGGTTTTGTTTGTTTGTTTAAGTTGTTATTTTGTTCTTAGGGGGAGGGGTCAGGGCTGCCGGGGAGTGGGCCCCAGCCCACAAAATGGCTGGGGCATGTTCCACAGGGGGGGATGCACTGGGACAACCGATCTCAGTGATCACGGGTAGGAGGAGGAGTTACGCTAAGACCAGACCATGTCATTACAGAGGAGGCAGGTTTAGTCGTTGTCTGAGGACAACGCCTCCCTGCCTCCAGGTCTGGTCCTGACCGGATGGATACTAGAATCAGCAAGGGATACCCACATGACCTGAAGGTGCTGCTGTGCAATGCCAGGTCAATGATTCATAAGACCACTGCCATCCATGACTTGATCATGGATGGAGGACTTGACCTGGCATGTGTAACAGAGACTTGGTTGGATGAAGCAGATGGGCCTGTCCTTGCCGCTGCTTGTCCACCAGGTTTCTCTTACGCACAGCAACCCAGGTCATGTGGGCGGGGAGGGGGGGGTTGCAGTGATTTTTAGAAAGTCATTAGTTTGCACCAGGCGTCCTATTGGGAAGACCCAGTTTTCCGAGTGCATGTTCTGGAAGTTGGGCAATAGGGGCAGTACAGGATTCCTTTTGGTGTACCGATGTCCCCGCTGCACCAAGGATTCCCTGCCCGAGCTGCTTCAGGTCGTGGCGGATGTTCTCCTGGAGACACCTAGCTTGGTCGTCCTAGGGGATTTTAACATCCATGCCGACACGACCTTACAATGGGCAGCTCGGGACTTCGTGGAAAGCATGGCCTCCATGGGGCTGTCCCTGAATAAGTTTGGCCCAACCCATAGCCGCGGACATGCCTTGGACCTGATGTTTACCTCTATGGATGTTGGTGATCTGACACTAAGTAAAAGCGAAACGAAAAAAGTGCCATGGTCAGATCACTTCCTGGTGCAACTGGACTTCTCTGTGACCCATCCCCTCTGCAGGGAGGTGGGACCAATTCAGATGGTCCGCCCCCGCCACTTAATGGATCCAAATGGTTTCCAGAGAGTGGTAGGGGATGCTTTATCCCATGTTGATGGCCTTTAACCAGGGCTACTGACTGTTTGGCTCCGAAGCGCCCTCTCCGATTGCATGGAGCCCGGAGAGCCCCGTGGTTTTCCACGGATCTGAGGGCAATGAAACAATCGTTGAGACGGCTAGAGTGCCGGTGGCGGATAACTCATTCCGAATCTGACCGGACACAGGTTAGAGCTCAATGTCAAGCCTACCAAGTGGCGATAGCGACGGCGAAGAGGAATTTCTTCACCGCCTCTATTGCATCTGCAGAAAACAGCAGCAGGAGACTTTTTCAGGTGGTTCACAATTTAGCAGAACCACCTGTAACATCAGTACGGGCCACATATTCTCCTGCAATGATTTTGCAAAGTTTTTTGCAGATAAAATCGCTCAGATTCGGGAAGAAGTAGACTCCACCGTGGGAGCAGGGCCAGGGCGGGAGAGTGCTAGAGTTCTGTCTAGTCAAGTTGAGTGGGATCAATTCCAATCTGCTACCTCCGAGGATGTGGACAGGCTGCTTGGACAAGTGAAACCAACCACCTGTCTCCTGGATCCTTGCCCATCCTGGCTTATAAAAGCTAGCCGGGAAGGACTGGGCGATGGGCTTCGTGGGGTGGTGAATGCTTCCCTCCGTGAGGGAGCCTTCCCAGACCCGCTGAAAGAGGCGGTTAATAAACCGCTTCTTAAAAAACCATCTTTAGATGCGGCCACAATGGCCAACTATCGCCCAGTCTCAAATCTTCCATTCTTGGGCAAGGTGATAGAGCGAGCGGTTGCCAAACAACTCCAGGCACGCCTGGAAGAAGCGGACCATTTGGATCACTTCCAGTCGGGATTCAGGCCTCATCATGGGACTGAAACTGCCTTGGTCGCACTGGTTGATGATCTCCGGCGGGCTAGGGACAAAGGTGAGAGCTGTTTCCTAGTTCTGCTGGATCTCTCAGCGGCGTTTGATACCATCGACCATAACATCCTTCTGGACCGTCTTGAGGGGCTGGGAGCTGGGGGCACTGTCCTACAGTGGTTCCGCTCCTTCCTCCTGGGCCGTGTTCAGAAAGTGGTGGTGGGGGATGAGTGTTCAGACCCCTGGGCTCACTTGTGGGGTGCCTCAGGGTTGTGTCCTCTCCCCCATGCTTTTCAACATTTACATGCAGCCGCTGGGAGAGATCATCAGGAGGTTTGGGCTGGGTGTTCATCAGTATGCGGATGATACCCAGCTCAACCTCTCTTTTAAATCAGAACCAGTGAGGGCAGTGAAGGTCCTGTGTGAGTGTCTGGAGGCGGTTGGAGGATGGATGGCGGCTAACAGATTGAGGTTGAATCCTGACAAGACAGAAGTACTGTTTCTGGGGGACAGGAGGCGGGCAGGTGTGGAGGATTCCCTGGTCCTGAATGGGGTAACTGTGCCCCTGAAGGACCAGGTGTGCAGCCTGGGAGTCATTTTGGACTCCCAGCTGTCCATGGAGGCACAGGTCAAATCTGTGTCCAGGGCAGCTGTTTACCAGCTCCATCTGGTACGTAGGCTGAGACCGTATCTACCTGCGGACTGTCTAGCCAGAGTGGTGCATGCTCTGGTTATCTCCCGCTTGGACTACTGCAATGCACTCTACGTGGGGCTACCTTTGAAGGTGACTCGGAAACTACAACTAATCCAGAATGTGGCAGCTAGACTGGTGAGTGGGAGCGGCCACCGAGACCATATAACACCGGTCTTGAAAGACCTACATTGGCTCCCAGTATGTTTCCGAGCACAATTCAAAGTGTTGGTGCTGACCTTTAAAGCCCTAAACGGCCTCGGTCCAGTATACCTGAAGGAGCGTCTCCACCCCCATCATTCTGCCCGGACGCTGAGGTCCAGCGCCGAGGGCCTTCTGGCGGTTCCCTCATTGCGAGAAGCAAAGCTACAGGGAACCAGGCAGAGGGCCTTCTCGGTAGTGGCACCCACCCTGTGGAATGCCCTTCCAGCAGATGTCAAAGCGATAAACAACTACCTGACATTCAGAAGACATCTTAAGGCAGCCCTGTTCAGGGAAGTTTTTAACGTGTGATATTTTACTGTATTTTTGGTTTTTATGGAAGCCGCCCAGAGTGGCTGGGGAGGCCCAGCCAGATGGGCGGGGTATAAATAATAAATTATTATTATTATTATTATTATTACTTTATAATTATGCATTGGTTCACAGCAACAGTAACTGTAGGAGAACTGCCATCAGAGCCAAGAGGGGAGGTAAGGCTCCCCAATGATGCCGGAGAGGGAACCAGCAAGGAGAGAGGGAGAGCTTCCACTGGGGAAGGAAATCAGAGTGACGCCAGGAAGAAAGGGGAGGCTGAGAGGGCTTCGGAGGGAGGGCTCCAAGACTCTTCCAGCGAGATCAGCGAGGAGAGCACCGGACCTCCGCTTGGCACGCCTACTCTGCGCAGAAAGCTTCCGCGCAGGGACGCTAGGCGGAGACTTGGTGTCAAAGAATTTTTATGTTGGAAGAAGTTCAGGAAACGCCCACTGACGGATTCTGCCAGTGACTGAGACGGCCAAGGTGTAAGGGCTGTCCAGCCAGGGAAAGGTTTAGCCATACAACCCAGCCTGGAGCAGTTTGCGGCTTACGCACAAGCAACCCCAACTCCCATTACAGTAACACTAAAAACTATGCAGGCAGAATACAATCGTACCTCGGCTCCTGAAAAATTGAAAATCGGAAGTGAGTGTTCCAGTTTTTGAACTTTTTTTGGAAGTGTTTCCGGTGTGCCTGTGCAATCAGAAACCAATTGGAAGCTGCCCCTTGGTTCCGAACATTTCCGAAGTCTAAAGGAATTCTGGAATGGATTCCTTTCGACTTCTGAGGTACAACTGTACTTATATTTACAGTATAACCAGCTTCAGGCATGTTCCTAAAGCTGGAGCGAATGGAGGCATGCCAGCATCCAAGGCTGGTCAAATGAAAAGAGAGAGGAAGGGGCTAGTACAATATGCTCCTTCCTCTCCAGGATAGGAGGAGAAATGACATCACACTGAGCCCTCTCTACCAATTGTATTTCTATGATCTTAGTATTTGCCGTTCAGCAATCTGGCTCTGTGGACTTAGCCCCTCCTCAAGCTAACTAGCAATAATATGCATTTGTTAGGTTTGGCTGCTAATTTCCCGCACTAATAAGACAGTAGTGGGTTGCGAATACTTTTCCTTGTAAGAGTTAAGGCAAATGGTACATAGATATGTAGGTAATCTTTTTTCATCTGTTGTGCATTTTCTCATACCCCATAGGATACATTTTTTCTACTATGGTGGTTGCTTGTTCCCATCAGGCGTTAACAATTGCAATGTGCTACTGGGGTCAATAAATAGTTCTGTATTTAAGAATAAAGAGAGTATTTTCTTACATGCCAACAATGCCTCTCAATAAAGAAGACAACAATGATTGCTCATGACCACAACAACTGGTCAAACTGATCCGCTCTCATTAGAATACTATTAACCTAAAGGTAGTCTAGCATCCCTTATTCAGATAGATAGATAGATAGATAGACAGACAGACAGACATTGTAACTTTAGCATCCATCTTTTCTGAAACTTTCTGTTTTTTATAGAATTGATTTCTTTAATCTACAAACTCTTTCTGCTAGCATCTGTTTCAGTAGGGGATTGTTCAGTTCACAAAAAGGATCAGTCTGAAACAAAGTCTACTCAAAGTTACATAATTTAGTTCTTATGCAGGACATTAATCTTTTATAAAAGACCTTTTCAAGGCAGAAATGGGAAATTTGTGAATGAGCCATTCAGTTCCTTTACCAATTAAAAGTTTCATTTTAGGAATGAGCTTTTGTGCCTTGTTCTTAGCAAACTGCATGTTAGGAACTGTTATGCAACTTGAAAAATCTGATATTAATTAGTTTAAATAACACAATATTACCCACCGGCATGTTGCTTCTCATTTGAAAAATAAGTTGAAACTAGAGAATCGCCTGGCTAGGATGCAACATTAAGTTATAGTTTAAAATAAACTATGATTTAAGGGCATGAGTGCCTTTCTCCCCCCTCACTCCAGGCTCTGCTTGGCAGAGGAAAAGAAAAAGTCATAATCTTGCTTGTTGTGCCATGTGAGCCAAGGCCTGTGGTCTCTTTCCTCCATGCACACAATGAGTGGTAAACCAAGAAGTAACTAGTTTGGTCCCCTGTGTGACAGAATCAGGAGCAAGGAAGAGCGGAGCTGTTGTGTACATTAAACCACATTTTTAATTTAAAATGTGGTTTAATGTTGTGTGGAATTGAGACATCTTCTTTAGAATTAAATAAGCTGCTGTGCCTGACTCAGAATATGTTTGCTGTCAAGATTCTTGAAGCCATAGGTGTTATGAGACTTAACTGATATGCTACTCTGAAAAGTCTTTTGTATTATATTTTGATTGGTGGAGTGTGCTGTGTGAATTTTCTCTCAGAATTCTCTTTCCTGGGTTTCATTCTATAAAACTCAAATGGAATGTATGTGAGATGATAGATAGATAGATGATAGATGATAGAGATTCTGTCTTCTTTGCCATTATATTTTGTCTTGTAATCTTGTGTTTCTAGAATTTAAAGTAATCTGAGCTGCCAGCCATTTGTTTGGCTTGATTCTCTGCAATTTAAATTGCTAAATGGTTGGTTCTAATTTTCTTGGTTTTAAACAGTGCTTTTCTTCTAGAAAAAAGGTGCCAGTACTGCATACCCTTAAGTACCCCCAGAAAAAAGCACTGGTTCTAAGCACAGCAGGCCCAACCAGGTATCCACTATAGTGGCTTCATAATAAAATCCGATTTGCTTTATTTTACTCTGAATACCTGTGGATGATAAAGAACATACAAGCATCAAAATGTGCGATATTTTCTTTGGAAAAAACAGTATAACAAAAATACAAATTCAGCTACCTATCTCTTTTAAATAACTATGTGATCAGCATGAGGAAATATTCCTCATTAGGTTTGTAGGAATTTTTAACATCTACATATTAGAGGCCCACCTCTTGAAGAAAAAACCAACCCCAGAAAATAACCTGAAAATATATTATCAGTCATTATCGCTGCATTCCACTTCTGTTATGTTTGAAATACAAAGAGCCAGGGAAAATCAGCTCTTCAAAGTAAACTTCCAATATTTAGCCCTCTCCTTGATTGAACAATAGTCCACGGACAGGCTATTTAAGGCACACACGGGGTTTTTCTCGGGCTTCTCCTCTCTTGGCCCATTAATTATATTGCTAATGGAGACCCAGCACCACTCCTTAAGCAGAGCCAGTAACTTCTTTCTCCAGAAGTGGTATAGCAATCTTCCCTCAACACTAACCACCAGGCCCATTAGTTGCAACTAGGCCTTGCCAGTCAGCTCTATGGGTGTGTGCACTGATGGGTCCTCTTATTGCAGGGGAGTCAGTGTGTTGCATACAGATGTTGTTCAGCTGTAGTTTCCATCATCCCTGGCCATTGGTTGTGCTAGTTGGCACTGATGGGATTTGAAGTCCAAGAACATCTGGAGGGTAGAAGAAGAAGAAGAAGAAGCGTTTGGATTTGATATCCCGCTTTATCACTACCCGAAGGAGTCTCAAAGCGGCTAACATTCTCCTTTCCCTTCCTCCCCCACAACAAACACTCTGTGAGATGAGTGGGGCTGAGAGACTTCAGAGAAGTGTGACTGGCCCAAGGTCACCCAGCAGCTGCATGTGGAGGAGCGGAGACGCGAACCCGGTTCCCCAGATTATGAGACTACCGCTCTTAACCACTACACCACACTGGGTACCATGTTTCTGCCTATTGGCTACCTTGTCTACTCTCCTTTTGCTTTTATAGCCCCACAGCTAATGTTCATAGGCATAATTTAGGGGTCCTAAGCACCTTCTGTCAAATAGAAACAGGTGCAGCTGAAAGAGAGGGCTTTGGAATTACAAGGCTACTATTCCATTTTAGGGTGTTTGAGCCAGATAAATGAGGCGGTAAGATCCAGAAATTCTGCCCTCTCATCTCCTGCCAGAACAGTGTAAAGATTAATAGAAGTTGCTGAAAGTTCCTCTGGTTCCTCGAAAGTCTCTTTCTTTCTGTTAGAAAGCCCCTGCTATAGAAGGAGCTAATACTGACTCAGGAAGGCTTGTACATGATCTGGTGGTGCTGGTGTTTTTCTTACTTGGAAGAGGTTTTTAGAACTGTGCAGCCCATGATGTCTGAAAGTCTTTTTCTGCATACTTTGTGGGATGCCAAGTTTCAAATATGGTTTGAATCTCTTTATAATGTACATATGTGTCATGAGAACCCATTTACAGCAAGCTGATATTTTAAAATTCTTTGTTTTTCCTTGCAGACTGCATCCTCAGCTATTAAAGGTGCCATACAACTGGGAATAGGATACACAGTGGGGAACCTCACATCCAAGCCAGACAGAGATGTACTTATGCAAGACTTCTATGTAGTGGAAAGTGTGTTTCTTCCCAGGTAAGGGTGGCTAATTTTCCACCTAAAAATTGTGTGCCTAATGCTTTATTACATTTTTATCCTGCCTTTCTTCCACATTGTTCAGGGTAGTATACATGTCCCCCTCCCTTTTTAAAAAATATTAAACTTTTGAAACCACCATGTGAAATAGATTTGCCTGAGATAAACCAGCCGGCCTAGGATCACTTTTTAAGCTTCATGGTTGTGCATGGATTTGAATCCTGGTAACGTTAGTCTAAGTCTTGCATCAGCAACCGTGATGCTGGTTTTTTTTACATATTTATCACTTCTCAAGTATGGCTTAATTTAAAAGTATCCTTAAAAGTGGGATATAATTTTTCTTTAGTACAATGGAAAGAGGATTGCTTTGTGAACAGAAGGAAGAGCATGAATCCATATAAAATGAAAGATTCATTGAAAGTAATAACATTTCTTAGACGATTTACCTAGAAAACTATTAAGCAGTTGATGTTTAGTAGAACGTAGTATTGTACTAACCTTTTAAAAAAAATAATACATGTGGTGGTGTGACTGCAGTTTAGCTGTTCATTTTATCTATAGTTGGAATCTGTTTTGAGGAAGAAGATTAATCTGTGAGCAGTCAGGGAGACTAGAAAGTCAACAAGACTGGCTGTTAGGCTATTCAGCTACTTTATAATCTAGAACTATTGCACTGGAATGTAATTAGGACAATAGAATGGTGTTTGACTTGATGAAGTAATTACACAAAAGCAAAACCTGCAGATAATTTTCTACCTACTAAATTTTGCCTTATCCCTGTGCAGCTATCTTTAGTAACCATAGCAGAACATTTTATTTCATAATAGTAATATTTGGAAATACTATGCTGAGAAATACAACATATCCCTCTATACTCTGAAACAATAGTGTATTCCTTGTACATGGTAGGGAATAAAAAGGCATGTGAGTTTATGCCTTTTGTACACCATTTTCTTTGTCTTTCATGTTACTTCCATTATAAATAACCTCAACCATGCAGATACAGTGGTACCTTGGGTTACATACGCTTCAGGTTACAGACTCCGCTAACCCAGAAATAGTACCTTGGGTTAAGAACTTTGCTTCAGGATGAGAACAGAAATCATGCTCTGGCGGCGCGCCGGCAGCAGTGTCGGTGAGGCGGCAGTGGGAGGCTCCATTAGCTAAAGTTTAAGGTTAAGAACAGTTTCAGGTTAAGAACAGACCTCCGGAACGAATTAAGTACTTAACCCGAGGTACCACTGAACTCAATTGATAGTCCCATTTGCTCAAGTTGTCCAAGAAGTTTCTGTTATAAAGGTACCTGTATTCTCCAAGAAATGCTCTTACTATAACGTCAGGCTCGGACATCTCATTCCCTGATGGTTTGATTACAGCAACAATTGTCATTTGTTCAATATGACTAACATCAAGTGTGCAGTCCAGAATTATTGAGTAATATTTGGGTGAGTTTGCATGTGCTAAAATTTTTACTAGAAGCTGTATAAGCTCATTTTTTATATCTTTTTTCTAGGTAGTAAACCATTGTTTCACGATCTTTAACTCTGCACAAATGTTAATTCATAATAGGATCAAAAAAGACTAGATAAGACAAACTTCAAAAAACTCAATTGCTAGCACTGTACAACTTTTCAGTTCTACCACGGAATGTCAAGTTTTGCAATGCAAAAAATTCTGAGCAAAGCAATCAAACATTCCAAGATTTGTTGTCATTATTGTTCTTCTTGCCTAATTTTCGATGGTAAATATCTTCAATTGTTTTTCCTTTAGATAAGTACAATTTAAGTTATCCAGGTCTGATAGCTTTTTAAATTGTCAGTATTCCTCTCGGGTGAATACAGAATTGCACCAATGTTCTTCCAGTCTTTTGAACCTGTTTCTTGTACAGTTGAGGCACCTTTTTTTTTTTTTTTTTTTTGCTGAACAACTTAAAGCAAAAAACAACAACCCACATCTTTTGAGGTTGAACCATGGATGACACACTTCTTCATCATTTGCTAGTCTCCTCTTGTAGAAAATCTTCTGATTTTAGTCTTTGGGGAAATCATGGGACAATGTATAAATTATCACTGCAATAGTTAGCCAAGTTAGCAGGGTAACTAATTCAAGTTAGGCACAATACCATCTTCTTCTGCAGACTCTGCAGTACTCTCACTTCTTGACATCCTCGTTTTCCTCTGCGTGTTTTTCCAGAAATATCTCCAATCTGTGAAACTTCTGTCTTAGTGGTAGTAGGAGCACCACATTCTGCTCCCTCAGTGCTGGTTTCAACAGGAATATAGACATATTCATGTTTTTCAATTGCTTTCTTTGTACAAAGGTATTTCAGGAAGACTTCCTTGCTTTGCTTACACCTTAGCTTTTTCTGCCTTTTGTTGCCAAATTGAGCTCCAGGTGGTCATTTTTTAATCATCCATAGCTCACTAGAAAAATGAAAAATGAATAAATTTTCTAAATAAGCTATGACTTTAAAATTTTAAATTAAGTGCATTTTCACTTTGTGTGTGTATATAACTTCCAGTCAACTCTGTGGTCTATTTCATATATACATAAACGATTCTAATGTATGAATTACTTCAAAAATGATAAAATTCATCAAAATATATAATGGAATTAAAATGTTATCAAACATTTATAAGATACGGCAAAGATTAATTTTTATATCACTGTGCCCCTCAAAGGTCAGTACTGTACCCCTCTGAGGTCTGCCCCAGGCAGTGGCCTCATTGGCCCTGACAGACTGTTTTAGAAAAAGGTTCGTAATTTGAGAGTTCTCCTGAATCTGCTCTTGCCACTTGATGTGCAGGTGGCCTCAGTGACAAGAGTGCTTTCCATCAGGTAAGCCTGCTGGTGCAATTACAGCCCTACCTGGACGCTGATAATTTGGACACAGTAATCTACCGTATTTTTCGCTCTATAACACGCACCAGACCATAACACGCTTGTAGTTTTTAGAGGAGGAAAACAAGAAAAAAATATTCTAAACGAAACAGTGGATGTATGATTTTTGTGGTTCATGCTGTGGCCACAAACATGTGATCTGACGGTGAGTTTGGGGTAGCCCAATGCATAAATCCTGAGGATCCATGTGGATCCATGCTAAAGTCGCCCTAAAGTCGCAGGGGCGCTGGAAGTCGCAGGGGCATTGGGGGAGTGAACGGGAAGCAAGAGAAAGAGAACAATGCCTCTCTTTCTCTCTCTCTCTCTCTCTCTCTCTCTCTCTCTCTCTCTCTCTCTCTCACACACACACACACACACACACACACAGAGTATCAATCCTAAAGTCGCAGGAGAGCGCAGGGGCGCTGGGAGAGTGAAGGGGAAGCAAGAGAAGGAGAACGCTTCCCCCCCCAGAGTATCAATCCTAAAGTCGCAGGGGCGCTGGGAGAGTGAACGGGAAGCAGGAGGAGGAGAACGATAGCTCAAGCACACACACACACAGCCCCTACAGTGGCTAATCCAAAATCGGACAGCAAAAAACTGCAGGCAGGGACAGAGAGCACGGGGTTGTTTTAAAGCAGGTTGGATTATTGCAACACACAGTACAAGAAGCTACCTTTCAAAATGGGTCGGAAGATCCAGTTAGGGCAGAGTGCAGCTGCCTGGCTGGTGACAGGTTCAAGACAAATAGATCACAAAACACCAATTCTGTTCCAAATACACTAGCTGCCTTAAAGCTTCTGAGCCCAATTCAGAGTGCTGGCTTTGACCTTTAAAGCTCTTTTTGGTTCAGGACCCCAATATCTTCTGGAATGCCTCTCACACTATAAACCCTAGATCTTTGTATGAGGCCCTTCTCTAGGTCCCGCCTCTTAGGGAGGCTCAAGGGGCTTTTGCCATTGGGGCTCTCCGTCTGTGGAATGCACTTCTCAGTAGGTTCCAATGTGCCCCTTCGCTGACATATTTTCAACATCTGGTAAAGACTTCTCCCCCCCACCACCACCTTTTAATATGCCTTCAAAGCTTCCTGTGGCTGATATGTGGCCTGTTGTTTTCTCTGTTTTGTTTATAAATGCATTTCTTTGTGTTTTTAAGAGTATTGTAAGACACTTGGAGATCTTTGGATAACAAGAGACTAACAAATCTGAGTGATAACAATAAGCAAACTCTGAATTCCTTCATTTACTTTCAAAAGGAAATAAATAAATAATAATAATAATAATAATAATAATAATAATAATAATAATAATAATAATTTATTTATACGCCGCCCATCTGGATGAAAAGTAGGTTCAAATGAAAATGGCATGAATGTATTTTGGATATACGCAGTACACTTGTTGACTGATAGTTACCATGGCACACAAATATGACTGAGTGCTTGCTTTGCATTAGGTTTTTGCCTTGAAGCTGCATTTGAGATATTATGCAAATAGTTTCTCATCTTCTTTGCAACCTTCCCTAGATAAAAGGATGTTGTTGCCTTGCTTGCCTTGCCATCCAGCAATAAAATGGTTGCAGTTTTTGAATTTTGAAATAAATGATGAGGACCAGTTATTTAGTTTTTGATAGCGCAACTATTAAAGAGTTCCCAAGTAGATGACAATTATTATCTGTGATAATAATAATTATTATCTGTGAGCTTTCCTCCACCCCCCTCTAAATTTCATCTGTAATCACAAGGGTTTGGGAAGGGTTCCTTCATGACGGTGCTGCACTTCTGCAACTGTGCCCAAGCTGTGTGAGCTCACCCAGGATGAGAAACTGGTCTCACGCGTCTGCATCAGATTTGATTCTTCTAATATCTGAAGGGGGGCTGCATTTGTCCTGATTTGCTTTGTTCACTTAATTGTGATATTATAACTTGTAATAGTAGGCTACGTATAAAGGTAAAGGGACCTCTGACCAGATGACTCTGGGGTTGCGGTGCTCATCTTGCTTTACTGGTTTGTAAAAGAGCACCATATTTCCAAGTTAGGAAATTGATTTTTTCCATTGACTCTGAAGAATTTCACACCTGAAACACACAGGGCTCTTTCTCCACTCCTGCCCAGTTCACTGTTTTCTAGCACCATTTGAGAGTCTTTTTTCTCTCGCCACTCCTCACCTGTTGGCTACTACAACATTTGATGCAGAATTGGGCAACCTCTATAAAAACACAGCATAGCTCCACCCCTATACTCAAAGACAAATATGGGCTGCTTTAATGATGTATCATATTCATATCAAAAAGTTCCACAAAAAAGAAGTCTAGTTCTTTTGAGCATGAAAAAAATTACTTTGCAATTTCTTTTTCTTTTCTTTTGGTGGTGTTGTTACAAAAGTCGGTTGAGTCCAAGCCAGAACAAGAACTGAACAGCATTCTGTTAGTTTGAGGCACAGTTGCTTTCCTTTAACTATTTTCAGGACACATTCATGGAATTCAGATGTGCATGGATATCTCCATTCTACTGGGCTAGAAATCATACTCCTACAGTGGTACACAGACACTACCTTCTGCAGTGATTTAAAGATGTAGCCTTTGGCATGGCTAGGGTAAATCCACTGGGTTTCCTTCATTTACTCCTGAAGCAATACACGATCACAAAAATTAACACCTTTTGTCAGATAAGAGCTTGAGTTATCGTGGAGGATATTTTTCAACAGTGCTTAATGCTCCATTAGCAAAAAATATTGGCATGCTGTGTTAATGCCTTAAGCCCAGAGGTGGGGAGTCTACAGAGGCTGTTTTCCCAAGACTATGCCCCCCCCCCTGGATGTCACAGGTGACATCAAGTGTGAGGCAGGTGAAGACATGGCTTCCAAGGAACAATTGGAGCTCACCGTTGTTCATTTGCAAGTAGGGCCCACTAACCATGCAGATTAGCTGATCTGCACTGACAGTGAGCCCCACTGGAATTGCTGCACTAACGGCTTTCCCATGGAGCTTGCTTTGTCTCTGTCAAACAACATCTGCTAACGGACTTCAAAGGAGCTTGCAATAACTGCCAGTCCCTAGTTACAGTGACCTGTGCTCCACCTGCCAACCTACAGTGGAGAA
Organism: Podarcis melisellensis; assembly: GCF_964234715.1. Lineage (NCBI taxonomy): Eukaryota > Metazoa > Chordata > Lepidosauria > Squamata > Lacertidae > Podarcis > Podarcis melisellensis. Next base: position 878,672 of record NC_138543.1, read on the forward strand.
ATGGCTTAGTCTCTTTTTAGAAGAGGAGAGAAGCATATTAAGCTAAAATTGTCTGAGAATGTATTGAAACTTCATATCCTGTTTAGGATATGACACCTGTTTAGTCATGTTGGCTTGCTCCTGCCTGCTTCAGCTCTGCACTGTGCTTTTGGGGCAGTTTTTTTTGAAAGGTTTGTATTTATAGTAAGATTTCTGTTCTTAATGAATTTGTGTAATACCTTTAAATTTCTCTTTTCAATTCAGTGAAGGGAGCAATTTGACCCCTGCTCATCATTATCCTGACTTCAGATTTAAGACATATGCTCCTTTAGCCTTCCGCTACTTCAGAGAACTTTTTGGTATTAAACCTGATGACTACTTGGTAAGAATTTACATCCCCCCCCCTTACAAAAATAGGAGTGGTATGGAATAGCTTTCTTTTTCTATAGAATGTGCTTTCTATAGAATTGTAGTTCTTGACCATGCATTTAATTATTCAGCTTATAATTGGTTGCCCTAAAACCCAATGTGTTAATTGATAGCTCAGCAACTGCTTGAGTCATTATTTCTACTGGAATATTGTAATTGAAATTGAATACCCCTGTGGATTTTGCTGATTGAATTGTAGTTTAGAGACCTCCATCTGCTAATTGCCTTGTAATTGTCTAGCAAAGTATATAAATATTTGCTTCCATATGTTGTAACCTTGAACTAGAAAAGCACAGAGCTCCATAGTTAAAATCCCTCAAGATTTTTGCACTCTTGCACATACAATCAGTGTCAGAAAAAACAGTCCGCAGCAGGCTTTTTATGTGTAGATCAGCTGTAGCAGATAAATAAGCTGTTATGCAGAGAAAGGATTTCCTGCAGCAAGTGGACAATGCATGTTGGACAGCTTGCCTTGCCATATTAAGATCCTGTGTGGCAATCTGTTCCATTACCCATAGTGGCATTAAATTTCTCTTTTTCCGTGTTCAGTATTCTATTTGCAGTGAACCTCTAATAGAACTATCCAATCCTGGTGCCAGTGGATCCTTGTTCTTTGTCACTAGTGATGACGAGTTCATAATCAAAACAGTTCAACACAAAGAAGCAGAGTTCCTTCAGAAGCTGTTGCCTGGCTACTACATGGTAAATAAATTCAAATTCCAGGCTCTTCCTGTTTAGTTTCCTTTTGTGAGGTTGTGTGATGGCTGTGTGTGAATTTTAACTTGGCTTTTTAATAGCTTACTTAACACTTTACCATAATCATGATAAATTTTAAATACTGCTTTCCCCCTTTGTATTTGTGCTCCTATTTGCTACACGCATGAGAACTTCTTTAAAATTCTGAGTTAATAAATGAACACTTTTAACCATAACTGTTGGTATGGCTTGCCATGATGCTGATAAATCAACTTTGCATTTGTGGTGTTGTACTTAACTAAACTTCTTCTTTGGCAATCACTTGTAGCCAAGTAATATTGTCTTCCATAAACACCGTTTTAACAGTGAGTCCATAAGTGACTGTGGAGGCCAATACTGGACCCACACGTCTTTCCACAGTGGGGACATTGGTTTCCGGGTGGGAGTTGATTACAGTGTGGATTTGCCAAGTGTGCTTTCCTCTTAGCATGTTTCTCCCTTGCGTTCTGAGTTTGAGTGTCTTCATAGTCCATAACAGCGGGACGCAGGTGGCGCTGTGGGTTAAAGCCTCAGCGCCTAGGACTTGCCGATCGAAAGGTCGGCGGTTCGAATCCCTGCGGCGGGGTGCGCTCCCGCTGCTCGGTCCCAGCGCCTGCCAACCTAGCAGTTCGAAAGCACCTCCGGGTGCAAGTAGATAAATAGGGACCGCTTATCAGCGGGAAGGTAAACGGCGTTTCCGTGTGCAGCTCTGGCTCGCCAGAGCAGCGATGTCACGCTGGCCATGTGACCCGGAAGTGTCTCCGGACAGCGCTGGCCCCTGGCACAACCCCAGAGTCTGTCAAGACTGGCCCGTACGGGCAGGGGTACCTTTACCTTTACCTTTATAGTCCATAACACCTTTGGTAAAGGCTGTTCTCCAACTGGAGCACTCGCAGACCAGTGTTTCCCAGTTGACGGTGTTTGTACTACATTTTTTTTTAGATTTGCCTTGAGACAGTCTTTAAACCTCTTTTGTTGACCACCAGCTTTACACTTTCCATTCTTAAGTTTGGATTAGAGTAGTTGCTTTGGAAGATGATAATCAGGCATCCGCACAATATGACTAGTCCAACGAAGTTGATGTTGAAGAATCATTGCTTCAACATAGGGGATCTTTGCTGCATCCAGTACACTGATATTAGTTCACCTGTCTTCCCAAGTGATGTGTAAGGTTTTTTGGAGACACCGTTGATGGAATCTTTTGAGGAGTTGAAGATGGCGTTTATAAGTAGTCCATGTTTCACAAGCATACCTTAAGGTTGGTAGTACAATAGCTTTGTAAACAAGCATTTTGGTTTCATTGCAAATGTCCCGGCCTTCAAACACTCTGCACTTCAATTGGGAGAAAGCTGCACTTGCAGAGCTCAGGCAATGCTGGATTTCGGCATCAGTGTTGACCCTTGTGGAAAGATAACTGCCTAGGTAGGAGAAGTGATCAACATTTTCCAACGTTACACCATTGAGTTGGATTTGTGGCACTGCAGAGGGGTTATTTTGTACTTGTTGGTGCAACACTTGGGTTTTTTGGATGTTGAGCAACAAGTCAAACTTTTCATAAGCTTCTGTGAAGATATTTAGGATGGTTTGGAGGTCATCCGCTGAGCATGCACACACTACATTGTCTACCAAACCAATAACCCTCCTATCACAAACATATTTAAAAGGACATGGAATGTTAATCAGCCCAAGGCACCTAAAGATATATAATGAAGGCATATGATACATTGAATTGTATATGCAGAAAGAGGAGCATCAAGAAGAATGGAAGAAATTTAAGGAATATTTAGCAAAATATTATAATATAACATAAGTGGAATTATTTTCAAGTATTAAGTTTGGTTTAAGATTAAATTATGTTGAATTGTATAAGATTATGGATTAAGAATATTATGAAAAGAAAGGAAGTTAGTAATTTGAACAGGTTAATTTTATTAGAAAGTGGATATTGAAAAATTGCTAAAATGAGATTTGATGAAAATCAGTCAGGAAGGATTTGAGGAAGTCACTCAACAATGGAATGTAATCTGGATTTTTAACTGTAAGAAGTGTTTGTTTGTTTGTTTTTATTTTTTGTATGCTTTGTTATTTGTTATTTTGTGTGGTGTTAAATCTGGAAAATTAATTTAAAAAATTGGGGGGGGGAGAGTTGTTTGGAAGCAATCCCACTTAATGGGATTTTGAAGGGCTTGAGTGTTCATTTTGTGCCTTGGTTTCCTCGCTTGAAGCCTGCGTTGAGGTATAATCTTGATAGTCACCATGGAGTGTATTAGTCAGTGATCTGTCCAGCAGTCGTTGGCGCTCATCATAGCTCTGGTAAAGAGCACATCATGGCGATCTTTAGCACGGACAATAACATAGTCTAAAAGGTGCTAGTGGTTTGACCGAGGATGCCTCCATGAAGTTTTAAATTTATTTTTCTGTCAAAAGAGTGTGTTGGTAATAACAAGGTTGTGTGCTGCACATATCTTCAAAAGTAAGATTCCATTCTGGTTGCTGTTGCCAATTCCTTCTTTCCCAATAGTCCCAGGCCACAGATCGAAATCTTACCCAGGAGGATAATTGTATCTTCCTTAGGCATCTCTGATAGGCGTCTCTGATCCAGCTGAGAGTAAATTTTTTCTTTAATGTGTTCATCAGCATCCAGTGTTGGTGCATAAGCACTTATAATAGTAGCCTGTTAGTTTTTGGTGAGCTTTATTCAAAGGGTTGAGAGTCACTCATTAATGCCGGTATGGACTTCTGACAGGAGCTTCACAAGGTTGTTTTTGATAGCGAAGCCTACCCCATGTATTCGATGTTCTTGTTCAAATAGACCTTTCCAGTAGAATGTGTAGCCTCCTTTTTCTTCCTTCAGTTGTCCCTCGCCTGCTCTTCGAGTCTGTTGAAGCACTGCAATATCAATGTTAAACCTTTGCAGCTCTCTTGCAGTGATGGCAGTTCTGTGTTCAGGATGACTGTTATCTGTGTTATCTGACAAAGTCCGTATATTCCATGTTCCAAAGTTCAATTGTCTTTTACGAACGCTAGGTGGTGACCCCACTGGGCGCGGTAATCCAGTCAGGGAAAAAGGGAGGCAGACTATGTTTAGGGCACCTTTTCTAGCCCCTCCCCCTTTTCAGGGTGAGCAGAGTGGATCCTAAAAAGGGCTGCTCGGTCCTGGATACAGCTGCTGAGGGGCTCAACTGCCTTATTCCTTGAGTCAGAACGACTGAATCTGTATCCACCTCCCATGTGCCAGTTCATGACTAGGGGCTTCCAGATTTCACGATCCTGCCCCTGTTACAATTTGCCGGTCGCCATGGGACTTTTGGGGGTTTGGGTTGGGTTTTTGGAAGACGCCTGTGCGTGAATTTGTTTTATATGTGTAGATCAGTGCACGCTGATCAACACACAGTTACTGATAGGTAGCCGTGTTGGTCTGCCATAGTCAAAACAAAAAAAATTCCTTCCAGTAGCACCTTAAAGACCAACTAAGTTAGTTCTTGGTATGAGCTTTCGTGTGCATGCACACTTCTTCAGATCTGAAGAAGTGTGCATGCACACGAAAGCTCATACCAAGAACTAACTTAGTTGGTCTTTAAGGTGCTACTGGAAGGAATTTTTTTTGTTTTGATCAACACACAGTCTTTGCAGTAGGGCTCTATTCCAATGGCATGAGTAGTCATGACGAACCGGTAGATCCTATCTGCTTCAGCCTTCACCCGCCTTCACAGCTGTTGTAACATACCGCTTGTCATCACCTGCCTGTTCTGCCGTTGAGGACTTCTTGGATCATTCTTTGTCTTGCTCCTTCCCTTTGACCTTACTGCCTTGGGTGACCCTGCTGGGAGTATGAGATTCCCAATGGCTTCACTCACAAGGGTCATAGGAACATGCAAGCCCACTCACTACAACAAGGTGATGATCCAGCGAGTGAGACTTAGTAAACTATGCATTTGTATACTAGCAGAGTCACTGTTACCACCTCTTACATCTAGTCATTATTTCAGAACTTGTCTGTTTAGGCCTTCTGACTGTCCAAAATTTGAGTAATAGCCTCTACTTTTGCAAAAAAAGAAAGTGTGGGGAGAATATCTGCTCACTTGTGACTCCATTGCCGAATGGCTCGACCATGGTGGGTTCAGGGAAGTTGCCATCTTCCGATGTGGTCGGGGGAAGGGATGGCTGGCACTGCCCCCTCCAGCCACAAGAGGCCCTCAGGTAAGGATGTTCAGTGCCCACTCAGCCAATCGGAAGCTGGATCTTGGGGCTGTGAGCAGCCCACCCCTAGCTTTTTTAAGGGGGTGGCCAGATGTTGGCTGCCCTCTTGGCTGATCATTGTGGGAAAAGGTGGGGAGAATGTGTTCCATATGGATTTAACCAGAGTTGAGAGGTCAGAAGTGGGCCACATTATCCCATGCATCTTTTCTACTGTTCACCAGAATTTCCTCCCTGGCTGCCTTAAATGCAGTTAAGCATAACATATTCAGTGACATTAACCTCTATTATTAATTAGGTTTCCCTTTAAATTAGAATTTCAAAATAGCTGGAAACTCCTTGCTAAGGGCTAGTGTTCTGGTTAACGTCAGTTTATGTGGTTAATGTTCACTACGATGTAACAGATAACCATAGTTAAGGCAGATGGGGGAATTTCAAACCAAAGCATGGAGTAATTTAGATTGCTTGTCACCACTGGTCCTCAGTGTAGAGAGCCTTCCAATTTAAGAGCTTAACTTTTTTTTTAGTTTAGTTTAAAATAAAACACTTCAAGCATTATTTCATTAAAAGTATATGTCTAGTTTGTTTAGGATAGACTTGACTTCCTAGTCTATATTAAGGTGCATGCAGAAATCTTATTTTAAATGTGCTTCTGATGTTCATTGGTGCTTCTTCATTTTGTTTTTTAAGAATCTCAACCAGAATCCAAGGACACTCCTACCAAAATTTTATGGACTGTATTGTGTTCAGTCGGGAGGTATTAATATCAGGATAATTGTGATGAACAATGTTCTGCCTCGATCACTGAAAATGCATTTCAACTATGACTTGAAAGGCTCCACGTACAAAAGGAGGGCATCCAGGAAAGAGCGAGAGAAGTCCAACCCCACCTTTAAAGACTTGGATTTTCTTCAAGACATGCATGAAGGATTATATTTTGACTCGGAGACTTATAGTGCACTCATGAAAACGCTACAGAGGGATTGTCGAGTAAGTAAGAACTTTTGATACCAATAGCTGTTGTCAGACCATGACTCCACTGTTTAAACAGTGCGGGGTGAATGGGCTCTTGTCCATAAAAGAGTTCTTGTCCACAATAACTGCATTTCATCTTGAAGCTGCCAGCAGACTCCCTTGTTTGTGTTAACAAAATATAGTTTTGGCTTGAAGGGTATAAAAGGGAACCGTTGAAAGGAAGTAGGTGGAAAGATGAAACAAGAGGTAGTAAATGTGATATTCTTTGTATGATTTTGGTGTCTCATGGTTGTGTTCTTGATTGCTGTCTTTTCCTTTCTAACCACACCTAACTGTGTTTCCTTTAATTGATCTTTCCTTCTTTTTTCCAGTCTGTTAGGAACTCCCCTGTTGGGCCCTTTGTTTTTATTCTTTGCCTTTACCCTTTAGGTTCTCTTAGGCTGCAGTCCTATATACACTTATTCAGGGGTATCTCAATAGCACCTATTTCTGAGAAAACATGCATAGGATGGCACTTTATTCAGTCTTTCATTATGAATCATCGTTTTGCAGTCTTGCGTGCATTTCCCATACATGATTTCAACTAGACACGCTGGGCTGCAGCTCCATTCCAGCCTTTTTCTTCTGCCTGCAGCTCTCTCTGCTCCTCCCTTCTGCCTTCCTTTCTCTCTGCCTGCCCTCCTCCCTTCTGTTGGCCAGCTCACAGGTGGAGGAGGGAGGCAAGGCACTGGAGGTGCAAGGGAGGCTCCCCCAGCCCTTCTGCTATGCTCAACCCTTGAACAAACCCTCCACATATGATGGGATTTGACTGTACATTGATGGTGGTCAGAGGCACTTTTCTAACTTATATTCTTATTTGGTTAATCTTTCATCTTTTCATGTGTGGTTTCTTTTCTTTTAAGGCCAAGTCTTTCAGAGATGGGATTTCTAATCCCCTCACCCTCTTTCTTTCTTTTCAAGCTAAAGATCTTGGTTTTGTCTTTGGATTCTTATGTCATTCTCAACCCCCCAGATTTAGTATTTTCTTTCTCTGACAGCTTCCCATACCTTGTTCATTATCTTCTCCCCCCCCCCAATTGACTTGTTGAAATGTCCTTTTAGTTGGTCTTCTCTATCCCACCTTATGGCTCTTGTTTTTGTTTTGCATTTTGCCACCTACTTAACTTTTTCGGCTCAGATGCACACAATGTTTCTCTGCTCTTGGTTTTTCTTTGCTCTCCTACCTTGCCCATTTTGTATAAAAGGTTCTGTTAACTTGCCTTTTTGTATGTATTCATGGTCTAGCTCCTGCTGATTTCTCATCTTGGCTTTCTACATGTTTTTTCCCTTATTTTTTGCCTACATTATATGCTTTTTGTATTATTGCTGCTTATTTGTGAAAAGTATTACTGAGTTGATTATCTACCTCTTCTTAAAACATCTTTCAGGAAGCCTATGTTTAATGGTTGTTGCTGCCTTCTTATGTTTTGTTCTATTTTCAACTTCCTTTCTAAAGAAAGCATGTGAGCCTTTTGGGCTGTGTCTATTTTTTATGTGTTTTGTACATCATGTAGCTCTTAAGCCATTTCAGAAATTGCCATTACTATATGATGTGATGCATCAGCAGTATCAAACTGCAATACCAAACCCAGAGTAACATGGTTACGTTTAATGTTTTTGGAGTAGAACTGCTAATCCAGACTTGAGGTACAGTCACTGAAAGTTAAGCCTTGTAGTAACTTGTTTTTTTTATTAAAAGTTTATTTTATTAACAACTTTCTATGGAGCCCTTCAGCGTCAGTTTCCAAGGGAGTATACAACCTATGATAAAACATAAAAATATACAATAAAAACTATAGAGGGTTGCATTGCATTATGTCCTTGATGCTGATGACAGGAAAAGAGAAAGCTGCCTTATGCTGGAGCAGTTTTGGGATATAATTTCTATTGGCATGCATACAGTTAGACAAGTAGTATTTGGGCAGATTTCACCTCAGCAGTGGTACACTCATTTTAGCAGGCTCTATGAGTGTCAGGCCTGGTCGTTGTCCTCTTCAGATCACCACACAAACGCTTCTTGTTCTTTTATAACTTTTTATTGATTATTAACAAAACAATCTTATAAACAGTTCTTAAATATCATTCCTCAGAGTCACTTCTTTCAGATCCCTTCTGAGCTCTGCTTCTCCATGACCAGCCACCCTCAAAATGGCGAAGGCGCCCTTCCCTTCGCTTTCCCCTCTTTTTCCTACCCTCCTGGCTAGAGCTGGCCTGTATCTCCCCTCCTCCCAATCTGAGCTAGAACTGAACCCTTGCCTTTCCTGGGAACAGCCGGTCCCTCCCTCTTGTTCCTCTTGCTCCCTTCTGTTAGATTCACTGCTCTCCTTCCCCCCTTGGGGAATGCTTTCTCCCTCTGAGAAACTGGAAACTTCTAACTCTTCCCTGACATCACCCCCTCCCCTAAGCCCCCCTTCCTCCTCCTCCTCGCTCTCCTCTGTTTCTGAAGGACCGAACCCTATGAACTCTTCTTCCTCGCTATCTGTCTCTTCAAAAATTTCTTGAAGATGGCAGTTATGGGGTTTTGGCTTGTGGGGATATTTTCTATGAAATTCTCTCTGCAATTCTGGAACGTTTATTTTTTCTGCTGGTTCCCATGAGTTCTCAGACTCATCTAACCCTTTCCATGCAACCAAATACTGTAATTTCCTCCTACTTATTCTCGAGCCTGATATCTCTTCCACTTCGGTCTCCTCTTCCCCCATCGTGGTGGGAAAAGGAGGTGGTTCCCTTGAACTTTGATACTTACGCGCTGGTACAAACACTGACAATAAAGATCTATGAAATACAGGGTGTATTCTCATATTTTCAGGCAAATGAAGCTTGAAAGCGACTGGGTTAATTTGAGCCTTTACTTGGAAAGGTCCCAATCTCCTTGGTTCTAGCTTTTTACACCTCCCTTGTATTGGTAGTCCCTTGGTAGACAGCCATACCCAGCTCCCTACTTGGATTTCTTCCCCAACTCGCTGGTGCCTGTCTGCAGCTCTCTTGTAAGCCTCTTTAGCTTCTTCCAAATCCTCTTTCAATATCTCATGAATGCACCTCAACTCCTCTATAATTTGTTCTGCTGCTGGTACTGCTAACTGCTCCTCTTGACCTGGGAATGCCCTTGGGTGCAAGCCATAGTTTGCCACAAATGGGGCTCTGCCCGTAGACACATGCATTGCATTATTATACGCAAACTCTGCTAGACTCAACTTCTCTAACCACCCGCTCTGCTGATAACCAGCATAACACCGCAGATATTGTTGTAGTGTTGCATTCGTTCTTTCAGCTTCCCCATTGGTTTGCGGGTGTCTCGCCGACGTGAGGCTTAGCTCCACATCTAGTAACTGCATTAACCTCCTCCAAAATTGTGATGTAAATTGGGCCCCTCTATCTGAAATGATTTGTGATGGCATACCATGCAACCTAAAAATATTATCTAAAAACATTTTTTCAGTTTCCTGTGCGGTTGGAATTTTGGCACATGGTATGAAATGTACCATCTTGGTTAGCATGTCAACCACCACAAAGATCACTGTTTGCCTATGCGATGACGGTAAATCAGTTATAAAATCCATAGACACCACATCCCAAGGCCTTCCCGGCGTGGGCATAGGTTGCAACAACCCTGCGGGAGCTGCTCTGGGTGCCTTGGCTCGTTGACATACTTCACAACCTTTTACATATTGTGTTACCTCCTCCCTCAACTTTGGCCACCAGAACTGCCGTGTGATCTGATACAGGGTCTTTTCTCTACCAAAATGTCCTGCAGTCGGGTTATCATGATGTTGCCTCAACACTTTACCTCTTAATTCACCTGCAGGTACATACAGCACCCCTCTCCTGTACAACAATCCACCTTTTCCCTTGAAACCTTCCTCTTCCCCTCTACCTTTTCTCAGTTCCTCCATTTTCTTTTGTGCAAACTCATCTGTTACTGTCAATCGCTGGAATTCCCTGCTGTCCACTACTACGGCTGCACACCCCCACTGATCCGATCTCAGCATTTCTCGCAACTTGGGAGGTGCTTCCCCTTCCATATACTCAGGTTTGCGCGATAGCGCGTCTGCACGAACGTTTTGATGCCCAGGTATGTACTCAATCCTAAAATTAAACCCAGCAAAAAACTCCGCCCACCTAATTTGCCTTTGGTTTAGCTGTCTAGCAGTTCTCCAATACTCTAAATTCTTATGATCTGTTTGTACCACCACCTGATGTGACGCCCCTTCCAAAAAATGTCTCCACACTTTAAAGGCAGCATGCACAGCTAAAAGTTCCTTATCAAATATGGTGTAGTTTTGTTCTGATTGATTTAATTTTCTAGAGTAGAAGGCACAGGGTCTCCAGTCCCCTTCCTTGTCCTGTTGCAGCAGAATGGCCCCAATAGCTCTATCAGAGGCGTCAGTTTCTACCTTCATACGTTTACTTGGATCTAGGTGCATAAGATATTTTTCTGAAGCAAACACCACCTTTAATTTATCAAAGGCCTTCTGTGCTTCCTCAGACCATCTGAATGGCCCCTTGCCTCTTAGACAATCAGTCAGTGGCATTGTGGTTTTGGAGTAATTACCTATGAATTTACGATAGAAAAAATGCGTAGGAAAAAATGGACACCTGAGATAGCAATTGCAGTTGAGAATAGATTGAATTCACAAACTGCAATTAAGTTAAGATCAATTATAATAAACAATTTATCAATAGACTCCTCCCTGACAGCTTATGAAAATCTCATTGAGTCCTTGCAGGATGTGGTCTCGGTTAACATAAACTCAGCCGGCAAGCCACGCACTGCTAAAGGGCGCAGTTGGTTTGACCAAGAGTGCCACACAAAGAAGGAAGCCTTAAGGAACGCCTATTTGGCCTATAGAAACGCTGGATTAAGCTACTTACCTCAATCTTTTTTCAAAATCAAAAAAGAGTACAAAGCCCTTTTGGCCTCAAAAAAAAAGGCAGTCCGAACAAAATTCCTGGTCCCTACTATTAAATGCCTCACTAAACAATGAAACTAAACTCTTTTGGCAACTGGTCTCCGACTCAATGAAAAATAGTTCCTCAGCCACCAGCTGTGTCATTCCAGCTCAGGTTTGGGAGAAACACTTCAGAAATATATTTATGGAAAATCCAAACCTCCCTTCCAGTTTACAGGAGGATGACAGGGCACAATTGTCACTGCTCCCTAATTGGAGGCCGGTTACTGTGGAGGAAGTCCATACATTAATTGGGAATCTGAAGAGTGGAAAGGCTCCGGGGAAAGACTTTATCCCAGCTGAGGTGATTACATCAAACCAGCACTGGTGGGCTCCGCTTATGGCAGCACTCTTTACGGTAGTAAATAACTCTGGTAAGGTACCATATAGCTGGAAACATGCTATAGTAGTTCCAATCTTTAAGAGAGGCCACCCAAATGTACCTTCCAATTATAGGCTTATTAGCCTGCTCTCAATAATTGGGAAACTGTATGCCCATTTCCTCAGTAGTAAATTGACAACTTTTCTAAATGAACATAATATACTATCTGAAGCCCAGGCAGCTTTCCGTGAGAATCATTCAACAACAGACCACTGTCTAATGCTGTCCTTCCTAGCTGAGAAGTATACCAGACACCTACAGGGTAAACTCTTCGTGGCCTTTATGGACCTGAAATCAGCATTTGACTCCATCCCCAGAGCCCAGCTATGGTCCAAATTGAGTCTGATCTTGCAGGACAAACGACTTCTCTTTCTTATAAAAGCCCTGTACAATGGAACCAAACTGCAGGTCCGATGCGGTCGACAGGGACAGCTATAAAACAGCATCGAGATGACTAGGGGGGTGAGACAGGGTTGCATTTTGGCCCCCACATTGTTTTGTCTATTCTTAAATGACCTAGAAGAGAACTTAATGGACCCAGATGGACACATTCCAAAAATAGGAATGAGAAGGACCCCTTTGTTGTTGTATGCTGATGATGCAGCCATCTTCTCACGTTCCAGGCCGGGCTTGAATTATCTGTTGAGGAAATTTTCTGATTACTGTTCTGGAAATGGTTTATCCATTAATTATGAAAAATCTAAAATCTTAGTCTTCGAAAGAAGATTCTCCCAGTCTAAATGGGTGCTGGATGGCCATAACCTTGAACAGGTAAAATACTTCAGTTACCTAGGGCTCACATTCCATCATACAAGATCTTGGAAGCACCATTGGCAAACCTCCCTTCAAAAGGCGGAGATTACAAAGCTAGCCATACATAGATTCTTCTTCACAAAGGGCGGCAAATATGTTCCAGCAGCCTTAAGGGTTTTCAACGCAAAGCCCGTTTCCCAACTCCTGTATGCAGCAAATGTCTGGCATAATGGGGACCTGCCAAAGCTAGATGGCTTTCAGGCAAAATTTATACGATCTCTGCTGCAGGTACCTAACTGCGTCCCCAACTCCGTACTTCTGTTGGAAGCTGGTGAATGCCCAATTTCAGCTAGAGCGTGGTGGGCTGCCCTAAGACATTGGCTCAGGATTTCAGTGTTTAATCTAGGGAAGGGTCTGTACCAACATTTGACCAATGAGGAATTTGTCAGCAAATGGCAGAAAACCATGGCTAAAAAAGCCACCTCTATTGGTCTGTCTCCCCCCCCCCAACTGTATTACCTGGGCTATGAAGGCACCCAAAAGGTTTTAAAGCAAAGATTATGGGACAATGCACACAGTGACTTGCGATCTCGGTCACACGCAGTCTGTAGTCCACTGGCAGCAGGAGTTCAATATGGGTATGTCTTTGAGTCAACATCTTACATCAAAAACCTGACAGTACCTAACTATTGAAGGCTTTTTACCAAGGCCAGACTGAATGTCTTCCCCTCTGCAGTGCTGGATGGTAGGTTGAGAGGAGTTCCCTACCAGGACAGACTTTGCTCGTGTGCTCAAGACATCGATTCCATAAATCATATTTTGTTACATTGTGCGAAGTATGAGCAGGCCAGGGCTCAACTGCATCTTGCTGGTGCCTTTCCCGGGAAAGTCAGAGGCTCACTATGTCAGGTTCCTACTGGAAGACCGGACAAAAGCTAGAACTTTGGCAGTGGCAAAGTTTTTATCGGTGGTTGAAAGAACAAATGAGCCCTATATTCCAAACAAAGTGCTTGATTAACCTGGAGGTAGGCTGTATGAACTCTGTATTGATTTGTAATGTTTTGTTGGTCTCTGGACCGTAATAAAGATTGTTGTTGAAATTAGCAAATCCTAAAAACCTCTGTAGATCTTTCTTAGTTTTAGGTGCCTCCCATTCCACCACTGCCTGAACTTTACTGGGGTCCATGTGCACCCCTTTGTGGGAAATGCAATATCCCAGGAACTCCACCTTTTGTGTGTGGAACTTACACTTTTCTAACTTCACATATAACCTGTTGGTCCTCAATCTCTCTAACACCTGTGTGACATGTTTTACATGTTCCTCCATACTTTCACTATATATTAAGAGGTCATCTAAATAAGAGACACAGAACTGATCCAGTATACCTGCTAAGACGTGATTGATGAAGGTTTGAAATACCCCTGAGCCATTTTGCAAGCCAAAAGGCATTACCAAGAATTCAAATGCACCATACTTAGTGCAAAAACTGGTTTTCCACTCATCCCCTTCTCTGACCCTTATCAGATTATATGCTCCTCGTAGATCAAGCTTGGTAAAGACTTTGGCTGACCTTACTCTCTCTAAGAGGTCATCTATACGTGGCAGTGGGCACACACGAGGCTTCATTTGGCTGTTAAGGATTCTGAAGTCACATACTAATCTCAGTGCCCCTTCCTCCCCTTTCTTTTTGACAAAAAAGACGGGAGCACCCCCAGAGGCCGTGGACTCTCTAATAAAACCTCTCTGCAAATTCTTTTGCAGGAACTCCCTCAATGCTGCAGATTCTACTTCCGACATGGCATATATCTTGCTTGGTGGCAACTGTGCCCCAGGGACTAGATCTATCTTGCAATCATAGGGCCTATGTGGTGGAAGTTTATCCGCTTCTTTTTCACAAAAAACATCCCGATAAGCAATATATTGTGACGGAATCTCACTTTCATTCCCCATCAACTTCCCTTCTACCTCTGTTCCCATTACTTCCACTGAGAATTTTCCCTTTTGCCCCAAACAATGTGTCATACAATAGATTGAACCAAAAACCAAAGACCTTTGATGCCAGGCAATCACTGGATTATGACGATTGAGCCAACTCATGCCCAGCACCAGCGGGTGCCCAGCTAGTTTGGTCACATGAAATGCCCTGGTCTCTGAGTGATTACCCATATCCATTCTCATTGGTGGAGTCTCGTATGTCACTTCTTCTGAAAGTAGCGGTCTGCCGTCGATTGTTTTCACTCGCAGTGGGAAATTCAAAGGTAACAAAGCAATTTTGTGTTCCTGTACCAATTTCTGGTCTATGAAATCTGGCGCTCCTGAGTCTAACAGCGCCTCTACCTGGACCCTGTGTCCATTGGGTAGTTGTAGTTGCACCTTCACTGTTAGTCCTGGAATAGGTGGTTCAGCGTGAGAGCCTTCTATTGCTTCTCCACCCTGCTGCAAGCTCCCATTTCCAGCCGGGGACATTCGTTTCCCTGATGCAGTTCCTTCGGGCAATTGTCTTCTCCCATGTCTGCTCCAGATATAGACTCCCATCCTTTACGATTGCGACATTGTCGTGCTAGATGCCCTGGTTTTCCACAGACAAAGCAACGCCTCGTGTCTCTTCCTCTCCCTGCATTTCCTCTTACCATGGAAGAGGTAGTAACTGGGAGGGGTCTGGCTGCTCCTAATTCCATGGGCTCTGGCCGCTCTTGTCCTGGCACGTTGCCCGCTCTGCTCTCTGTACTTTCGATAATATTGTTTTCCCGCCACCGTGGTCTCCATTGTTCCTTCTTTTCACTAGCCCTCCGTTCCACGCGTAGGCTCAATTGCAGGCACGTTCGGACCAGAGAGTCCAAGGAACTAGGTTCTGGCATTTGGGCCAATTGGTCTAAAATCTCATTATTCAGTCCTTCCCTAAAAAGGGCTGCAACTGTTGGAGAATTCAGATCCCATTTTAATTTCTGCACCAGCAAACTAAAGTTGGACCAATAAACTCCCACAGTGTCTTTTCCTTGTCTCATTCTCAACAGCTGCCTAGCTGTGGTTACTTCATGCGCAGGGTCTAAGAAAATCGCGTCTAGATACTGCAGAAAAATTTGTAGATTTCCTAGGGCGGCATCCCTCCGAGATATTAGGGGTATAACACAGTCCTTAGCCCTCCCTTACAAGAAATTAATCACATAAGCAACCTTCTCTTGTTCAGATTGAAATTCTTTTCCTTTATCTCAATTATGTAAGAAATTTCTGTCTTGAAAGCCATGTTTTCAGGGGCTCAGGAGCAGAGGCACAGGGGAGAGAGGGAATGGAGAGCGAAGGGGAAGAATCTGAGGGAAGCGTAGGGGAGTATGACAGTGACCCGAGAGATTCCATGAGCTTCTCCATCGAATCAGAAGATTCCCAGAGGGGGGCGCCGATGGCCAGGGCAAGGGGAGTCCCAGGGGGGACGCAACAGAAACAAGAGGCCAGCGGGGACTCCCAAAGCAGCAGCTGGAAATCAGGACCAGCTTCCCCACCAGAGCGTAGTGGGGGGGAAGGGTCCCATGGATCAGGGCCAGCGTCTCCCCCAGCAGGGAGAGAAGATGAGTCAGAGCTGGCCACGCCTCCATCGCAGAGTGAGGGAACGCAGGGGAAGTCAGTTTCAGCTAGCCTCCCCGAAGGGGGAAGCAGTGACAGGAGCAGTGTAACGGTCAGGAGGAAGGTTGCCGGCTGGGCGCGCGCGCCAAGTTCGAATGTGCAGGCGCGCGGCACAGCAGGAAACACGGATTGGGAACCAGGTCCTAAAGCCCGCCGGAGAGAGGGGGAAGACTCAGGGGAATCAGCGTCAGAAGAGTGTAGAAGGAGCGAGACCCCAGCGGACAGGCGGACCCAGAGGAGAAAAGAGCAAAGGAAGAGGTGGAGCAAGGCTAGAGTCTTAAACTGGTGTCTGGGGGGAGGAGATTCAGACGGAACTTCAGCGGTCTAGAGTTTGAGACGTAGGGCTGCGCGCCCCGGCTTTGAAATCTAAACTGAACTGCAATAAAGACCTTTGTAAATAGTAACGAACTGGCGTTGGTCCTTTGTGAGCTGGGACCTCGGGCAGCTCTGACAGTAAGCTCCGTCTCTCAAAAAATTGAACCCTCGCAGCGTGAGTTGGCGCAGCGAGGGGCAAAACTTGGTGTTTTGCGAGCTCACGAAGATCGGCAAGATGACTACAGAGGAGAGGATGAAAGAGCTGCAAGAAGCAGTCGGTGCACTTTACGCAGAAGTAGCAGCATCCAAAAAGAGGGAAGAAGAAGCAGCAGCGCTATGCCGGGATCTGCAAGCCAGGTGGGAACATTGGGGCAAGGAAGGGCAGCCAGGACCCAAACCGGAGGGAGTTGGCCTCGGGAAGAGGGGGGGCAGCATCGTAGCTCACTTCGACGGGAATCTACAGCAGTATCCTAACTTCAGAGCAGACATAGTTTTTGCACTCAATTTGCTTCGGAAAGACTTTAGAGATGAGGAGGAGAAAGTAGGCTTCATAATAACGCATCTCCACGGGGAAGCTAAAGCGTGGCTGCGCAATTTATGGCACGAAAATGATCCCGCCCTCCAAGATTCAGACGCCTTTATCAAGGCTATGGACGATTGTTTTAAATCAACAATAGATGTGGATGTGGCCAGGAGGCAAATGCATGGGCTGAGGCAGGGCAAAGCCACTGTGAGACAATATCACTCCCGCTTTTTTGCGTTAGTAAATGTGGTGGGCTGGGAGAAGGACTCCGCTGCCGTCAGAGATCTGTTCTGGGAGGGGCTGAATGGAGCTGTGAAAGATGAGCTGGCGAGGGGGGAGAGGCCCAAAAGCACCACAGAAGTCGTCCAGAAAGCGCTGCAGATAGGGGTGAGCCTGGAAGAACGCCCCTGGAGCAGGGATGAGGGACATATGGGACGTACAACAGCCAGAACACCTCCTTTCCTGCCCAGAGAGACAGCGCGCGCGCAGTCCACGCCTCCACTGGGAGGGAGAGAAGAGCCGATGGAGATAGGTGGTGCCAGGGCTCAGACAGTAACCAGAGCCCCAACGCCAGGAGCAGTCAAGGCGAAGGCTCCTAGAGGGAGCAGGAAGTGCTACATCTGCGACAGTGCACAGCACATGGCCAAAGAGTGTCCCCAGAGGCACACTGCAGCCTCAGCAACAGTAAGGGGAGCAGTTCAGCAGGAGGAACAGCTGCAGGGAAACGACGAAGCCTGGTTGGAAGCAGAGGCACTGGGGCCCAGCCAGGCGA
Organism: Podarcis melisellensis; assembly: GCF_964234715.1. NCBI lineage: Eukaryota > Metazoa > Chordata > Lepidosauria > Squamata > Lacertidae > Podarcis > Podarcis melisellensis. The sequence goes on from NC_138543.1 coordinate 896,339, forward strand.
GTCAGTGAAGCAGCCCCCAGCGATTTTGCAGCCCACAGACCCCCTCCCGCCCAAACCAGTGGTGCAACTCACTGCATCGCTCCAGTTGCCCAATGGACTCACCCTTGAAGTACCAATTACCATTGACTGGTAGTAATGCAGACTTTGTAGGAGTGGACTTCATCAAGCAACATCGCATAGCGCTCCTACCAGCCACAATGCCCCTGAACGTCGTCACGGTCGATGGCAGAGAGCTACTGGGAGGACAGGTGGTACAGCAAACACCGCCAATGGTAATGCAAATTGGAAATCACCGCGAAGTCATCAGCTTCAACGTCACCCACCTGTCGGACACGCCCATAGTGTTGGGCATGAGTTGGCTGGATAGGCACAGCCCGGCATTAGCATGGTACCAGCGTCAATTGACCTTCTGCTCCTCCTACTGCGCAGAACACTGCCTCCTGACCAGCCAGGAAAATGAGGGGCAAGAGGATGAACCACAGCTACACTTAGGCATGGTGCAAGTGGTACCCAACAAGTACAATGAGTTTTTGGAGGTCTTCTGCGAGAAGGAAGCGGACAAGCTGCCTCCCCACAGGCCCTACGACTGCAAGATTGACCTCCTGCCGGGGACGACGCTGCCGACTGGAAAACTGTATTCCATGTCTGAAGACGAACTGCAAGAACTCAGGGAGTTCATAGATCACAACTTGAAGCGGGGATTCATCCAAGAATCCAAAGCAGTGGGGGGCAGGCCCGTGTTTTTCGTGAAGAAGAAAGACACGAACCAACGGAGGTTGGTATGTGATTACCGCATTATCAATTCCAGGACGAAGCCCACAGCTTTCCCCATGCCCAAGATCGACGACCTACTCGCGACGGTGAGGAAGGGACGCATCTTCACCAAGTTGGATCTACGAGGGGCGTACAACCTTATACGCATGCGGGAGGGCGATGAGTGGAAGACGGCCATGTTTACGCCTTTAGGCACCTATGAATATTGAGTTATGCCGTTTGGTTTGCAAAATGGCTCCCACTGTTTCCAAGCCTTCATGCATCACGTGTTAGCGGGACTCCTCTACAAGAAGTGCGTCTGCTTCCTAGACGACATCCTAATCTTCTCGGAATCGCAGGAGGCTCACGAGAGAGACGTCAAGGAGGTCCTGCAGAGACTACGGGAGCACAGACTTTACGACAAACTGGAGAAGTGCCAGTTCGACATGACGGAGGTGGATTTCCTGGGCTACAAGCTGTCCGACAAGGGACTCGCCATGGACAGCACCAAGGTCCCCTCGGTGCTGGACTGGAAGAGCCCGCGCAACCGGAAGGAGGTCCAGAAGTTCGTCGACTTCGCCAACTTTTATCGCAAGTTCATCAAGGGGTTCGCGATGGAGACGGCGGCCATCACGGACACCTTCAGCTCCAAGAAGAAGAAGTTCACCTGGACGGACCAGGCGGAGCAGTCCTTTTGGAGAATCAAGCGTCTCTTCGCGTCCGAAGAACAGCTGCTACACGTAAACCCCAGCAAACCAATGAGGGTTGAAACGGACGCCTCGGACAGAGCGGTGGGGGCGGTTCTGTTGCAGCAAGATCCGCAAGGGGACTGGAGGCCATGCGCATTCTACTACAGGAAACTCAGCAAGTCGGAACAGAACTACACCATCTCGGACAGGGAGTTGCTGGCCATTCATGCAGCCTTCAAGGCGTGGCGGCACTTCCTCATCGGAGCCAAACACACAGTGCAGGCCCGCACGGACCATAAGAACCTGGAGTACTGGCGCACTGCGCGGTTCCTGAAGCAGAGACACATCCGCTGGGCAGAGTTCTTTGCGGATTTCGACTTACGGATAGAATACATCCCGGGAGACAGCAACGTCATGGCGGATGCGCTGTCCAGGAAGCGGCAGTATCTCGAGGAAGCAGCACCGGCGGCGGCCAAACACATTTTCGCACCGAAAGCGTGGGCGTGCGCTTCAGCCACCATAGACCTGGACGCGGTACGTCGCGCGCTGCAGACGGATTAATTCGCTCAGTCCAAGATGGAGGAGGTGCGAAGAGGCACGGCAAAGGACGACGAGTTCCAGATACGCGACGGACTGCTCATCCGCAAAGGGGCCCTCTACGTGCCGGGAGACGACCTCCGCGCAAGAGTACTGCAGCAGTTACACGACGCGCCCAGCGCCGGGCACTTCGGCAAGGAAAAGACGGCGGAATTAGTAGCCAGAGACTTTTGGTGGCCCAAGATGAGGGGAGAAGTCGCGGATTACGTCACTAGGTGTGACATGTGCCAAAGGGCCAAACCAGTACACAGGCCGCCGGCGGGACTGCTGGAACCACTACAGACGCCGCTCGAACCGTGGGAGAGAGTGGCCCTGGACTTTGTCACAGATCTGCCCAGCTCACGAGGCAAAACAGCGGTACTTGTGGTCGTAGACCTGTTCACCAAGATGGCGCACTTCATTTCGTGCGCGAAGGTGGCCACAGCGGAACAGACCGCCAAGCTGTTCATAGACCACGTGTTCAAAGTCCATCCTGTCCGACCGGGGTCGCCAGTTCATCTCGAGCTTCTGACAGAAGCTGCTGGGCATCCTGAACGTCAAGATCAACTTAGCGTCGGCACGACACCCGCAGACCAACGGACAAGCGGAGAGGGTCAGTGCCATCATGCAGCAGTACCTGCGATGCTACGCGAATCAACAGCCCTCGACCTGGGTGGACTACCTACCGCTGGCTGAGTTTGCCTACAACAACACGAAACACGTGTCGACGGGGGTGACACCGTTCTTCGCCAACAATGGGCGGCATCCCAGAACCTTCCCGGGGTTAGAGACAAAAGGGGAGGGGGAGATACGGGGAGCAGAGGCCTGGGCAGCGGAGTTGCAGGAGGTCCACGAGCAACTCCAATGGCACTTGGAACGCGCAAAACACGCCTACAAAATGCAGGCAGACAGGCACCGGAGAGCCGGGGAAGACATCCAGGTGGGGGACTGGGTCTGGTTAGCAGCACAGGCAGTGCCGGCCAGAACATTAGCTAAGAAGAAGCTCAGACACAAGCAGCTAGGGCCTTACCAAGTCGAGGCACAAATCAATCCAGTGGCCTTCCGGTTGACACTCCCGGAGGACTCCAGAATGCACCCGGTCTTTCATAGATCAGTGCTCACACCCTACAAGGAACCCCACAGATTTCAGGCGCCAGGGACCGCACCAGACCCACTCAGCAAAGCCCCAACGAGGGGGGGTCACAGAGGGCGGCGCCACTCAACGAGGTCACGGAGATTTTAGACTCGAGATGGGAGGAAGAGGGGGTTGAATATCTCCTCGCCAGGGAAGGTACCCCGGCCAGTGCCAACAGGTGGGTACCGTACTATGCTGTGGAGGAGCACTACCTCAAAGATGAGTTCCACGCAATCTTCCCACACAGACCTATGCCGGCAGATTATTTCGACGAATATCTTTTCACACCCACGCTCTCAGCCAGCACGTTCCAGGGGTTCTCATCCGCTGAGGAAACAGCGCCAGAAACAAGCTCCCCGGAGGGATCGCTCTCGGGGTTTGTCACAGACCGCTCTTATTGGTGGGACAATCAACCGGAGGTGGGGTGGAGCAGGGAACAGCAGAGGGGGCCCTTACACGCAGCATCGCCCGAGGCAACAGGGGGAGAGACGGACATGGACGTGTTGGGGGAGGATCCTGGGTTCGAGCACAACTGCAGAGAGATGGAAGCAGAGGAGATCGACGTCGACGAGCCCGTCACGGACTGGCGGGATCCAGCTGGTCGGTTGCACACCAGGGGGGAAGAACTGTATCCCGCACTCACCCCCACAGCACTGGAGCACCCGGAACCCGCACCCGGGGAGGGGGAGGGGGGAAGGGGGGCTTCGAGGGGGGGATGGATGTCAGGGGCTCAGGAGCAGAGGCACAGGGGAGAGAGGGAATGGAGAGCGAAGGGGAAGAATCTGAGGGAAGCGTAGGGGAGTATGACAGTGACCTGAGAGATTCCATGAGCTTCTCCAGCGAATCAGAAGATTCCCAGAGGGGGGCGCCGATGGCCAGGGCAAGGGGAGCCCCGGGGGGACGCACCAGAAACAAGAGGCCAGCGGGGACTCCCAAAGCAGCAGCTGGAGATCAGGACCAGCTTCCCCACCAGAGCGTAGTGGGGGGGAAGAGTCCCAGGGATCAGGGCCAGCGTCTCCCCCAGCAGGGAGAGAAGATGAGTCAGAGCTGGCCACGCCTCCATCGCAGAGTGAGGGAACGCAGGGGAAGTCAGTTTCAGCTAGCCTCCCCGAAGGGGGAAGCAGTGACAGGAGCAGTGTAACGGTCAGGAGGAAGGTTGCCGGCTGGGCGCGCGCGCCAAGTTCAAATGTGCAGGCGTGCGGCACAGCAGGAAACACGGATTGGGAACCAGGTCCTAAAGCCCGCTGGAGAGAGGGGGAAGACTCAGGGGACTCCTCAGCGTCAGAAGAGTCTAGAAGAGGTGAGACCCCAGCGGACAGGCGGGCCCAGAGGAGAAAAGAGCAAAGGAAGAGGTGGAGCAAGGCTAGAGTCTTAAACTGGTGTCTGGGGGGAGGAGATTCAGACGGAACTTCAGCGGTCTAGAGTTTGAGACGTAGGGCTGCGCGCCCCAGCTTTGAAATCTAAACTGAACTGCAATAAAGACCTTTGTAAATAGTAACGAACTGGCGTTGGTCCTTTGTGAGCTGGGACCTCGGGCAGCTCTGACAGTAAGCTCCGTCTCTCAAAAAATTGAACCCTCACAGCGTGAGTTGGCGCAGCGAGGGGCAAAACTTGGTGTTTTGCGAGCTCACGAAGATCGGCAAGATGACTACAGAGGAGAGGATGAAAGAGCTGCAAGAAGCATGGTTCTATGTTCTCCCAGTGCTGCCGAGAGTACGTCGACTTGACTTTTCAACTGTAAGTTCTGTTGCCATAAGTCCTGTAATGTTAGCTGGAGCGCTGGGGTTTCTCCTTGCCCAACTGGCGCCTCAGCTCCCTCCATTTTGGCTTCTCCTTCTTACTTATAGTGAAGAGGCGCAGAGCAGAAGGTATTCTGTCAGGCCTGGTCGTTGTCCTCTTCAGATCACTACACAAACGCTTCTTGTTCTTTTATAACTTTTTATTGATTATTAACAAAACAATATTATAAACGGTTCTTAAATATCATTCCTCAGAGTCACTTCTTTCAGATCCCTTCTGAGCTCTGCTTCTCCATGACCAGCCACTCTCAAAATGGCGAAGGCGCCCTTCCCTTCGCTTTCCCCTCTTTTTTCTACCCTCCTGGCTAGAGCTGGCCTGTATCTCCCCTCCTCCCAATCTGAGCTAGAACTGAACCCTTGCCTTTCCTGGGAACAGCCGGTCCCTCCCTCTTGTTCCTCTTGCTCCCTTCTATTAGCTTCACTGCTCTCCCTCCCCCCTTGGGGAATGCTTTCTCCCTCTGAGAAACTGGAAACTTCTAACTCTTCCCTGACAATGAGTTGTGTATTTTTAGGATGTAGGTTCTATATATGATTCTAGATAGCAATGTGATTTTATGCAGAATTTTATACTGTTGCTTCGTGTGCTGTACCTATTTCTCTTACATGCAAATGGCCAATGGCCCTAGCAGTAACCAACAACTTATTACTATAGAATAGGCTACACTGGCCCACTTCTCCCAGGTGCCTTGTGCATTCAAAGCTGTAGCCCTACCACTGAGCCATGGCCCTTCCTTAGCCCGTCGAAGGTTTCTGTCAGTAAAACAGGGAGGGAGGCAGGCGACTTTTGCAGATTTTTCTCTCCTGGACCCTCCACGGCATCCCTTCCCCACTCTGTGAGAGGATCCCTGTCACTCGCTGGAGCATATTGGGGGGGTGGGCGTTGCACATGAGACTGCAGCTGGGTGTGCAAAGCGACAGAAGAAGCCTCCCTCCCCACGTGACTGATGCAAACCTCACTGGATCAGTGTGAGAGTTGGCATTGGAAAGCAGCAGTTGAAAGCAGCATAAAGCAAGGTACAAAAGGTTTTGGGTTTTTTAAAGCCTGGGAGATTAAAAGGTCTTTGCCTGTCACCAAAATTATGACAGTAGAGCTGTCTGCTAAGCCTCCCTGTGCAGAGGGCAGGGAGGTTGCCCTGTCTCCTAGGATGCTGCTAGGGAACAAAATAAGGGAAAGACTCTTAGGCAGGTGTGGCCAACATGGGGCCCCCCAGAGGTTGTTGGACACCCCTGTCAGTTCCAGCCAGCATGGCCAGCGGTCAGGTCAGAGGAGAGTCGGAGTCCAGCAACATCTGGGGAGACCACGTTGGCAGCTTGTTTTGTAGGGGTCATAAAAGGAGTAAATCAGAGAATAAAAAGTGCATTGAATGAAATATTCTGATGTGAAAACAACAACAACATACTAATAATTTATTATTTGTACCCAGCCCATCTGACTGGGTTGCCCCAGCCACTCTGCGCAGCTGCCAGCATATATAAAAACATAGTAAAACATTAAGCCTTAAGAAGCTTCCCTATACAAGGCTGCCTTTAGATGTCTCCTGGTTGAAATGGGGTTATAAAACAAAAAGGGCATTCCTCATGGGCAGATTGCCATGTTCATTGGCGCAGCGCAACCCGATGTCAAGTTGTGTTAGTGAACATGAAGCCATCTTTTGTTTGGATTTTGAGTGTGAATTTGGAGATGATCTAATAATCAGCTGCATGCTCATGAGACATTCTTCCTAACAAAAGGCACTGTTCCTCATCTTTGGTCTCCAGAAATGAATATTCCATGAAATCAAGCTATTAGTGACCATGCAGAATATCTGCTTTGGACATCCACATGCTCCTTCTACCCTTAGAGTGTCAAGAGGTTTATTGTAGCCTCAAACTATGAGGCTGTAAAAATGTACCACAGTGACAAAGTTCCCACTTGTAAGGCCCTTACAAGTCTTCAAAGTCTTAAGGTCTTCAAACTTGGGTCGTTGGATGTTGCTGACCTGCAGCTCCCACTGTCCCTGACGTATTGGCTGAGTTGGCTGGAGAAGCTGGGAGTTATAGTCTAACAATGTTTAGTGACCTAATGAATAATATTAGGTCCTAGTTACCCAGTGTGGTACCTCTCCTTGTACCATTCTGCCTTGTGAGTTGATATCTGCTGGTGATGCCCTGCTTGTTAGACCATTTTCAAATTAGGTTTGTACCTTTACAGCTCATGAAAGGGTCTCATCAGTGGCAGCTCCTCCGCTGTGAAATGTCCTCCTTCTTGAAAGCTGGCTGGTGCCAAGAATGGTTAGTCTTTGACACCAGCTAAAAACTTGCCTCTTTAGCCATCATCAGGCCGCTGATTTTTGAGTAGAGGTTACGCGGATTAATTTTATATTGCTTTAATATTTTTATTGGAATTGTTTAGTTGTATTTTATGTCTGATGTATGCTGCCCTGGGATCAATTGTTTGATGAAGGGTAGGTTGAAAATGAAATACATAATAAAATATAGTACCCCAATTACTCAAACTGGGTATGAACAGCACCAAATTCATTCATAAATTCATAATGTCTTATAGCTTGGTATTGAAAGTGTCTTCAAAACTGTGTCAAACCTATTTGCTAACAAGGGCTTCTCCTGCACTGTAACAGTATTATATTAACCATTTGTTTGCCTGTGTTTTTGCAAAATGCTATTTTCCCCTTTGAAAAGACAGTGATACCCATGAAAACTTTGGGCTTCCAACCTAGTCTGCCTGTTTGTAAATCTACCCCTGCAACTAAAAAGGCGGTCAGATTATTAAAGTGAAGCAGCTGCTTCTACATTTCCATAGAAAAGGTTCTGTGAAAAGGCTACTGGTTCTGGGCTTGCTTCTGAATGGCTTCACAATGGTTGCCAATATTTACCTTTTGCAATGGAATTTGAAGTCATCACAGGAAGGTTTGGGATAGGCACGGCATCTTGTTCTCTTCCTGCTGGCAATCATTTGCAAAAGCCAGGACAGACCCTGTAAACAACAGAGACAATTTTCTGAATTTTTAATATTTTGATGCTCTCCTATTGGGATTTTAACAATAGCAGAGTTAGGATGTTGGAGTCTTTTTTTAAAAAAATAAATTTTTATTCAAATTTTCACAAATTCACACACAACACAAATAGAAAAAGACAAAATAGTAAGACAATATAGAAAAGAAAAATACAAAACATAGAACACATATAAATTCAATTTTTTTCTTTCTTATAGCTTACTTTCCCGACTTCCTCATACCTCCCCTTTCTGTATTCTAATTTCTGAATAAATTTTCAGCAAATTCTTCCCATACTTTTAGCTTAATTTTAATATAATTTAGTTTCTTTAAATTTACCCTTGCCGCAATTAACCCCTTATTTTATAATCCAACGTCTTTCTAACATTCATTAATTTTACAATATTTCTTTAAATATTCTTTAAATTTTCTCCAATCCTCTTCCGTCGTATCCTTTCTCTGGTCTCAGATTCTGCTCGTCATTTCCGCCAGTCCCATGTAGTCAATCACCTTCATCTGCCATTCTTCCACGGTGGGTTGATCTTGCATCTTCCAGTACTTTGCGATGAGTATTCTTGCAGCTGTTGTAGCGTACATAAAGAAAGTTCTATCCTTCTTTAACACCATTTGGCTGACTATGCCCGGAAGAAAGGCCTCTGGTTTCTTGGGGAAGGTGTACTTAAGTACCTTTTTCAGTTCATTATAGATCATTTCCCAGAAAGCCTTAATCCTTGGGCACGTCCACCAAAGGTGAAAGAATGTCCCTTCAGTTTCTTTACATTTCCAACATTTATTATCGGGCAGGTGATAAATTTTTACAAGCTTGACTGGGGTCATGTACCACCTGTAAATCATTTTCATAATATTCTCTCTTAAGGCATTACATGCCGTAAATTTCATACCGGTGGTCCACAACCTTTCCCAGTCAGCAAACAAAATGTCATGACCAATGTCCTGTGCCCACTTGATCATTGCCGATTTAACCAATTCATCTTGTGTATTCCATTCCAACAGCAAATTATACATTCTTGCTAAATTCTGGGTTCTAGCAGTTCAGTCTCTAATTTTGATTTTTCCACCTGGAAGCCAATTTTTCTGTCCATTTTGAAAACTTCCATTATTTGATAGTAATGAAGCCAATCTCTCACTTTCCCCTTTAATTTCTCAAAACTTTGCAGTTTCAATTTGTCCCCCTCTTGTTCCAAAATTTCTCCATATCTCGGCCAGTTGGCCTCCATATTAAGTTTTTTAGGAGCCTTTGCCTCCATTGGCGACAACCACCTTGGAGTTTTACTTTCCAGCAAGTCTTTATATCTGATCCAGACATTGTATAGTGCTTTCCTGACAATATGATTTTTAAAACCTTTATGAGCTTTAACCTTGTCGTACCATAAGTATGCATGCCATCCAAAGATATTATTAAATCCTTCTAAGTCCAAAATGTCAGTGTTCTCAAGAAGTAGCCAATCTTTCAACCAGCAGAAAGCTGCTGATTCATAATAAAGTTTAAGGTCTGGCAGGGCAAATCCGCCCCTTTCTTTTATATCAGTTAATATCTTAAATTTTATTCTCGGCTTCTTGCCCTGCCAGACAAATTTAGATATATCTTTCTGCCACTTCTTGAAACAATCCATCTTGTCAAGTATCTGTAATGTTTGGAATAAAAATAACATTCTAGGCAACACATTCATCTTTATCACTGCAATTCAACCCAACAAGGAAAGCTTCATATTTGACCAAATTTCTAAATCTTTTTTGACTTCAATCCAAGATTTCTCATAATTATCTTTAAACAGATTCAGGTTTTTTGATGTCATATTTATCCCCAAATATTTCACTTTCTTAACCACAGTTAACCCTGTCTCATTCTGAAACCTTTCCTTTTCAAATAATGTTAAATTTTTCTCCAATACTTTCGTTTTAGATTTATTCAATTTAAAACCTGCTAGCTGACCAAACTCGTGAATTAGTTCTAAAACTCTTTTTGTACTAGATTCAGGCTCCTGCAATGTAAGTACTAGGTCATCTGCAAATGCTCTCAGTTTATACTGTTTCGCTCCGACCTGCACTCCTTTAACCAACTGGTCCTTCCTGATCATGTTTAGCAAAACCTCCAGGACCGAAATAAAAAGTAGTGGAGAGATTGGGCACCCCTGACGTGTCCCTTTTTCTATCTTGAATTCTTCTGTAACTACGTTATTTACAATAAGTTTTGCTTTTTGTTCAGAATATATCGCACCTATACCATTTTCAAATCCTTGGCCTACCCCCATCCCCCGGAGATTCTTCATCATAAAGCTCCAAGAAATATTGTCAAAGGCTTTCTCAGCATCCACAAATATCAATACTGCTTTAGTATTGATGTTAACTTCCAACATTTCCAAGATATCTACTATATTCCTTACATTGTCTGATAGATGTCTTCTCGGGAGAAAGCCTGCCTGGTCTCTGTGAATCTCCTCCATCAACACTATTTTCAACCTTTTTGCTAGAATGTCTGCAAAAATTTTGTAATCCACATTTAGTAAAGAAATAGTAAAGAAATAGTTTTTAAGTTGAGTCTTTTCCATCTCTGTCTTCGGTATAAGTGTGATATATGCCTCTTTCCACGTGTCAGGTGCCTTTTTTCCCTCCAAAATTTCATTACAAACTTCCTTCAAGGGTTGTATCAACCACTCCTTCAAAACCTTATAGTATCTGGAAGTAAGTCCATCCGGTCCTGGAGATTTGCCCAATGTCATGTTTTGAATGGCACCTTCTATTTCTTGCTCTGTTATTGTCTGGTTCAGAATTCTTTTACTTTCCTATGAAATCCTTCTCAGTCCATTTTTTTCCAGAAATGACTCTATATCTGTATCTTTCTGAGGACCTTGTGTGTACAGTTGTCTGAAATATCTCTGGAAGCAATCTCTAATTTCTGTTGGTTTATAAATATTCTTTCCATCCATTTCCAAATGTGTAACCGTATTCAATTTTTGTCTCTTCTTTGTTTGCCAAGCCAGCAACTTCCCACATTTATCTGCCGATTCGAAAGTCCTTTGTCTCATTTGCTTGATTTTCCATTCTATTTCTTGATTCATCAACTCCATATATTGTGTCTGATATAATTTGATTTCTCTCAAAATGTCCTGTGATTTTGGTTTTGATCTTAATTTCCTTTCTCCCTCTTCTATTTTCTCCAAGATTTTTTCTTTCTTTTCGTTCTGGCTTCTCTTTTTAATTGCATTTTGTTGTATCAAGAATCCTCTCATGACTGCTTTACTTGCGTCCCAAATTATTCTTTTTTCCACACTGGTCCTCATGTTGATTTCAAAATAGTCTTTTAGAGTTTTCTGGGCCTTTTTACAGAATTCTTCATCCCTAAATAAGATGTCATTCATCCTCCATCTGAAGGTGCCAGTTGTTGTTAAGTTCATCACCATCCTTACCGCATTATGGTCGGAACAAGTTTTTGGGCAGATTTCCACTTTTTATCCTAGGTGCCATTCGTCTAGTAATCCAAATTTGGTCGATTCTAGTCCAAGTCATTTTGGCTTCAGAAAAGAAGGTTCCCTCTCTTTCAAGTGGGTGCTTTATCCTCCAAATATCCACCAAGTCCATAGTGTCAGTCATTTCAAAAAAGGTTTTTGGTAGTCTTCCTTCTTTTGTAACTATCTGTCTTTGAGCTTTATCCATGTTCGTTGAAACTACTCCATTCATGTCTCCCATCAGGATTAAATTTTTGTCCATATAGTCCATCAAAGTCTCGTGTAACTTCTTAAAAAATTCTGCTTTCCCCTCATTTGGTGCATAAATTCCCACAATCAAAATTTTCTCTCCTTGAACTTGAATTTCAATTGCCAAATATCTTCCTTGATCATCTTTAAAAACTAATTTCGGTTGCCATTTTTCCTTTACGTAAATCACCACTCCTCTTTTTTTGACTTTGTCTGATGAGATAAATTCTTGACCTAATCTTTTATTAATCAGTAATTTCCTATGTAATCTCGTCACATGTGTCTCTTGTAAGCAAATCAAGTCCAATTGTTCTTTTTTTAATATGTGAAAAACACTTTTTCTCTTTCGGGGAATGTTCAAACCGTTACAATTCCAACTCAGTAATTTCAAAGCCATGATGGGGTTTATTTATCTTCTCCTCCTACTGCTCCAAGTAAATCTTCTTCCTCCGCCGGTGGTGTCTTTTTAAATTGTAACTTGTCTTTGTCCAAAATTCCTCCTCCTGGGTAATCTTGTCCAGATTCCGCCCCTTTGTAGAGATCTTCTTCGTGTTGCTCTAGGAACTTGTCTTTCTCCTCCTCGGTCTTTATTTTCCTTTTTTCCCCCTTGTACTTGAAGGATAGGCCTTGAGGGTATTCCCACCTGAAAAGTACACTGTTCTTCTTCAGTAGAACCACTAGATCCTTGTACCGACTTCTTGCATCCAAAATGTGTTTCAGGATATCTTTAAAAATTTCCACGAAGGAATCCTCAATCCGCAAAGTTCTTTGATAGTGCAAATTTAAAATTTTATCTCTCTCTTCTCTTGACCTTAGTGTTATCAAACAGTCTCTTACCTTATTCCTCCTTTGTTTTGCACCCAATCTGAAAGCACTCTCTATTTTAAATTCTTCCTGTTCCAGTTCCTGTTTCCAAAAGTCCGAAAACTCTTTTGTTAGAAATTCCACCAGGTTGTCTCCTTCACTCTCTGGTATTGCCCGGATCCTAAGATTCCTCTCCTTCCTCTGCATTTCAATCATAGACAATGCCAAATCATGTTCTCCTAGTTTCCTAATGACCGGTGGAAGCTTTTCGTCAGTAGCAGTTGCAATCTCTTTCGCCTCCTCGGCTATCCTTCTAGTACTGGATGTTTCTTCTAATAACTTCCCAATGGATTCTGTGTTAGTGTTCACTTTATTTCCTAGGTCAATTATGCTTTTAGTATTTAAGTCAATTTTCCCTGAGATCTCTGCAATTGTCTTATTTGTTTCAGCAACTTGTTTATTTGTTTCTGCACCTTGTTTCTTTAGCTGGTCCAAAGATTCATTAATTTTGCCCAAGAATTTCAAGAGTGCATCCTCAGACATGGCTTTTGCAGCACCTGCTCCAGAAGGACCAGATGTAGAGGTCCTTCTTTTCGTAGAAGAGTCAGTTTTGTATTGTCTGCCAGATCTCAAAGTTTTTTCCTGTGACTCTCCTTTGTCTTGATCATTTGCCATGCCACTATCTTACAGTCAAGGTCATTCCCACATTCCAAATTCTCTTTTCCCAGCAATTCAGCAAGCTAAACTTCAGTTGTTGCTGAAACTAACCAGTTCTCCTCCAGGGGGTGAAAAGTCTGCTGTTGTCTAAATCGTTTTAAAATGGAGGTATTCTTATATAAAAAGATAGTCCCACACAGTTCCCAATTCTTGCATAGGCTCACAGTATTAGACTCTACAAAATTGAAACAAAGTTCTATAGTCCCAGGGAAAGTGTATCTTTTCAAATTCAGTAGCAAAAGTCTATCATTACTTTGTTACTTTCACTCTTGACAATCTACAGCCGGCTTCCCTTCTCCGGCAGTCCGTCCCAGAGTCAAGGTACAGCGGTATAAATATAGTCCCTTTTTTCCCTTTTTTACAGCAGGCAGTTTAAATTCAGTTTCTTCCTTTCCCCCCACTCCTGCCCGCGGGGGGAGGGTCTCAGTTTCTTAAACGAAGGATCACTTATTCCAAAAAGAAGCTTCAAAGTTAAGGCTTACCAGTTCTTTGCTTTGATGTTACTGCAGAGCATAGGCGCCGACTCCATGGGGCCTGAGGGGGCCCGAGCCCCCTCAAAAATTCGTTTGGGGGGGCTCTGCCCCCCCAATAATTTAAGAAAATTATTACCGTATTTTTCCCTCAAAAAGAGGAAGCGGCTGCCTTCCTGCATTCTGCCTCAGGGTCTTACTGCCCACCCTCCTCTGTTTCCTTGCTGTGTTTGCTCAAACGGAACAAAGAGCAGGGAAAGCCCCTCCCCTCCAGGCAAGCAGGCAGGAGGGAGAGAGAGAGAGAGCGTGCGAGCTGGCTGGCTTGGGTGGGTAGGTGAGGGAAAACTTTTGCCTTCCTTTCCTCCTTGCCGTTATACCCCTCCCCTGCATTCTTAGCCAGCTGCTTCTCTGCACACCCCTCTCGTGCTCCTTGTCCGTTCTGTGTTTTTCCTTCCCTCCCCACTTAAAATGTGGTTTAAAAGCATGGATCCACATGGATCCTCAGGATCTTTGCATTGGGTCACCCCAAATTCACCAACAGATCACATAGCATGTCCATGGCTACAGCCTGCCTCCCAAAAATCACGCACCCACTGTTGCCTGGGGCTGCAGTGGTGCAAAAACGTGGTTAAAAAGCATGGATCCACATGGATCCTCAGGATCTTTGCATTGGGTCACCCCAAATTCACCATCAGATCACATAGCATGTCCATGGCTACAGCCTGCCCCCCCAAAATCACACACCCACTGTTGCCTGGGGCTGCAATGGTGCAAAAACGTGGTTACAAAACATGGATCCACAGGGATCCTCAGGATCTTTGCATTGGGTCACCCCAAATTCACCATCAGATCACATAGCATGTCCATGGCTACAGCCTGCCCCCCCAAAAATCACGCACCCACTGTTGCCTGGGGCTGCAATGGTGCAAAAACGTGGTTACAAAGCATGGATCCACAGGGATTCTCAGGATTTTTGCATTGGGTCACCCCAAATTCACCATCAGATCACATGTCTGTGGCCACAGCATGAAGCACAAAAATGATACATCATTAATATTCACCGCCCACGGCGGCAGCCAATCGGCTGCCGCAAAGGGCAGGCCCTCACAGGTTCACTTAAGGTCGGGGCAGCCCGGGGCTCGCCCCTTTCGTTCCCCCAGCAGCAGCGGTTTGGAGGTCTTGGGCCCCCCCAATATTTTTTATAAGTCGGTATGGGCCCCCCCAATATTTTTTATAAGTCGGCGCCCCTGCTGCAGAGCGGAAAGGCAGACTTCCTTTTTAGTCCTTTCCCGTCTCGGTTTCCAGATTCAAGAAATTTAAGTCCCAAATTGTTTCTTAGGTCTTTGTCCTACTCACGGGTGATAGTGTCTTTGTTCCCAAATTTGAAGGAATAAATCAGCGCTCTCCATCAATGGTGACACGGCTTCGCTTCGCAGGCTGGGTACAAGCGACTCTCAGCACCGCGCCACTCACCCGCTGCCGTTCCAAAGCCTTTAAAAAGGCTCCTTCACGGCTTCGGGGGGGCGCAAAGGTGCCCACCGAGTCTCCGGCTTACAGGCTTCGTGCCTGTAATTTTTGGGGGTCCCCGCTTCGCCGTAGCTGCGGGACCCGAGCCTACAAAGCAGATCTCCCTCAGGAGCTCCAGGGGAAATCCGCCATTTAGTAGATTTTAAAAGTAGACAAACTTCTAAGGCCTCAGGGAGGAGGTGTGTCGTAATGCAAATAATTATCTGGAAAAGGCTCTATGTAGTCTTGATTCCATGATAAAAATGTTTGCATCCTTTTAATAAAATGATAAGTGGAAGAATGAATATGGGAATAGGCAGTAAGAGGGAGATACTGAGAGAGGAGTGAAGAAGCAGGGAGAAAAATGAGGGGTGTCGTGCCAGGTTAATAATATTTAACTGTAAAACTTTTGTATGTGACGGTTGCCTGTTCTGAATGTAACATTCCTTAATTAAATTTAGGTTTATATTTAATGATCTGTGTTCTGGTCTGGGTGGTTTAGAAGGAAGATAATCTCACACGCCCCCCCCCCACCGTTGTGATGGAGGCCTGAGAGTATATGCAAAGAGAGGATACAGATATTGTGATGCTCTCTGCAGGTGCAGAGGTGGGGGCCGGAAGTATCTAAGAAGGACTGAGGCGGGACTGAGGGGCTGACCTTAAGAACAGTCTGGGGACAGATTGCAAGCGACCCCAAAAACATGGCAAGCCTTATTTTAAGTTACACATTTTATGGTGAAATGCTTTCATTTATTATCATTGTGCATTGAATGCTCTGTGTTTTATGCCTTTGTGTGTTTACATGTGAGGTTCAAGCATCCTTTATGCTTGAAAACTGTTTTGGTAAAAATGAAGTGCCAGTAGTCATATCTTGATAAAAGTGCAACGAGTGACAGCACAAAACAACTAGCATAGGCAGCAGCAAAAATGGGTGGCACGATTCCTGACCAGTGAGAAGTGTCACACACAAAAAGCACTGAACCTGTGGTTAGCACAATAAAGGCTTTCAATCATAATCCTTCTAAGCTTTGAGATGCAACTGACTATGTGCTCAGGGATCAAGAGGAAAAATTGCATACTTTGCCTCATTTTTTATTGGGCGCTTGGTTGCTGCAGTATAAATTCTCTGATGGTAAGAGAATGTTTAGTTTCTACAGAAGAAGAAAAAACTAATAACAATAACAAAAAATTCACAGTTCTCACTGAAAATAGGACTTTTGCTAATGGGACCATGTGGGAAGGTGGTACTGTAGTGTGATAGTAACAGTCTGCAGAAGCAGCTATATCTTGATAAAACACACAAACACAAAATATTGCAGGAAATTTCATTCATCTTAAAGATTTTACATACCTGACATGGATTTGTAGTAAATAAAATACAAATGCAAATATTAAAATGCAAATAATTCATGCATTGTAGGGGGTTGTTACTAGATGACCTGGGGGTCCCTTCCAACTCTACAGTTCTGTGATTTGAGCTGAGCTGGTGGTCACTTGCAAGGGAAAATCCAGGGGCAGCAGGTGGAGTTGGTGCTCCAGAGCGAAGTCCCTGCTGAAGAAATTACAGGAGCTGCCCGAATCCAGCAGCCCCTTAACCTTGACTGGGTGCCCTTTCGGGAGTTCTAGCACCACTTCTATGGCTATAGCTGCCTTGGGAGGGTCAGGCTGGGGCACTTCTATTGGTTGCTGGCCTGGCTGCTGCCCCCACTGGTTGGCAGCCAGGCGTTGTCGTTTCCCTGCGCCTGCCCTTCCTCCCCCTTCTCCTCACAGCCAGCAGCCCCCACCATCCCTTGCCAGGCTTTTCTTTGAGGGCAGACCTTAGCAAAATGTCCTGGCCGCTGGCAGAGGAAACACTTCTTGGTAGTTTTCCAATCCTTCCCCTCCCTCTTGCGACCTTCACTGGAGTTTGAAACCTCGCACGCGCCCCATCAATTTCCATTGGCTCAGCCGCCTGGGAAAGCTGTCTCTGTATCTCAGGAATGCGGTAGTCATGGCAATGTTCCCCTCTCACTTTGCGTTTCTCCTGAGCCCGCGCTTCCTGCCGTACTCCAATCGCAAGCACAGCCTTGGTCAGCTCATCCATCGACTGTGGGCGGGGCACGCGGGACAACTCGTCTTTCACCGTTGGGGACAACCCAAACAACATCTGTATAGGTTCAGAGTCCAGATTCCAGATTCCAGCCGAGCAGGTGGATTAACATCGCAAAGTGCGACCAGTAGTCTCTAATGGACTGGCTCCCCTGCTTGCACCCCATCAGTTCCCGCCGAGTCACACTTTGCTCCATGTAAAGGGAATTGTGGTTGCTTGTGCGTAAGTGGCCGCTGCTTTTGCAACGTTCCATGGCTAAACTTTTCCCTGGCTGAACAGCACTTTCTCCGTGGCTGTGTCAATCACTGGCAGAATCCGTCAGTGGGCGTTTCCTGAACTTCTTCCAACATAAAAGCTGTTTGACACCAAGTCGCCGCCTAGCCTCCCTGCGCGGAAGCTTTCTGCGCAGAGTGGGTGTGGCCAGCGGAGGTCCTGGGCTCTCCCCGCTGGTCTCTGTGGAAGAGTCTTGGAGCCATCTCTCCGACGTGCCTTCCGGCTCTCTTTTCTTCCTGGTGTCACGCTGATCTCCTTCCTCCGATGAAGTGTTCCCTCTCTCCCGGCTGGGTCCTTCTCCTGCATAGCTAGGGAGCCTCACCTCCACTCTTGGCTCTGATGGCAGTTCCCTGACATCCACCTCCCCCCCAGGACCCCCCTCACCTCTGGCCTGTTCCTTTGGCCCAAATTCCTCTCTCCCCTCTGACGGTGATGCGGGGAATCCCCGGAAGGAGCTATCCCCATCCTCTGAAGATTCAAACATTGCTCTCCACCTGCTGCTATCTCTGCTTACGGGGTAATCTTCCCAATCCGATTCCTCTCCTTCTGATACCTCCCCCCTCCTCTTCGGAGGCCGGAAATCCCATAAACTCTTCTTCGTCTTCTGTGGTGCCAAATTGCTCCTCCCAGAACCTCGCTATTGGTTTGGGCTTCCTTGGGAACCTGCTGTGAAACCTCCCCCGGAGATACTCATCCCTGATGGTTTCCGCGGGAACCCACGTGTTTTCCGACTCGGGCTCCCCCTCCCAAGCCACCAAATACTCCACCTGTCTCCCTCGCCATCTTGAATCAAGTATTTCCGTGGCTTGACTACTGAGTTCCCTCTCCTCTACCTGTGGATGTGTGGGGACCTCTCTCTCTCTCCCTGGAAATTCCAGTCCCTCCCTGTATGGTGAGAGTAAAGATCTATGGAACACCGGGTATAGTTTCATGCTGGTTGGCAACTTGAGCCTAAATGCCACAGGATTAACCTGCTGTGTTACCTCGAAAGGTCCCAGCCGCCTTGGCCGCAACTTCTTGCAACCTCCCTTGAACGGTAACCCTTGGGTTGACAACCACAGCCCGTATGGTTTCCCCTTCCCTACGGTGCTTGTCTGCCTGCCTCTTGTACACTTCCTTGGCCCTTTCCAAGTTCATCTTAAGTTGTTGGTGTAAGGCCTCCATTTCCTCCACAAAATGCTCTGCCGCCGGTACACTCCACCTCTCCTCCCCCTCCCCTGGGAAGGCCCTGGGGTGACACCCATAATTGGCCATGAACGGGCTCATTCCCGTGGACACATGTTCAGCGTTATTATACGCAAATTCAGCCAGCGCTAGTTTCTCCACCCAATCGTTCTGCCTCTCGCTGACATAGCAGCGTAGGTATTGTTGGAGTATACTGTTCGCTCTTTCCGCTTGCCCGTTGGTCTCCGGGTGTCTGGCTGTCGAGAAGCTCACCTCGACTTGCAGCAAGCTCATGAACTTCCTCCAGAACCTGGAAGTAAATTGCCTTCCTCGGTTGGACAAAACCCTCAAGGGGGCGCCATGCAGCCTGAAGATGTGATCCACAAACGGCCTAGCAGTTTCCTCTGCCGTCACCGCATGTGAGCAAGCGATAAAATGGCACATTTTTGTTAACAGGTCTACAACAACCATGACGGCTGTTTTCCCCCTTGACTTGGGCAAATCGGTCATAAAATCTATGGATACCACCTCCCATGGTCTTCCCGGTGTGGGTAAGGGTTCCAGTAACCCTGCGGGTGCCGCCCTCTCCCCTTTCGCTCGTTGGCAGCGGTCGCAACCCCATACGTACTCCCGTACATCTTCCCTCACTCTTGGCCACCAGAACTGCCTGGTGACAAGCAACATGGTTTTGTGTTGACCGAAATGCCCCGCCGTCGCGTTATCATGTAGTTGTTTGAGTACCCTTCTCCTCAAGTCATCCCCTGGTACGTAGAGTGCTCCCCTGTAATACAGTACCCCTTCCTT
The DNA here is from genome assembly GCF_964234715.1 of Podarcis melisellensis. Lineage (NCBI taxonomy): Eukaryota > Metazoa > Chordata > Lepidosauria > Squamata > Lacertidae > Podarcis > Podarcis melisellensis. Next base: position 915,827 of record NC_138543.1, read on the forward strand.
CTCCTCAAAACCCCCATGGTTTTCCCCTTCACCCCTTAGTTCCCTGATTTTGGTTTGGGCAAACTCGTCGTCCCTCGTCAGCCCGGCTAGTTCTCGTCTCCCCACCAACACTCCCCCCCACACCCATCGGTTCTTGGGGATCACATGTTGGGCTTCTGGTGGTCCCTCTCCTTCTATGTACTCCGGCTTCCGGGAGAGGGCGTCTGCTCTGACGTTTTCCTCTTCCGGCATGTACCAAATCTCGAAGAAGAACTTGGAGAACTCCTGAGCCCATCGCACTTGTCGCTGGTTGAGCACCCGTGCAGTCCTCCAGTATTCCAGGTTCTTATGTCCGTGCACACCTGGATCTTGTGCTGCGCCCCTATTAACAAATGTCTCCAGCGTCGAAAAGCTTCATAAATTGCAAGCAGTTCCCGATCATACACCGTGTAGTTTTGCTCCGACTTGCTCAGCTTCCTCGAGAAAAAGGCGCACGGCCTCCAGCTGGACTGGTCTCCCGGCTGTAGCAGCACCGCCCCCATGGCTCGGTCTGACGCGTCTGTCTCCAGCCTCATTGGCTTCTGCAGATCCACGTGCAAGAGCTGCTCTTCCAAAGCGAACGCCCTCTTTAGCCTTTCAAAAGATTGCTGTGCCTCTTCTGTCCAGACGAACTTCCTTTTGCTACTGAGACAATCGGTGATGGGTGCGGTTAAGTGGGCGAAGTTCTTGATGAACCTCCAATAGAAATTCCCAAACCCCAGGAACCTCTGCACATCCTTCCGGGTCTTGGGGGTCTTCCATTCCAGAACCGCCTGCACCTTGCCTGGGTCCATAGCTAGGCCCTTGTCCTGTATCCCAGGAACTCGACCTCTCGGGCGTGGAATTGGCACTTCTCCAGTTTGACCCACAACTGGTGCTCCTGTAGCCTCTTTAGCACTTCCCGGACGTCTTTGACATGTTGCTCCTCGTTCTCCAAATAGATTAACACGTCATCTAAGAAGGCCACGCAATTCTTGTACAGCAGGGATCCCAACACGTGGTGCATGAAAGATTGAAAACAGGCTGAGCCTGATTGTAATCCAAAAGGCATAACTAAGTACTCAAAGGCCCCCAGAGGGGTGAACATGGTGGTTTTCCATTCATCCCCCTCCCTCATCCTAATCAAATTGTACGCTCCCCGGAGGTCCAGCTTGGTAAAAATCTTCCCCTTCCTCACCCTGGTTAAAATATCGTCAATCCTGGGCATTGGGAAGGTCACGGGTTCCGATACAAGGTTCAACGCCCTGAAATCTACGACCAATCTGGGCTGTTTAGTGTCTTTTTTGTCCACAAAGAACACCGGACTGCCTCCCACCGCCCTTGATTCTCTTATGAAACCTCTTTTCAGGTTCTTGTCAATAAACTCCCGCAACTCCTGCATCTCTCTGTCTGACATGGCATACAGTTTACCCACTGGCAGCTGAGCTCCTGGGAGTAGGTTGATTTGACAGTCAAAGGGCCTATGGGGGGGTAGTCTATCCGCTTCCTTCTCACTGAAGACCTCCTGCAGGTCAGCGTATTGCGGTGGTACCTTCCCCTTTTCCCCCACCGCCATCCCTGCCACCCTGGCTACGGCCATCCTCGGGGTCTCCCCCCCGTGACAGTGTTCCATGCAGTGAGCTGACCCAAAAGTAACTGTCCGCTGGTGCCATGCTACCACTGGATCATGTAGTGCCAGCCAGCTCATCCCCAGTACGATTGGTGGTCCTGCCAGTGTGGCTACGCGGAAGGCAATGGTTTCTGTGTGTCTGGAAACTCTCATTCTCATGGGGGGAATCTGGTGCGTCACTTCTCCTCCCAGGAGTTCTCTGCCATCAATGGTCGTTACTTGTAAGGGACTCTCTAGAGGCAGAAGGTGGAGCTGGTGCTCCAGTGCAAAATCCTTGCAAAAAAAATTGCAAGAACTGCCGGAATCCAGCAGTGCCTTCACCTTGATTTGGTGTCCATTAGGGAGTTCTAGTACCACCTCTATGGCTATGGCTGCTTGGGGGGGGTCTGGCTTGGGCACTTTTACTGGTTGCTGGCCTGGCTGCTGTGCCCACTGATCGGCAATTAAGCGTTGGCTTTTCCCTGCTCCTTATCCCCCTCCTCCTCACAGCCAGCAGCCCCCACCATTTCTTGCCATGCGTTCCTCTGAGGGCAGACCCTGGCAAAATGTCCTGGCTGTTGGCAGAGGAAACACTTCTTGGCTGTTTTCCCCTCCTTTCCCTCCTTCTTTCGAACTTCGCTGGAGTTTGAAACCCCCCCCGCGCGCGCTCCTCCAATCTCCATTGGTTCCACTGGCTGGGAAGGCTGCTCTGGTATTTCAGGAATGCGGTTGTCATGCCAACGCTCTCCCCTCCCTTCCCGCTTCTCTAGAGCGTGCGCTTATTGCCGTACTCCTATCGCAAGCACAGCTTTAGTCAGCTGATCCATCGATTGAGGGCGGGGCGCGCGGGAAAGTTCATCCTTCACCGAGGGGGATAAGTCTTCCTCAAAAAGCATTTGCACGGGTTCCGAACCCAGTTCCCACCCAAGTCTGTGGATCAGCATCGCAAAATGCGACCAGTACTCTCTAACTGACTGGCCCCCCTGCTTGCACGCCATCAGTTCCCTGCGCGTCACACTCTGTTCTACTTCACTTGAGAACATGGTATCCATGGCGCCAAAAAAATTCCTAATGTCCTTCAGGGCAGCATTCTGCGTTGCCATTAATGGCCGGATCCATTCTCTGGCCGCGTCCTGAAGGTGTCCGATAACATAAGCCACCCTCTCCCCGTCATCAGCAAAATCATCATACTGCAGTTCCAGCGCGTACTGTACCTCCGTCCTGAATGCATTATAATCTCTGGGGTTTTCCCCAAACTTGTGCACCTGTCCTGGTACCTTCCTTGTGATGGGGATGGGCTTTCCCTGGGCATCTTGAGTCCGCCTTTCATCTAGCCGCGCCGCTAACAGAGCCACCTGCCGTTCCAAATCACGGTTTCTCTCCTCCAGATTTGGCGCTGCCGCTGCTCCCTCTCCGGCGCCTGTTCCTCCTGTTTGACTCATGATGCTGCCTGTCCTATCCTTGTGCACAAGCAACGTCAAAGACTGACGGATTGCTGTAAAGGGAATTGGGGTTGCTTGTGCGTAAGTGGCCGCTGCTTTTGGCAACGTTACCTGGCTAAACTTTTCCCTGGCTGAACAGCACTTTCTCCGTGGCTGTGTCAGTCACTGGCAGAATCCATCAGTGGGCGTTTCCTGAACTTCTTCCAACATAAAAGCTGTTTGACACCAAGTCGCCGCCTAGCCTCCCTGCGCGGAAGCCTTCTGCGCAGAGTGGGTGTGGCCAGCGGAGGTCCTGGGCTCTCCCCGCTGGTCTCTGTGGAAGAGTCTTGGAGCCATCTCTCTGACGTCCCTTCCGGCTCTCTTTTCTTCCTGGTGTCACGCTGATCTCCTTCCTCCGATGAAATGTTCCCTCTGTCCCGGCTGGGCCCTTCTCCTGCATCGCTAGGGAGCCTCACCTCCACTCTTGGCTCCGATGGCAGTTCCCTGACACTCCACTTCGCTGGAATACATCGCATTCATTGCCTGGAAGAATTTCTTAAGGTCCTTCAAGGCATCATTTTGCGTCGCCATTAGGGGCCTGATCCATTCACGCGCCCCATCCTCCAGATGCCCCACAATGTAAGCTACCCTCTTCCCGTCATCAGCAAAGTCATTATGCTGCAGTTCCAAAGCGTACTCTTATTTCCGTTCGGAACGCATTGTAGTCCTGGGGTTTCCCACCAAACTTGTGTACCAGCCCCGGTACTTTCCTTGCGATGGGGGTGGGTCTGACCTGCGCATCCTGAGTCCGTCTTTCGTCCAGCCACGCCGTCAAGATAGCTACATGCTGTTCCAAGTCTCGATTTCTCTCTACCAGACTCAGCATCGCAGCTGGTTGCTCTGGCTCTCCGGCTGTCCCTGTTCGGCTCATCGTGCTGCCTCTCCGGGGCTGCGCACAAGCAACGTCAGTGACTGACAGATTGCTGTAATGGTTCTAGGGGTTGCTCGTGCGTAAGTTGTCGCCACACCTGGCTGGGTTACCTGGGTGAACCCTTTCTGTCCGGACAGCCACCCATCCGTGGCTGTCTCAATCGCTGGCAGAATCCGTCAGTGGGCGTTTCTTGAACTTCTTCCAGCAAAGAAGTTCTTTGACGCCGAGTCTCCTCCTACTCTCCCTGCACTGAAGCCTTCTGCGCAGGGAGGGTGTGGGCAGCGGAGGACCTGTGCTCTCCCCGCTGGTCTCCGGCGAGGAGTCCTGGAGCCCCCTCGCCAATTCCCCCATCTGCCCCCCTTCTCCACTGGTGTTATGCTATGCTGATTTCCTTCCCCAGCAGATGGGCTGCCTCTCTCCCTACTGGGACCCTCTCCGGCATCCCTCTGGAGCCTTCCCTCCGCCTCTGGCTCCGATGGCAGTTCCCTGACAAGTTGCAAGTATTGTCCCATACAAAGCATATACTGATGCTGATATACTGAAATACTCAATTTGTTCAAAGTGGTGTAGATTATACTAATCACTAACCTTGGGATAAAGGACCTTGAATGTTCCTTCCCTCATGCTATTCCCACAGAATGAACACTGAACCACATATCTAAACTACAATGATGGCAAGTAAACCTTGCATGTGAAAATAACTTTAGTTTGTTGGTTATCAAATAAAGCTTATATGTTGCCTTCAGGGGTTTTTTTCCCCAGCCGGAACTCATTTCCAGCACCTCTCAGTTGGGTACCATTGTCATTATAAGAGAACAAGGGAGGTGGTCGTGGTGAATTCCGGCACCTCTTTTTCTAGAAAAATAGCACTGGTTTCCATATTTAGATAATAATAAATAAGAATAATCTCTTAATAACTTTGCATATTCATTTCTCATATTGACTGTTTCTTAATGCAGATTTATGAAATGCATAACAGAAATGCAGTGGCCTTTGAATTTTGAACTACAAAAAGTCTATTACTAGGTTCTAGTCTCTTGGTTATTTTGTTTATCTCTTCTCTGTTTTATAAAATTCACATCATTCTGTAGCTGGTAGAGTACTGTACTTTTCTTGGATTTGATATCTGATGCCAGATTGTTTGTTGCATATCCTTAGAACTTTTTTTTGTTTTTGTTTTACCTCTGTGAATTCAGCCATTTGGTTCTGGCAACATAACCAATTTCAATCTAAACATCTTTATTACTAGGTACTGGAAAGCTTTAAAATAATGGATTATAGCTTGCTGCTGGGAATCCATATATTGGACTCTGCTGCAAAAGAGAGAGAGGGTGAAACTTCTCAAAACACATCGGATTCTAAACGCCCAGGAGGACAGAGAGTTCTCTATTCTACAGCGATGGAATCAATACAGGGTCCAGGAAAATCTGGGGACTGTGTCATCACAGAGAGTACCAACACGTAGGTCCCTAAAAATCTGTTCGCTTTTTATTTTATTTTTAATAAAGTTTTTTTATTAAAGATTTTCCTTGTTTACAAAAGCACATGCATTGTCTCTTTTTTCAGGTTATGTTTTCTACAGATCAGTTACATTTGTTGTGAGACATTGGTGTTATGTGCAGAATAGAGTTAGGAAGAAGAGAGGGGGTGGGATGGTAAAGCCTATGTTCTTTTGCTTAGTGTATGTGTGGGGTTTTGTATCAGCTTCACTTGAGTAGGTTCTCTTTCTATTTGCTTGTTATGTTTCCTTGGTGGTGAGAGAGGTTGGGGTGGCCTAGGGGTTGGATGGTTGCATTTGCTTGGCTGCAGTTGGATTTCTTTGTGCATGTGTGAGGGGGGCGTTGTTGGGTTAAGTTATCCATATGCTGTTGGTGGGTTTGTGGTGTTGTCTTGTTGGGCTGTGTATGTGATAAACGGGAGCTGTACCGGAGTGAAGGCATCCTCTTCTATTTCTCCCTGTGTCAGTTTCAGTCTGTTGGTTAGCTTTCCTAGGAAGGCTGTTTCCCCTAAAAATCTGTTCTTAAAACAAAAAAGAGTTAATGGCTATTTCTGAATCATTCCCTCATGTTCCAAATATTACATCTACAACGGGCTTTCAATTTGTGAATGATGGAAGGATAGATTTTAATCAAATATCTTTTGGAAAACCCAATGTCCTCCCACAGACCAGAAAATCCCAAAAAAAGAGATTGGTTTATCAGTTGTGTGCCCAAGAAAAGCAGAAAACCCAGGAACAACCTTAAATCTCTGGTATTATTTATACTATGCACATACCAAAGGGAAATAAAGAAAAAGGTTAATCATGTAAGATTACAAGTAATGTTGTAACAGAAATGTAAGTGTGTGAAGAGGGAGAAAAAGTGGCTTCAGAAATTGCAACTACTGACTTTCTCCAAAAAAAGATTTACAGATCAGCTGAGGCAGTCAGCCCCCTGACACTTTTTCAAATGTCTGGTGACCTGGAGCAAGGTGTGCTCTCATTGCCCACCTGCTGTTGGTTGAGGTGAACATGCCTCACTGAAGTAAAGGAACCATGGGGAACTCACTTGAAGTGAGAACTCACTGCTCCTTTGGAAGCCATGCCAGTTCTGGCCCTCTAGCTGACATGGTGTAGGTTGTCAGGTGTGGGACAGGTGAGCCTGGCTTGCTAGGAACAGGCAGGCCGGCCCAGTGGGGAGCCCTGATGGCCAAAGTTGGCCTGCACTCCTGCTATAGAGGCATAATAGAAAACCTTTGCCTGCGGCAGCCATGACATCAACATCCCTGAAGTCCTTCCCTGATAGTATCACTGTGTGGTGCTATTCACACTCATTGTTTGCACCAATTTGTGTGTAAAATGAATGAAGTTGTGCTCCAATTGTTGTTAGTTCTTAACCTGTACATCATGCTGTAGATTATACTGGAAAATTGAAGCCAAAGTACACTTGTTAAAATGAAACTAAAAAGGATAGTCTGCTTTGAACATCCATTTTGTTCACCAAACCATATTGTCCTTTGCATGTGCTGTCTTAATCGAAACACTATAGATTCTTTTGTTTTTCATTGCTAGTATGTTTCAGTTTTAACTTTTCAAAGAAGATCTAATGTATAATGTCTCACTCTGTTGCTTCTCTTAGAATGGGTGGCATTCCGGCTAAAAGCCACAAAGGAGAAAAGCTTCTGCTATTTATGGGCATTATTGATATCCTGCAGTCTTACAGGTAACGTAGAATAACATTATTTGGATACAGATATATCTGCTGGATTTAAATTGGTTGTAAGATGGAGTATATGTCATTAAGTGCTTGTGTGTGTGTTATTAGGTTAATAAAGAAGCTGGAGCATTCCTGGAAAGCACTTGTTTATGATGGGGTAAGCCATGCTTTGTATTGTTGGAATGTTTGGTTTTTGTGTAAATTACTTCTCTCTTACTATTGACAATTGCATACTGTGTGTGACATGAGGATATTTATGCTGTTGAAGTTCACTGCCATTGATGCATTTGCTTATTTATAAGTGACAAATACCGATCGACAAAAGTTTATAGTCTGCCTAGTGGTAGTTGGGTAAACAACAGATGGAAGGAGAGGGAGAGGCAAGGGCCAAAGGGAAAGCAACTGCAAATATTGTTTTCACTGGGGATGAAGACAAAACTGATATTTGCAAAGGCTAGAGTGCAAAAACTTTTCTTAAATTAACAGACAAGAAATAAGCTTTCCAGTGGCAAAGACATTCAGCACAACAGCTAGCATCCTAACCCCCTGATAGCGTTGGTAATTAATCTAGCCTCCCTTTGCATGTTTTAAAGACTTCATCAGACTGGCATCCATATAAGGCTTGTTATTTGTTCAGGCAACTGTATCTGGAACATCTGTCTTCATCATGAATCGGTTAGGGAATTGATAAACACCTTAGTAAGCCTTCAAACAACATCTCAATGTTTAAACAGAGGGAGTCAGTCTTTAACTTCCCCTGAAGAAGTTGGGGAGCCTCTGTAAATATTATTATGAAATTAAAAGGGCTGAAGTTGAACAGTACATGTTGGCAATGATACCTTGACAGTGAGTGACGAACACTGGATTTTTTTAGCTACATGATCTATTGAAGATTTCACAATTCTGTTAAAAATGTCTTCCACCATAAACAGTGGATGACCTCCAAGGTCACAGAAGTAGACTTGCTCTCCTTGCTGTGCAGCCCCTCCCCCAAATCTGCTGTGGCCCCCAAAGCAGATTTTGGAGGCATTCAGGGAGAGGTAGAATCTGTTCCACTGATGATGTCCATTCTGCTGAATGACGAATATTGTTGAATTTCTCCATTGTAGTCTTTAAAAAAAATGTTTTCTCTCTGATTCTCCTAATATTAAATACCTTTATTTTTTTGTCTTGTAGGACACAGTTTCAGTACACAGGCCAAGTTTTTATGCTGATAGGTTTTTAAAGTTTATGAGTTCCAGGGTATTCAAAAAGAATCAGGGTAAGTGCCATGTCACCAGTCGTGAGGTTAGAGCCACTCTTCAGTTGTTGCTTTTGTTAGTTGCATTTATTCATTGCTTTCTACAAAAAAGTCTCAATGTGACATACTTCTCCTATGGAGACACCTTGAAAATAGCTTTTGAATGGTGACTTAGCTGGTAAGATGGCTGGCACTGTTGGTGGATGTGTCACATGATGAAGAATAGGAAGGGGAGCCCCATGTTAAATGTTGCTGGGAGACACAGGGTGCAAGACAGCTGTTGCCATCATGGTATGCCATCTGCTTTCCCGAAGAATTTGGCTGCTATCGAAAACAGACTGCAGGACTAGATGGAGTCCAGGGGCTGCTTTGCATGACAGACTGTGGCTTTTTACTGCTGTGCTATGCTGAGGTTAAACTAAGGGTTCCGTTAGTGTTCTATCTGAACTGGGACTTGTGGTCAAGCTCACAAACCACAAGCTGTAACTAAGACCAGCTGCAGCTTGTGGTTAGTGAGGAGAGAGCCTAACTACAAGTCCCAGTTTACACAACATGCTAAGCTCACAGTATGGCACGAAAAAGATTTTTGAGGAGCAAAATGGCTGAGAACTGCTCTCCAGGAGTCGGTGTGGTCTTCACAAGTTACAGTGGTGCCTCGCAAGACGAAATTAATCCGTTCCGCGAGTCTCTTCATCTTGCGGTTTTTTCGTCTTGCGAAGCACGGCTCTTAGCGGCTTAGCGGTTTAGTGGCTATTAACGGCTTAGCGGCTTTAAGAAAAAGGAAACAAACTCGCAAGAACTCACAAGACGTTTCGTCTTGCGAAGCAAACCCATAGGGAAATTCGTCTTGCGGAACGACTCAAAAAACGGAAAACTCTTTCGTCTTGCACGTTTTTCGTCTTGCATGGCATAGTCTTTGTGTGATCTAGCAAGAATCTTCCCAAGTTATATGTTACATTTTTCATGCTTTAAGTTCTCTCAGAAAAATAGTTTTAGAAGTATCTATGATTCTGTGATTCTGTCTGAAGGTGGGCTGTCCACAAAACTTTGTAATGGTGTTTCTGCCTGTGACTCTTAAGTCATACCTAATGCTGGCACAACTGTTGAGAATGTTCTGGCTTATTTTCAAACATAGCAAGGTACAGTGGTGCCTTGTTTTTCAAACAGCTTAGTTCATAAACAACTTGGAATTCGAAGGCTGCAAACCCGGAAGTAAGTGTTCCGGTTTGTGAACTTTGCCTTGGAAGCCGAACATGCTCCGTTTTGAGTCCTGAGCTTCCATCTTTACTGTTGCACTGCTAATTTGCGCCCCCCCATTGTAATTGTAGTGTTCTGGGGAGAGCTCTGCAGCCCAGCTGGTTTGAAGAGTGAGAGAGACAGAGCTGCTTTGGGGGGGAGGGGAGAGAAAGGACTCGCTTGGCGGTGGAGAAAGAGTTGTGCACCTGCCCACCCTGCACCCACCCATGCACCATCAGGGGAAGCAGCCAGCACCCACCCTGGACCCATCCCTTCCCCCTCGGGGGAAGCAGCCTACTTGAAGTTGGACATGCCTGATCTACAATACTGTTCTATTTATTTTATACTACAGTACATTGATTATTGCTTTCGTTTTATGGATCAGTGGTCTTGTTAGATAGTAAAATTCATGTTTAATTTCTGTTTTAGTGGTTGTTTTTAAAAGTTTAGAATGGATTAATCCGTTTTGCATTACTTTCTATGGGAAAACATATCTTGGTTTTTGAGCGCTTTGGTTTTGGAACGGACTTCCGGAACGGATTAAGTTTGAGAACCAGAGTACCACCGTAGTCGGGATGCTTATAACAACTTCTTCTTCTTCTTCTTCTTCTTCTTCTTCTTCTTCTTCTTCTTCTTCTTCTTCTTCTTCTTCTTCTTCTTCTCCTCTCTCCCCCACCAACCTAGCAGTTCAAAAGCAGACCAGTGCAAGTAGATAAATAGGTACCACTTCGGTGGGAAGGTAAACAGCGTTTCCTTGTGCTCTGGCTTCTGTCGTGGTGTCCCATTGCACCAGAAGCTGTTTAGTCCTGCTGGCCACATGACCCAGAAAGCTGTCTGTGGACAAACGCTGGCTTCCTTGACCTGAAGCAAGATGAGTGCTGCACCCCGTAGTCGCCTTTGACTGGACTTAACCGTCCAGGGGTCCTTTACCTTTACCTATAACCTATTGGAAGTTATCTGAACTTTTGTAACATGGAATGTGTCATTCAAGTATTTTGTGAGTGCCTATGCAAACATTTTAAAAAAAAATTTAAATAATTCAGCTGGAATACCATCACTTCCACTGGCCTTGTTATTAACAGTGCTTTCTAAGGCCCATTTGACTTCACTCTCCAGGATGTCTGGCTCAAGGTCAGCAACCACACTACCTGGGGTGTACGAGCCATCCATATCTTTCTGGTATAGTTCCTCTGTGTATTCTTGCCACCTCTTCTTAATGTTACGAGCCTCCATCCATAGTTCTTCAGGCACTCTGTCCACCAAATCTAAATCCTTAAACCTGTTCCTCACTTCCACTGTGTATTCATAAGGGATTTGATTTAGATTGTATCTTACTGGCCCAGTGGTTTTTCCTACTTTCTTCAGTTTAAGCTTGAATTTTTCTATAAGAAGCTGATGATCTGAGTCATAGTCCGCTCCAGGTCTTGTTTTTGCTGACTGTATAGAGCTTCTCCATCTTTGGCTGCAGAGAATATAATCAATCTGATTTCGATGCTGCCCATCTGGTGATGTCCACGTGTAGAGTCGTTTCTTGTGTTGTTGGAAAAGCGTGTTTGTGATGACCAGCTTGTTCTCTTGACAGAACTCTATTATCCTTTGCCCTGCTTCGTTTTGATCTCCAAGGCCAAAATTGCCAGTTATTCCTTTTATCTCTTGATTCCCTACTTTAGCATTCCAGTCCCCTATAATGAGAAGAACATCCTTCTTTGGTGTCACTTCTATAAGGTGTTGTAAGTCTTAATAGAATTGGTCAATTTCAGTTTCTTCAGCACCAGTAGTTGGTGAATAAACTTGGATTACTGTGATGTTAAAAGGTCTGCCTTGGATTCGTATTGAGATCATATTAACATTTTTGAGATTGCATCCCAGTACAGCTTTCTAACATTTTTCAGATTGCATCCCAGTACAGCTTTCTTTTGTTGACTATGAGGGCAACTCAATTTATTTTATGGGATTCTTGCCCACAGTAGTAGATATGATGGTCATCCGAACTGAATTCGCCCATTCCCATCCATTTTAGTTCACTGATGCCCAGGATGTCAATATTTATCCTTGCCATCTCATTTTTGACCACATCCAACTTACCCAGGCTCATGGTTCTTACATTCCAGGTTCCTATGGAATATTTTTATTTACAGCATTGGACTTTTCTTTCGCTTCCAAGCATATCCGCAACTGAGCAACCTTTCGGCTTTGGCCCAGCCTCTTCATCAACTCTGAATCTACTTGTACTTGTCCTCCGCTCTTTCTCAGTAGCATGTTGGACGCCTTCCGACCTGAGGGGCTCATCTTCCAGCGTCATAACTTTTATATGCCTTTTGTCTTTGTCCATGGAGTTTTCTTTGCAGGGATACAGGTGGATCATGCTTGGTCAAAACTTTCCACTATGACCTGTCCATCTTGGGTTTCCTGCATGGCATAGTTCATAGCTTCTCTGAGTTATTCAAGCCCCTCCGCCACGGCAAGGCAGTGATCCAAGGGGTTTAAAATTTCAAAATTTATTTATTTATTTATAAAATATTAAAAAAATTAAAAGATGATGTTGTTAAGGTGCTACACTCAATATGCCAGCAAGTTTGGAAAACTCAGCAGTGGCCAGAGGATTGGAGAAGATCAGTCTACTTCCCAATCCCAAAGAAGGGCAGTGCCAAAGAATGCTCCAACTACCGCACAATTGTGCTCATTTCACAAGCTAGCAAGGTTATGCTTAAAATTCTACAAGGTAGGCTCAAGCAGTATGTGGACTGAGAACTCTCAGAAGTGCAAGATGGATTTAGAAGAGGCAGAGGAACCAGAGACCAAATTGCAACATGCGCTGGATTATGAAGAAAGCTAGACAGTTCCAGAAAGACATCTACTTCTGCTTCATTGACTATGCAAAAGTCTTTGACTGTGTCGACCATAGCAAACTGTGGCAAGTTCTTAAAGAAACGGGAGTGCCTGATCACCTCATCTGTCTCCTGAGAAATCTCTATGTGGGACAAGAAGCTACAGTTAGAACTGGATATGGAACAACTGATTGGTTCAAAATTGGGAAAGGAGTACGACAAGGCTGTATATTGTCTCCCTGCTTATTTAACTTATATGCAGAATTCATCATGCAAAAGGCTGGGCTGGATGAATCCCAAGCTGGAATTAAGATTGCCGGAAGAAATATCAACAACCTCAGAGATGCAGATGACAAAACCTTGATGACAGAAAGTGAGGAGGAATTAAAGAACCTTTTAATGAGGGTGAAGGAGGAGAGCGCAAAATATGGTCTGAAGCTCAACATCAAAAAAACGAAGATCATGGCCATTAAAATATTAAAATGTAGCCTCATCGCAGGAGGAGAAGGAAAAGAAAGGGGGGGAGAGAGGGAGGGAATCAAATTGGCTCCAAGCCAAAGGCCAGGCGGAACAACTCTGTCTTACAGGCCCTGCGGAAAGAAATCAGATCCCGCAGGGCCCTGGTCTCATGAGGCAGAGCGTTCCACCAGGCCGGAGCCAGAGTTGAAAAGGCCCTGGCTCTGGTTGAAGCCAATCTAACTTCCTTAGGGCCTGGGACCACTAGGGTGTTGTTATTTATGGACCTTGAGGCTCTCCGTGGGGCATACCAGGAGAGGCGGTCCCGTAGGTACTAGGGTCCTAGGCCATGAAGGGCTTTAAAGGTCAAAAGCAGCACCTTAAATCTGACCCTGTACTCCACCGGGAGCCAGTGCAGCTTGAAAAGCACTGGGTGAATATGCTCCCATGGCAGAGACCCCATGAGGAGCCTCGCTGCAGCATTCTGTACCCGCTGGAGTTTCTGGGACAGCTTCAAGGGCAGCCCCGCATAGAGCGAATTACAGTAGTCAAGCCTGGAGATGACCGTTGCATGGATCACTGTGGCCAGGTCGGGGAATAGAAGAAATGGAGGCAGTGAGAGATTTTACTTTCTTGGGCTCTGCAGATGGTGACACTGCAGATGGTGACAGCAGCCACGCCTCCTTCTTGGGAGAAAAGCAATGACAAACCTAGACAGCATCTTAAAAAGCAGAGACATCACCTTGCCAACAAAGGTCCATATAGTTAAAGCCATGGTTTTCCCAGTAGTGATGTATGGAAGGGGGAGCTGGACCATAAAGAAGGCTGATCGCTGAAGAATTGGTGCTTTTAAATTATGGTGCTGGAGGAGGCTCTTGAGAGTCCCATGGACTGCAAGAAGTTCAAACCTCTCCATTCTTAAGGAAATCAGCCCTGAGTGCTCACTGGAAGGACAGATCCTGAAGTGGAGGCTACAATACTTTGGCCACTCATGAAAAGAGAAGACTCCTTGGAAAAGACCCTGTTGTTGGGAATGATGGAGGGCACAAGAAGAGGGGGACAACAGAGGACGAGATGGTTGGATAGTGTTCTCGAAGCTACCAGCATGAGTTTGACCAAATTGCGGCAGGCAGCGGAAGACAGGAGTGCCTGGCATGCTCTGGTCCATGGGGTCACGAAGAGTCGGACACGACTAACCGACTAAACAACAACAACAACATACACACATTTGTGCAGAGAGCAACATGGACATGATCCTTCCCAGTGTATACATGTATGGAGGAATCCCCATAATGCTCAATATCCCTTCCTTGGGCAATGTTCTTGAATGGGTGGTTGCTAGATCCAGGTGCTCTTGGAGGAAGCACAGAAACTGCTTTGGTTGCCCTGTGTGATGACCTCCATTGGGAGAGACAGGGGAAATGTGTTCCTGTTAATTCTCCACAACCTCTTTTGTTGTCTATGCTCTGGTAACCTCAATATTTGATTACTGCAATGTGTTATACTTAGGGCTGCCTCTGAAGACAGTTTGGAAACTTCAGCTGGTCAGAACTGGGTGGCTCGGCTGCTCACTGGAGCAAGACGGTGTGAGCATCTGACACGGATCCTGGCCACTGGCTGCCGGTTATTTTCCAGGCCCAATTCTAAGTGCTGATTTTGATTTTGACCTATAAAGCCTTAAATGGTTCAGGACTGAGTACCTCAAGGACCCAGACCCTGCAACCATCATTGAAGGGCATTCTTCATGTGCCCCCTCCACAAGAGATCCAGAGAGCAACAACCTAAGAACAGACCTTTTCTACAGTGGCTCTCCGTTTGTGGAATGCTCTTTCCAGAGAGGCTCACCTGGCACCTTTATTGCGTATATTTAGGTTCCAGACGAAAATGTTTCTCTATAACCAGGCCTTTGGCTGATTGAACATTCCATGGCCTTTCAAATGTTGGGGGACGGTGGCGGTTATTGGTTTGTTTTTTATTTGTTTTGTGTTCTCATTTTGTATTTTTATGTTGTGAACTGCCCTGTGAACTTAAGGGGAAGGGCAGTATACAAATTTAATAAGTACAGTGGTGCCTCGCAAGACAAAATTAATTCGTTCTGCGAGTTTTTTTGTCTAGCGAATTTTTCGTCTTGCAAAGCACGAAATCCCATAGGAATGCATTGAAAATCAATTAATGCGTTCCTATGGTCAAAAAAAGTCCAAACAAAGCCAAATTTGGTACAACAAGAGTTTATTAACTGCTCTTTAAAGTCACACATACTGTAAAGAGCAGTTCAAAAATTGAAGGAAAAATAAATTAAGTTTATAAACATGACAGAAAAACATTTAAAAATCAACAAAGTGTACAGTACATTTTCTAAGACTCTGGGGGACCACTCGAAGAAGGCTCCTCTTCCACTCTTTGCTTCTTGCTCAAGAACCTGTCCATAGTCTGCTGCTTCATCTGCCTTTTCAGCACCTCCCTGAAAGGCGACATGACCGTCGTATCATAACTGTTCCCAAGGTCACGTGCCTTGTGCTTGTCAGGGTGGTGCTGGTCTGCAAAAGTCTGCACCTCCTTCCACTTCTGGCAAATGTCCCTCAGTTTTTCGGAGGACAGCCGTTCCTCAGTTGCTTCCTCCTCTTCCAGCGAGGCCCACTCCTGCGCAGCCTCTGCCTGCAGTTCGACCAGCTCCTGGGTGGTCAGCTCGTGCTCGTGCTCCTCCACCAGCTCGCAGACGTCCTCCTCTGTGACCTCCAGTCCCATGGTCCTCCCCAAGGCAACAATGTCCTGCACCACTGTTGACTCTGGTGCATCAGAGTCACTTGGTGCCACACAGTCCGGCCACAGGCTGCGCCAAGCGCAATTCAAATTTCTCTGGCTGATCCCGTTCCAGGCCGTGGTGATCATCTTCAAGCAGGTGACGATGTCGAAGTGGTCCTTCCAGAATTCCCGCAGGGTGATGGTGGTGCAGTCAGTCACCTCGTAGCATCGCCTGAAAAGCTCCTTGGTGTAGAGTTTTTTGAAATTGCTGATCCATCGGCTGCTGATCCATCGGCTGGAGCAGTGGCGTGGTGTTAGGCGGCAGGAACATGATGTTGATGAAGCTGAACTCCTCCAACAAGTCCACCTCAAGGCCTTTAGGATGAGCAGGAACATTGTCCATCAGAAGCAAAGCCTTCAGCGGCAGGTCGTTGTTCAGCAGGTACTGTTTGACATCAGGGCCAAAAGCAAGATTGACCCAGTCCACAAACAGCACACGTGTGACCCAAGCCTTGCTGTTGGATCGCCACATGACACTCAGCTGCTCCTTGTCGATCTTGTGTCTCTTGAAGGCCCGTGAGTTCTCCGAGTGGTACACCAGCAGGGGCTTGATCTTCAGGTCGCCGCTTGCGTTGGCACAGAAGAGCAGGGTCAGACGGTCCTTCATGGGCTTGTGGCCAGGCAACTTGGCCTCCTCCTGAGTGATGAAAGTCCTTTTGGGCATCCTCTTCCAAAACAGCCCGGTCTCGTCGCAGTTGAAGACCTGCTGTGGACCGTAGCCCTCCGTCTTCACAACCTCCAGGAACTCCGCTGCAAAGTCTTCAGCCGCAGGAACATCAGAACTGGCAGCCTCTCCATGCCTGACCACGCTGTGGATTCCAGATCTTGTCTTGAACCGGTCAAACCAACCTCTGCTTGCCTTGAAGACTTCTGGCTCGCCTGAGGTTCCTGGCTGTTCCCGGACGAGGTCTGTGTGCAAGGCCTTGGCCTTCTCGCAAATGACGGCCTCAGTCACTGTGTCCCCTGCACGCTGCTTCTCTTCTAACCAGATGAGCAGCAACTTCTCGACCTCCTCCAGAACAGCTGGGCGGTTTTTCATGATCCTGGTGACTCCTTTGGCTGCATCAGTTGCCATGATCTTCTCCCTCATCTTCAGGATGGTCCCGATGGTTGATGGATTCCTGCCGTACTCCCTGGCGAGGTCCGTCACACGCATTCCGCCGTTGTGCTTCTGGATGATCTCCTTCATTTCCAGCGTCACCTTCTCCTTCTTCCTCTCGCCGGCCTCTGCAGCAGCAGTCTTCTTGGGTCCCATGGCAGCACAGCTCCTTCGTAAACTGAGAAAAAGAAAAAGAAATCAGTGATGTGCTTCAAATC
This sequence comes from Podarcis melisellensis, assembly GCF_964234715.1. NCBI lineage: Eukaryota > Metazoa > Chordata > Lepidosauria > Squamata > Lacertidae > Podarcis > Podarcis melisellensis. The sequence goes on from NC_138543.1 coordinate 932,858, forward strand.
CAAAAAATTCAAAAGCACCCAGCCACCCATCACACAGAAATTAAAACCCAGAACCAAGTCCTTGAATCCCAAACACCCCAACCCAAAATCCAAAACCCCCCAAAAAAGTTTTAAAAGTTTAATTTACCAAATGAATGCAAAAGCAGTTCTGGAAAAGCTTCAACAATCAATCACCGAAGTCTTCAGAAACCTCAAATGGCTGCAATAGAAGTTTTGGAAAAGCTTCAAAAATCACCAAAGTCTTCAAAAACCTCAACTGTTCCCCCAGCCACCCACCCACCCACCACGCAGAAATTGCAAACCCCTCCCCAACTGCTCCCCCAGCCAACCAGCACACAGAAATTCAAACCCAGAAAAAATTTTCAAAAAAAAATGGCCCAATGGTCACAGAGAAACAGAAAAATGCAGGAAAAACCCCCACAAGCTCCCAGATTCCTGCAAACCCCTCCCCAACTGTTCCCCCCAGCCACCCAGCACACAGAAATTCAAACCCAGAAAATTTTTTCAAAAAAAACCAACATGGCCCAATGGTCACAGAGAAACAGAAAAATGCAGGGAAAAACCCCCACAAGCTCCCAGATTCCTGCAAACCCCTCCCCAACTGTTCCCCCAGCCACCCAGCAAACTCAGAATATTTTTTTAAAAAAAACAACATGGCCCAATGGTCACAAAAAAATCATAAAAATTTAAAATAAAAAAACCCCCACAAGCTCCCAGATTCCTCCAGAAACCTCCCCAACTGTTCCCCCAGCCACCCGGCACACAGAAATTCAAACTCAGAAAAATTTAAAAAAACAACAACATGGCCCAATGGTCACAAAAAAATCATAAAAATTAAAAAAAAACCCCACAAGCTCCCAGATTCTCGCAAAAAAAACCCCAACACCAAGTCCTTGAATTCCAAACACCCCAACCCAAAATCCAGCCCCCCCAAAAAAAGTTTTAAAAGTTTAACTTACCAAATGGATGCAAAAGAAGTTCTGGAAAAGTTTTGGAAAAGCTTCAAAAATGAGCAAAGTCTGAAAAAAGGCTACCCAACTGTGTGCTAACAGTTGCTCCTCGAAGTCAAGTCGCAACTGCAGCTGTTCAAGCAAAGCACCCTTGGTTTTAACGGTTTTAAGACAAAGGAAACAAAGTCGCAAGACGTTTTCGTCTTGCGAAGCAAGCCCATAGGGAAATTCGTCTTGCGAAGCAACTTGAAAACGGAAAACCCTTTTGTCTAGCGAGTTTTCTGTCTTGCGAGGCATTCGTCTTGCGGGGCACCACTGTAATAACAATGGTCATAGACATGCAGAGGTCTCATGACTCTGGTGCACTGCCTGCCACATGTGTGCCAGAGGATATAGTGGGCAGGGGGAGGGACAGGATTCCACTATTCTTTGTGAGATCCCTCTGCATGTAGGCCCTGATTCTACATGGGCAGCAGCAGCACACAACCTTGTCCAGGTTGCAATTTAAATTTAAAGCCATCTGCACCTGTTAAGGTGCTGATGGCTTTAAAAATGTATACAGTCAAGGATATCGGTATTTATTTTTAACATAAAATAAGCAGATTATAGGTTATTTCACTAAAATGTTATTGAAGTTCTTTACAATAATTTCAGATATGCAGGGGAGGAATCTATATTTTAGGTTTGTTTTCAATTATATTTTTAGCCAAACAGACATTTCCCTTGCAATTTTATTTGCAAGAGGATTAAGGTTTATATAACCATAAAATCTTACATTGTAAAATATATTCCAGTGAAAAATAGGCAGATGCCATTTTTTGGAATGAAGAGATTACATGGTAAAAGTATGCCTGATACTTGGCTTATTACTAGCTCCCTGCCGTGAAAAAGTTTAAGTTTTATTACTGCAATGCTGAATGTAAATATGTCTCAGATTTATACTGGCCCATATTATAGACTCTTCTAAAGACATTATCACAGTGTACTTAGAATAATGGAAATTGATTGGGCAATCTGATCAAACCTCTTTTTTAACGGTCAGTAGCATTCAAGTGAGATGAACAAGAAAGGATTGTGAAAGTGTTTGTGTAACAGTGAAAAGTCCTTCTTAAAAGTTCATTGCTTAGTTTATCTGTATTTAATTAATCTGCCTTGTTTTTATCCTCTTTTTGAATGCAGCTTTAAAGTCCTCTCCCTCCAAGAAACGATGCAATTCCATTGCTGCTTTAAAAGCTACATCACAAGAATTTGTTTCTGTGGTTAGCCAAGATTGGAAAGATGAAAATCATGACTTGCTTACTGAGGGGCAGAGCTATTGTAGCCTTGATGAAGAAGGTAATGCTTCAAATGAGCTACACTGCTCTTAATAAACAGAAATATTTTCAAGATTTTTGGCACTTCTGCTTAAAAAATAAGTGAAAAAAGTGAGAGATTTAAAACCAGTGAAGAAGCTTAAAGCAATGATTAAAAAACAATGCCTAGAGAATTCTAGATTGTCTGGGCAAAGCTTGAAATCCTTTAAATCAGGAGTTGTTAGTCTCTAGCTGCCATCAGCTGCCATCAGCATTGCCAGGATTCAGGAATGAAGGGAGTTGTGGTCCAGCAGCATCTATAAAGCCACCTCTGCTGCAATTAAGATGGTAACCACCCTGGAACACACCTTCATCTTGGGAATTGCTTTTGGTCCATTGCTTATGCTGCTTATCTCAATTCTAATTGTCAAGACATAGGACAGAGCCACAGCATACATTGAAAGCACCCCAACACACATCTAGAGAACTTGCCTCTCCCCAAAGAATCATGGGAACTATAGTCTTCCCCTCAGAGAGCTACAATTCCAAGTTCCCTTAACAAACTAAGTTCCTGGGATTGTTTTGGGGAAGCCTGGGGTTTAAATGTGTTGTGAATGTGCTTTAAATATACAGTGTGGATCTCCTCATACAAGCCTTGGCAGATGACTGATCCACAGCCACTGGGCACTGAACATCTCTGCCACTCTTTCTGGGCCCATATCAGCATGAGGCAAAATCAACCTTTGTTTTCCTTCTCCCATTAGTTTTCTCTTCATAAACCATGGTTAATAAGCTATGGTGCACTTCTTCCTCTCTTCCCCCCCCAGCCCCCCCCAAAATAAAAGTCATACTTTGGTGTGAAGAACCTATAGCTGAGAACATCCTGGCTTGTTAGCTGACATTGAGCTAGAGCTCCTCAGTTTGGACATAATTCTTAATGCAAGCCAGGATATTCAAGCCCAAAGCCATATGCACTGGAGGTGAGATATGAAGAAAGAGCACATAGTCCCAAGGCTTGTGCATGCCTTTACATGTTGTCACTATAGGTGAGCAGGTAAGATTTTCCATGAAAATGTATTCGTTTCATATTTGCAAGAATGATTTACAGACTTTTTTCCCCTCTGCACAGTATTGGCCTCCCGACATCAGCCAGATTTAGTGCCAAGCACACCTTCCCTTTTTGAAGCAGCATCTTTAGCAACCACAATTTCTTCTTCTTCTTTGTACGTAGATGACAATTATCAACATGATGGAACTCGGTTTTATTCTAACAGGTAATTAAAATTTGTATATATGCTAGCGATGGTTGGACTCTTTCCCCAAACCCAACTGTTCTGATTTGTACTTAATTCAGGGGGAAACAGATCAGTTACAGATCTGATCTCTGTCTTATTACAAGTGAGAGCCTTCTGAGCCTGCAGCATCCCAGCCAGTGCAGATTTATTTCTCCCCATTCAGTTGTTTCAGCGGACTTACCAGGGATTGTAAGGTGAAGGTGGGGGAGCATGTGCTGCACTACAGTTCCTTTCATCTCTGACCATTCAGATGATTATGTTTTAGTTTAATAAGCCCAGCACATGAGAGGACTGCAGGCATGACCAAAATATGCATTGTGGCTTATGAAATCTAAATAGGATGGTACAAACTCACCCATAGATTCATCAGTGCAACCTTATAATTTAATTAGAATTAAACCCCCCTGAGTCCCCACTAAGTGTGTCTAAGGGCTTATTCACACTTACCTGTTATGTTTTTGAGTAAAGTTTTTAATTATTATTTCATGTATATATATCTATCAATATCAGAGAGAGAACAATTATAACAACAGACAAAAATTGAAAGATGAAAAACAGACACATAGAATGAGTTAAATTAAAGTAACAAATCCAAGTAGAGGATCAACTTTTATCAGGTCTGCTTTCTAAAGCTGTGTCTCTCAGCACTTTTTTTGTGCCCTGGAGCTTTACCCACAAAAACCTGCTCTTTAAAGCTATAGTGCAACAAGCAGCAATTTGGTTTTTTCTGGACTGCTGTTTTTTCTGATTCAGCAATAAAGAACATTTTACATACTCTGTTTGGTAAAGGGAATTATAGTATACTCCATACTTTTCTGTTCTGAAATGTACCTTGCAGGTGTTCTACTGGAAGGTTTGATAACCTCAGTATTTCCTCCTGAAGTAATTGGTTTTTCAAACTATTCTTTATCTGTTCAACCCAGGGAAAGGTAATTTACATTTGTTTAAATATATGCCAACTTCCTCTTCAGTCACTTATAAACCAGTGCCAAGCACTATTCAGGTGCTGAGTATATCTGTTTCAAGCTAAGCTATAAGTGATAGCCTCTAGCTGTTTACATTAAAACTTCTGCTTAAAAATGCAGAAGTTGCCCCATGCTTTTCAACATCTATATGCAGCCGCTGAGAGAGATCACCAGGGGGTTGCGACTGGGTGTTCATCAGTATGCGGATGATACCCAACTCTACCTCTCTTTCAAATCAGAACCAGTGAAGGTGGTGAAGGTCCTGTGTGAGTGTCTGGAGGCAGTTGGAGGATGGATGGCGGCTAACAGATTGAGGTTGAATCCTGACAAGATGGAAGTACTGTTTTGGGGGGACAGGGCGGGCAGGTGTGGAGGACTCCCTGGTCCTGAATGGGGTAACTGTGCCCCTAAAGGACCAGGTGTGCAGCCTGGGAGTCATTTTGGACTCCCAGCTGTCCATGGAGGCGCAGGTCAATTCTGTGTGCGGACTGTCTCACCAAAGTGGTGCATGCTCTAGTTATATCTTGCTTGGATTACTGCAATGTGCTCTCTGTGGGGCTACCTTTGAAGGTGACCCAGAAACTACAGCTAATCCAGAATGCGGCAGCTAGATTGGTGACTGGGAGCAGCCGCCGAGACCACATAACACTGGTCTTGAAAGACCTACATTGGCTCCCAGTACAGTGGTACCCCGCAAGACGAACGCCTCGGAAGACGAAAAACTCGCTAGACGAAGGAGTTTTTCGTTTTCTTAGCCGCTTCACAAGACTCATTTCCCTATGGGCTTGCTTCACAAAACAAAGCTTGCCCCGCAAGCTCTGGGGATAGCGGGGAAGCGCAGCGCGTCTTGAACCTCTTTTGAAGCAAGGGGCGGCGGGGAGAAGATTGCTTCTCCCCGGGGCGGCAACGGGGAGAAGCGATCTTCTCCCCTCTGCCCCTTGCTTCAAAAGAGGGGACAGAGGGGAAGGCGCGCGGCGCTTCCCCTCTGTCCCCGGACGGTCTCCATAGGAACGCATTGATTGATTTTCAATGCATTCCTATGGGAAACCGTGCTTCGCAAGACGAAAAACTCGCAAGAAGAAAAAACTTGCGGAACGAATTAATTTCGTCTTGCAAGGCACCACTGTACGTTTCCAAGCACAATTCAAAGTGTTGGTGCTGACCTTGAAAGCCCTAAACGGCCTCGGCCCAGTATACCTTAAGGAACGTCTCCACCCACATCGTTCAGCGCAGACGCTGAGGTCCAGCTCTGAGGGCCTTCTGGCGGTTCCCTCGCTGCAAGAAGCCAAGTTACAGGGAACCAGGCAGAGGGTCTTTTTGTAGTGGCACCCGCCTTGTGGAATGCCCTCCCACCAGTTGTCAAAGATCAAAACAACTACCAGACTTTTAGAAGACATCTGAAGGCAGCCCTGTTTAGGGAAGCTTTTAATGTTTAATGGACTATTGTATTTTAATATTCTGTTGGAAGCCTCCCAGAGTGGCTGGGGAAACCCAGCCAGATAGGCGAGGTATAAATAAATTATTATTGTTGTTGTTGTTGTTGTTGTTGTTGTTGTTGTTGTTGTTGTTGTTGTTATTATTATTATTATCGTCATCATTATTATCATTATCATCATCAGTGCGGAGTAGAATCCTCCACTCACTGAAAGGGAAAAGCCATCCTTTTGCAATTCCATAGCCATCTTCATGGCAGGAGTGACAGAGCTGAGAAACTGTTAAGCAGCAAGGAATCTCTGTTGTGATCTTGAGCACATGCCTAGATGGTATCTGGATATGGGCACAATGCACTTACTGTCTGCTGAAGGTTTCTGTGCTGCCAGAGGTAACTATTTTGGTTTGCATTAACTATCTGTATAACGTGGCCTGAAAAGCTTATATTGCTGCATCTGTTCATACTGGAAGAAGGGTGTCAGGTGAAGTAGAAGCAGGGATACAGATTTTACTCTAGTACTGTTGTCCATTGCTTGTTGCAACACACAGCATGAAAACAGTTCCTTTACAGGTGGCAAACATTTTAGGTGTGCCCAATTGACACACTATCACTGACATGCTGGTCCTTTTGGACCTGGAAGAAAGTGGAATGGGATGGGGTGAACTTATACGGGCTTGGCCGACATTCACAGGGCCAGGATCAGAACCCCCATGCAAAATGGCTGCCGCCTGTATTAGTACTTGTGCAGGAAGGGAGAAACTGCCAGGAGTTGTTTTTTGCCCTGCACTGGTGACAGCTGGAAAAAGCAATTGAGTGGGACAGAAGGGACTGATAAATTTGCATTCCATGCGAGAGGGGTGAATGGCATTGGACTGGGAAATGACCTCAGTCCTGCAACCTGTATGATTGCTTTTTACACACCTAACCTTTCTTTCTTTTTAATAAAAAAGTCATCAATACAGATAATGTGTTAGATAAAATAAAAATCACACAAGCAGGTGTTGAAATAAAACACTCACTAAATGTTCCACTGGAACACTGAAATGGAATGCTGAAATGAAATCCATTTTAAAATAAAAGGAAAAACTAAATACAGAGAAGCAGTGTTGTTTCATGCAATATTATAATTACAACCACACCGCAAACAATAAGACCTGCATGAAACCAAATAAAGCCTTATGACAGAAGAAGTAGTCATTCTGAGTTGCACTCAGTGACAGCCAAAATAAGAAATATAGATGGGAATACAGTAGTGAGTGAGTTGGAACAACTTGAAGGGTATCTAAGACGAAGTGGTACTAAGATACATCTGACTCTATGAACAGCAGTAGATAAAACAAAGGAATATGAATGGAAGGAGAGAAAAGAATAGATGATAAAGGGAGATGCAGCAAGACAACAGAAAATGCAATAGGATGTCAAGGAAAGATAGATTGGGGAGTTTATACAGCGACCATGATATGATAAAAATGTATATATAAATGTATATTTAAAAATGCATGCAGATAGATAGATAGATAGATAGATAGATAGATAGATAGATATTTGATGTAGTTGTGAATCACTGTAGCAGGCCATGTTTTTCCCCAAGCTACATGCTAGAGTCAGATACCAAAGAAAATAGTTGGCTGGGCAGCTTGACCATTGGGAAATCATTTTCTGAATTCCAAATACACTAACTGGGTAACTTGACCAGGAGCAAAAGAACAATACCTCTCATCTACAGTGGTGCCTCGCAAGACAAAATTAATTCGTTCCGCAAGTCTTTTCGTCTTGCGAGTTTTTCGTCTTGCGAAGCACGGTTTCCCATAGGAATGCATTAAAAATCAATTAATGCGTTCCTATGGAAACCGCCTTCAGACCAGGTCCGGGGACAGTCTGTCCCCCGACCTCTTCTGAAGGCCGGCGGGGGGCAAAAGTCTTTGCTTCCCCCCCCCCCGCCTGCCTTCCTGGGAGAGCGGAGAAACGCAGCGCTGCGTTTCTCCGCTCTCCCGGGAAGGCAGGCAGGGGGGACAAAGACTTTTGCCCCCCGCCCGCCTTCGGAAGAGGTCCTGGACCTCTTCTGAAGGCTGGCGGGGGGCAAAAGTCTTTGCTCCCCACCCCGCCTGCCTTCAAAAGCCGTCCGGGGGCTTTTAAATCGCCCCGGACAGTCCCGGGGCGATTTAAAAGCCCCCGGAAAGGCAGGCAGGGGGGACAAAGACTTTTGCCCCCCGCCCGCCTTCGGAAGAGGTCCTGGACCTCTTCTGAAGGCCGGCGGGGGGCAAAAGTCTTTGTCCCCCCTGCCTGCCTTCCCGGGAGAGCAGCGCTGCGTTTCTCCGCTCTCCCAGAAGGCAGGCAGGGGGGAGCAAAGACTTTTGCCCCCTGCAAGCCTTCGGAAGAGGTCCTGGACCTCTTCTGAAGGCTGGCGGGGGGCAAAAGTCTTTGCTCCCCCCCGCCTGCCTTCAAAAGCCGTCCGGGGGCTTTTAAATCGCTCCGGGAAGCCCCCGGGAAGGCAGGCAGGGTCCAGGACCTCTTCTGAAGGCTGGCGGGGGGCAAAAGTCTTTGCTCCCCCCCCCCGCCTGCCTTCAAAAGCCATCCGGGATAGCGGGAAGCGCTTCCCTGCTATCCCGGACTGCTTTTAAAATTCGGCCACCGCCGGCCTTCCTGGACCTCTTCTGAAGTACGGAGGGGGGGGGAAAGGCTTTGCTCCCCACCGCTAGCATTTAAAAGAGGTCCCTGGAGATTTCCCTATGGGCTTTCTTCTTGCGAAGCAAGCCCATAGGGAAATTCGTTTTGCGAAGCGCCTCCAAAACGGAAAACCCTTTTGTCTAGCGGGTTTTTCGTCTTGCGAGGCGTTCGTCTTGCGGGGCACCACTGTATATCCAGGTATCCCAGGTTTATCTTCCTTGTCCTTCTGGCATAAGCCCACTGCTCAGCTGTAGACAAAGTGGTGGACAAAAGCCCTTCCTAACTGCAGAGAATCCCTTGCTGGAGTTCAAAATTAAACACATCAGCATTTCCTGGTTAATTCATCAACTGTAATTTCAAATGCTTTAGCTATTACAGATTGACTTAGGCACACACAAAAACCATGAACAGTATAGCACAGACATGACCAAAATCCGTTCCGGGGGCCTAATCCGACCCGCCAGTCGATTTAATCCAGCCCCATGGCAGTATATGTCCTGGGGTAAAATCCTAAAAAAAGCCCAGCAACTTCAATCCTAAAAAAAACCTCAAGAACTTTGGTCGGCCCTCATGTATGTTCAGTTCATCAAATCTGGCCCTCTTTGAAAAAAGTTTGGGCATCCCTGGTATAACAGATGAGTAGCTATGACTGTTCCACAGAAAGAGACTGCAGCTTTTATTAAAGTATCTGGCAATTGACAATACTAAAAATGAACTTACAAATGCCACATTTTACTTATGGCAAAAATAAAAAGCCCAAAATGGACTTTGGTTTTCTGCGGGTGTCCTACTGCACTGTACTGAAACCTGTTTTCTCTCTGCAGCCTTCATCATGACAGATGCGATTGTGCATCCTAATTTCTGATAATGCAAATTTGCTTCTGCTGTTACTTAAGTCTGGTAGAATAAAAGTACCTTTAACATCAGTCAACTTCACTTCAAATCTGGAAAACGTATTAAAAAGTCAATTCCACTTACTCCTTTTCCAATAATAATAATAATAATTTATTTATTTGTACGTACGTACGTATGTACATACATACATACATACATACATACATACATACATACCTTCCCTATCTGGCTGGGTTTCCCCAGCCACTCTGGGCGGCTTCCAACAGAATATTAAAAACACGATAATATATCAAACATTAAAAACTTCCCTAAACAGGGCTGCCTTCAGATGTCTTCTGAAAGTCAGGTACAGTACTTGTTTATTTCCTTGACATCTGATGGGAGGGTGTTCCACAGGACGGGCACCACTACCGAGAAGGCCCTCTGCCTGGTTCCCTGTAATCTCACTTCTCACAGTGAACAAACCACCAGAAGGCCCTCGGAGCTGGACCTCAATGTCCAGGCTGAACGATGGGGGTGGAGACGCTCCTTCAGGTATACTGGGCTTTCAAGGTCAGCACCAACACTTTGAATTGTGCTCGGAAACGTACTGGGAGCCAATGTAGGTCTTTCCAGAGCGGTGTTATGTGGTCTCGGCAGCATTTCCCAGTCACCAGTCTAGCTACCGCATTCTGGATTAGTTTGTTTCTAGGTCACCTTCAAAGGTAGCCCCACGTAGAGCGCATTGCAGTAGTCCAAGCAGGAGATAACTAGAGCATGCACCACTCTGGTGAGGCAGTCCACAGGCAGGTAGGGTCTCAGCTTGCGTACCAGATGGAGCTGATAAACAGCTGCCCTGGACACAGAATTGACCTGCGCCTCCATGGACAGCTGTGAGTCCAAAATGACTCCTAGGCTGCACACCTGGTCCTTCAGGGGCACAGTTACCCCATTCAGGACCAGGGAGTCCCCCACACCTGCCCACCCCCTGTCCCCCAAGAACAGTACTTCTGCCTTGTCAGGATTCAACCTCAATCTGTTAGCTGCCATCCATCCTCCAGCTGCCTCCAGACACTCACACAGGACCTTCACCACCCTCACTGGTTCTGATTTGAAAGAGAGGTAGAGCTGGGTATCATCTGCATACTGATGAACACCCAGCCGAAACCCCCTGATGATCTCTCCCAGCAGCTGCATGTAGATGTTAAAAAGCATGGGGGAGAGGACGGAACCCTGAGGCACCCCACAAGTGAGAGCCCAGGGGTCTGAACACCACTTTCTGGAAGTGTTCCAGGAGGAAGTGAGCAGAACCACTGTATGACAGTGCCCTCCGCTCCCAGCTCCTCATGGTCAAGAAGGATGTCATGGTTGATTGTATCAAAGGCCGCTGCTCAGTCACCTTGCCCAAGAATGGAAGATTTGAGACTGGGCGTTAGTTGGCCATATTGGCCAGGTCCAAATATTTTTTTTAAGAAGCAGTTTCATAACCGCTTCTTTCAGCGGGTCTGGGAAGGCTCCCCACAGAGGGAAGCTTTCACCACCCCACAGAGCTCATCGCCCTGACCTTCCCAGCTCGCTTTTATGAGCCAGAATGGGCAAGGATCAAGGAGACAGGTGGTTGGTTTCATGCATCCAAGCAGCCTGTCCACATCCTTGGAGGTAACACATTGGAATTGATCCCACGCAACTCGACTAGACAGGACTCTAGCACTCTCCCGCCCCAGTCCTGCTCCCATGGTGGAGTCTACCTCTTTTCAAATCTGAGTGACATTATCTGCAAAAAACTTGCAAAATCATTGCAGGAGGTCTTGGGGTCCTTACTGGGCCCCGATGGCGAAGGTGGTTCTGTTAGATTGCAAACCACCCGAAAGAGTCTTTTGCTGCTGTTTTCTGCAGATGCAATAGAGGTGGTGAAGAAAGTCTGCTTCGCCATCGCTATTGCCACTTGTAGGCTTGACGTTGAGCTCTAACCCGTGTCTGGTCCAATTCAGAACGAGTTTTCTGCCACCGGTGCTCTAGAAGTCTCAGTGATTGTTTCATTGCCCTCAGCTCTGGGCTCCATGCAACTGCTTTGCAAAACAGTAATTGCAGTGCAAGTAAGGTATCATTGCCAGATTCCGATGATCTACTGGGTCGCTCTTCATCAGTACCTTGACTCTTTTTGCAGCTGAAAAATGGTCAGACTTAGAAAAAAATACTGTTCTTATTTAGTATTGGTATATTAGACCAAGCTAAGAAAAAGTGGTTATTCTGTTGCCTAGAACTTTTTTAAGCAACTGATGTGATGCTTGCATAAAATAAATTGGAGGACTGGTGTCAAATAATACATTAGACTAAAATATGAAAAAAACACATATCAGTTTTGTTAACTTTTAAATGTAGATAATTGTGCTAAAACAGATTTGCATTTACTACATACTATTTTTAACACAGTTTTTCTTACATGTAAGTGATTTTTGCTGAAGCAGACTGGAAAGTAGGTGAAAGTACTGAAGTAGGTACAAAAAGAAGTTTCTCTAGGGAAAGTGGTACATGTACAGCATATTAAATGCTTGTTTGTTCACTGTGTAGTATTTGCACAGCCCCTTTTGAAATAACTTGGCCTGAAGGATATATCTACACTACAAATGTACATCAGTCTATGATGATGATTATCATTATCATCATTATTTATATACCGCCCTATACCCCCGCAGGTCTCAGAAAAAAACAACTATTAAAAGCAATTTAACATCAATAGAATTAAAACTATTCATATACATAAAATCTACTAAAATCATACCAGTAATTACAATAAAAACAGCACAGCACCAATTCTTGTTCACCTCTTGTTCCAATTCTGAGATAAAAATACTGTAGTTATCTCTATATTGTAGCAATTTCTCCTCCCTCCTCCCCCAGAAAAATCCACTCTATGCAAATACAGTACTCACATTTTAAAACCTATTTGGTGTCAATTCCTACTGCCAGCTGTTGCTGCCATTCTCTGATGAAATTACTATGTGGGTGAGCCAAGCCAATCATGTAGTTGAGAGTCAGTTCCCTTTATCATGAACACATTTATGCAGAGCGCCAGAAAGCCATTGGACAAAAAGTAAGGCATTTTACCTATCAGTTTCCCAGCAGAATTGGAGCTCCCAGTGTTTTCTGTAGGAAGCAAATTACTGTTTAAACCGTTTCAAACCTATAGGACAGCTATTCCCTTGGAATAACAGCCTTGGCAAAATCAGCTGCTATCAGCATTGAGTACGGAACCTTCTTTTGGAAGTATATGTGAGTTTCCACGTGAACTGTTCATGGGATGCATCTGATAGTAAATGTTGTGGGAGGTGAACAATGATAACTGAACTCTAATCTTATGTTACATTAGTCTCTTACATTTTCCACAATGAGCAAGATGGTTTTGCCTGGTATTGTGCCATACACTTGCTCTTCATTTCAGATTCAATGGAAATCAAAAGTGTAAAATTAACCTCTATCACCATGTTTACTTTAGAAAATGAGGCCTCTCCTCAGGTGATTTGCATTCTCCCCATGTGGCTGCAATGGGAGCAGCTGTCTTTGGGGGAAACTCACCCATTAATAGGCTTTGAAGAAGACATGTCCGTCATATCCAAAACTCAGTACAGTGGTACCTCGCAAGACGAATGCCTCGCAAGACGAAAAACGCGCAAGACGAAAGAGTTCCGCTTTTTGAGTCGTTCCGCAAGACGAATTTCCCTATGGGCTTGCTTCGCAAGACGAAACGTCTTGTGAGTTCTTGCGAGTTTGTTTCCTTTTTCTTAAAGCTGCTAAGCCGTTAATAGCCGCTAAGCCGCTAATAGCCATGCTTCGCAAGACGAAAAAACCGCAAGACAAAGAGACTCGCGGAACAGATTAATTTCGTCTTGCGAGGCACCACTGTAAAATAAACTAAGAGACCACTGAAAAATGTAGCCAATAAAATAAACACATTGTTCAAGAATAATCGAGCCATATCATGGAAAGAATGTAATTGGTGTCGTTCTCATTGATGGAGTATTCTGTGACCGAATACATGAACTGTCATTTAGGAATCTCTTTTGAACACTATGCTCCAGACCACATATCCAGAAGGATACATATAGATTTCATCTACATTGTGGCCAGGCAAATAAATGCATGTTTTCCAGATGCCTTTGTTGACATAATGCAGCTTTGAAGGTAGGCACATTTGAAGGTGCTATGTATCCTTCCACTCTGACTAGTAAGTCTTCATCTGGGGGAGAGGCAGATGGCCTCACTGCCGCCACTGCATTGCGTTGAAAGGGGCTCAGACCTGGGCTAAACCCAGCTGGGTAGGATGCATCCCTTCCCCATTCTCAGTTACCTTCACCTGAGCAAAGGGAACTGAAGGATTTACCTAGAGTTCTAAAGATGGATTTGACCATGGTGATGATGTTATGATCAAAGTGGTGATGGTTTCAGTCTCCCAGCCCATTGGTTGTTGGCCTCTCTTATCCCATGTGCATTTTGGATATGATTGCATTTGGTTCTAGCTAGTTATTGCATCTCATATAAAATAACCTTTGTACTTTTCTTTTTTGCCAATGCACCAGGGTTTTTTTTAGTGCCAGACTGTTATTTGCAAAAGGTGATGAAATATGGTACCGGCACCACCAGTATTCTTTTGGCAATTTGCCTATGTTTGTGTTTAGCTTAGGGTTACCAGACGTTCCCATTTCCTGGGGACAGTCCCTGGATTTGTGAATAAGTCCCCAGACAAATTCCATCCCCGGGTTGTCCCTGGATTTCATCTAATGTCCCCAGGAAACACAGCAGCGGCAGTCTCTAAGCAGCCCGGAGCAGTTGGCTCTGGCTGGCTTCAGGAGCTGGTCAGAAGTCCCCTTATGATGGTGGTGCAGGAGCTCTAACATGCAGCTTCCAGGCTGCCTCCACCTTCCCTGACCCCAGCAACTAAGCTGTGAATGGAGGCTTCATGTTGCCTATCGGAGCAGCCTCCCAACTCCTCCTTGCGTGCCAGCAGGAGCGGGGCAGGGATCTCTCAGGCAATGGGAAGCCTCCCTTCCCAGCTGAAGGATCCCCACCCCCTCCTGCTTGCACACAAGTAGGAATGGGATTGGGGCTGCTCCAATGGGAAGGAAGATCCCTGCCTCCTCCTGCTTGCACGCAAGTAGGAGTTGGGATGGGCTGCTCCAAAAGGCAGTGTGAAGCCTCGCTTCCCAACTGAGGGATTCCTGCCCCCTCCTATTTGCATGCAAGTAGGCATGGGATTGGGGCTGCTCCGATGGGAAGGGAGGCACCAACAACTCAGGCTGCCCAGGCTCATGGAAAAAGGAGATAGAAAAGGAGATAGAAGCCTTGGAGGAAGGGCGGTTGAGGTCAAGGCAGTGGCCGCCCCTCTGCCACCGCCATTGCTGCAGTATCAACGTCCCGAACGTGTAGTATTTATTTAATTAAAGTATCCCCGGATTCATTGGAAAAAATCTGGTAACCTTAGTTTTGCTCAACACTGGGGGGAAATACCAGCATGAGTGAAATGTTGTTGCTGTCAGAGATGTGAATAGGGGACTTGCTCCAGACCTTGCTGAAACCATGGAGACCACATTTGCAGATATATTTGCAACCATTTGTGCTCTCCTTCTCATTCAGTTCTGTGTGCATTATATAATTTGTTATTGGAAAAACTTCCCATCCTAAGAATCTCGAATAACCAGCCTTCAACATTCAGATTTTTAACTCTTCAAAAAAAAACCTATTGCTTTTGAGTTGCATACAAACATAAAATCAACACTGAACACATGAATAAAGCTTTTAAGGTTGCTGTTTCAGTCTCCACAACAATAATCTTATTTGTTTATAGCAGGGGTTGTCAGCCTGGTCCCTACCGCCCACTAGTGAGCGTTTCAGGATTCTAGGTGGGCAGTAGGGGGTTCTATGGCACAAGCTGAATCCTCCTTCCATCGAGCTCTGGTGGGCGGTAAGGAAATTTTACATTAGTGGGCAGTAGGTATAAAAAGGTTGACTACCCCTGGTTTATAGGTTAGGATAGGTAAAACAGGAAAAACCACAACATATCAGTCACTGTGAAGTCTGGGCCATTCTATGGGTGTGTCCGGTTTTGCTTTTCCTGTTCCCCAAATAAGTAGCATAATTAATCATTTCTAAAAGTGTGTTTAAATGGATCAGACATGCAGAAATGTTATTGTACTGTGTCAGGGTTTGGAAGAGGTGGAGTATATATTTTTATTTTCAAAGATTTTTAAAAAAATACTGGTTCCACTGGTTCCTCAGGAACTTTGAGAGTTTTGTTCTGATACTAATGAAATCAGTCCAGATTTATCAAGATGCAGTTTTAAAATACGGTAAACCTGAACCAACAAGATACCCTGGTTTACCTGACATACCGGTATTTTAATACAAAGTAAGGAATTTTACACTGAGGGTTCAGGATTGTGCTGGTGGTGAACAGGAGGCAGAAAAACTCTCAGGACACTTTTGCAACTCTCCCTCAATTGCTGACTCCATGTGCCACACCTTCTTCCATCTAGAGGGACCTCTGCAGCCACTTCTGCTCATTCTTTTGCCTGAGCACTGGAGTCCAAAGGCAATACAGTGGTGCCTCGCAAGACGAAAATAATCTGTTCTGCGAGTCTCTTTGTCTAGCGGTTTTTTCGTCTTGCGAAGCAATCCTATTAGCAGCTTAGCAGATTAGCGCTATTAGCGGCTTAGCGGCTATTAAAGGCTTAGCGGCTAAAAGGCTATTAAAGGCTTAGCGGCTTAGAAAAAGGGGTGAAAGCAAAAAAAATTGCAAGACTTGCAAGATGTTTTCGTCTTGCGAAGCAAGCCCATAGGGAAATTCGTCTTGCGAAGCGCATCGAAAAACGGAAAACCCTTTCGTCTAGCGGGTTTTTCGTCTTGCGAGGCATTCGTCTTGTGGGGCACCACTGTATCAGTTTTGGGATGCTGAAGGTAAGATGTAGGAAGACTTTGCTGCAATTGAATAGCATGCAACTAGGATCTTACAAATGTGTATGGGTCTATACAATTATTAAAGACAATCCCATAAGTCTGACCTATTAGCACATTGTTTCATTTTGGTTTCATTATCATTGTGTGTTGCTTTTATATCCAGTAAAGGATTGCCTTCGAGTTCAACATTCACCTTAGAAGATAGTGCTATCTGCTTGACCTCAGAACAGAGCACAGTAGAAACAGAAAATGATAATGCTTCTGTGCTGGATGTATACTTAGTAAGTTGACTAATCTTTTCTTTTTCCAAAGTATGTACACTTTCAAATAGCTGACTTGCTTTTGATTGACACTGGGTTTTATTCTGTAGATGTGTACTTCACATGTTTCACTCTTAGTGTACTATTCCATTTTGTGAGTAGTATGAAGTATTCCCCACAAAACTGAAAAGGTGAGATTCTGATGTCCTCTGATGCAGAACTGTCACTTGAGAGAAGAAAATATGTATGAGGTAACAGCACTTAAACTATACCTATAGTTCTTTTGTAGCTATACTTGGAGGAACAAATCAATGTTGCTTTGGTTACCAAACATTCCTCTGTTTCAATGCACATATTGGTTGGAATAGGAAATGCCTGGGTTATTCAAAAATCTTAGTATAAGTAGGCCATTGTAGAGAACTCCCTCTCCTTTTAATAGATTGGATCAATTTACATATATTTTCCATCTTTCTGTGGGCATGCAAGAGAGGGAAAGGCAAGAGAAATATCTGTGACATTTTTAGAACAGCGCTGGAAAGTCTCATGGGTTTGATAATGTTCCATTTGACTAGATTAGCATTTGCATTCCCTATTTCTTTTAAGATTCTTAATTCTGTCCAAATTTACTCATGTCGTGAAATTTACTAGTATAATCTGTTTGTATTCAAAGATGCTGAGTTTCATATATAGCATGGAGCACTCATTCACATTGGTTATAATCAGTAAAACAAAGTGGAGAAAACACATGTCTCTTTAAACAACTTCCTGTTGCATTGATCCACATATGTAATGCTAATAGTAATATCCCACATTGAGATTGTTGAAGATTAGATAAAAAGACCCTCGTTTTCTCTGTAATATTTCCCAATAATGGCTCAACTTATTATATTTATTTAGGTTTAGCTAGGGTTGATCTGAATTAAAATTCTCCAATGTTTGCAGGAGTGGAGCTGAGCTGCCTTAATGGGATATCAAAATAACAACAACCTTCAAGGGAAATGATTATGGACGAGCAGTTCATCTTCTGTGGGTGTGCTTGTTTCAAGCGGGATTTAGCAAGGTTGTTCTGAGCAGATTCAGCTTGCCATATCCTGGGATCCACAGTCATGGCCTGCATCGAATTGAGCGTCCTTTCCCTCCCGTTGCAAGTCGGCACTTGTTCCTGTGAGAATCCATCCTTTTGCCGTTGTCCTAAAAAGAAACCCAAAGATCTAATAAGCCTGTTTGGGAATTAAAAATGATAACTATGTCCAATATAATAAACAGTGGATTCATTGAAGACCCTGTCTTTCTGGAACCGTTTGCAATTCCTGCTAGGCAATGGGCTGTCCTGCAATTTACTATTCATATTATTAAAAAAAAAGCAACAGCCAGGAACTTAAGACACATGGAAGTGGCAAAAAGTATTCTCATTGGGGTTGTATTCAGCTTAGTTTTACCCAGAGTAGACTTATTTAAATGAATGAATATGGCTAAGTTAGGTCCATTAATTTCAGTGAAACTACCCTACAAGAGAGGTTTGAGTGGGTACCCACTCAAACCTCTCTTGTACCTGCAATACATTGACAATATTTTTATTATCTGGACACATGGTCAACAGACCCTGGACACCTTCCATCAGACATTCAATGACTTTCACTCCACCATCAACCTAACAATGAACCGATCTATGCAATAAATACATTTTTTAAAATATATTTATTAAGGATTTCAAAATTACAAAAAAGAGAAGGAAAAAAAGAAAGAAAAAAAGATACATAAAAACCAATACAACAACACAACAACAAAAAAAGAAAAGAAAAATACAAATCCCATATTACATATCTTATCTTTCATTTGCTTGTTTCCTTGACCTCCTCACACCTCCCTTTTTGTATTCTAGCTTAATTAATTATTTCAGCAAATCCTTTCCATCTTTCACCATATTCTGTTATTCAATTTGCCTTACTTTATTTAACCTTATCTTACCGTAAAATATCTTATAACTTAAAACTTAATGCTTATTTATACATAACTCCTTATATCATTTCTACTAAAGCCAGACAATTTCATTCCAACATTTTCCCTAATATTCATTAATTTTACACTAATTCCCAAAATAAAAGTTTTTCTTTATAGACTTTCTTCCAATTTTCATCCAACGTCCCTTCTTCCTGGTCTCGGGTTATGTCAGTCCTTACTGTCTATTCCATCTAGTCCATCAACCTGGTAATCTTATGTCCGAGGCTCTTAAATCTCTTCCATGCTCCTTCTGCAGATCTTCTTCTTGTTTATACAGTGGTGCCTCGCAAGACGAAATTAATTTGTTCCGTAAGTTTTTTCTTCTTGCGAGTTTTTCGTCTTGCGAAGCACGGTTTCCCATAGGAATGCATTGAAAATCAATCAATGCGTTCCTATGGAAACCGCCTTCAGACCAGGTCCGGGGACAGTCTGTCCCCCGACCTCTTCTGAAGGCTGGGGGGGGGGACAAGGGCTTTTCTTCCCACCCCCAGCATTTTAAAAAACCCCGGGACAGCGGAGGACTTCTCCGCTGTCCCGGGGCGATCTTAAAATGCTGGCGGGCGGCAGTGAAGCCTTCGCTGCCGCCTGCCAGCATTTTAAAAAACCCCGGGACAGCGGAGGACTTCTCCGCTGTCCCGGGGCAATTTAAAAGCCCCCGGGTAGGCAGGCAGGGGGGAGCAAAGACTTTTGCCCCCCGCCGGCCTTCAGAAGAGGTCTCTTCTGAAGGCCGGCGGGGGGCAAAAGTCTTTGCTCCCCCCGCCTGCCGTCAAAAGCCGTCCGGGATAGCGGGAAGCGCTTCCCTGCTATCCTGGACTGCTTTTAAAATGCTGGTGGTGGGGAGCAAAGCTTTTCAGCCCCCGCCGGCCTTCCTGGACCTCTTCTGAAGGCCGGGGGGGGGAAGGATTTGCTCCCCACCGCTAGCATTTAAAAGAGGTCCCCGGAGATTTCCCTATGGGCTTTCTTCTTGCGAAGCAAGCCCATAGGGAAATTCGTCTTGCGAAGCAACTCGCAAACGGAAAACCCTTTCGTCTTGCGGGTTTTCCATCTTGCGAGGCATTCGTCTTGCGGGGCACCACTGTACTTGCACTTTTCCTTGTCTTTTGTTGGTCTCTTTCTTGATTTCTTTCCTTTCTCAATGAGGTCTCTGGGGGATTCCAGCCCATAATTATCTCCATCTCCCCTCATTAGACCAGCCCATTTCCCACAGTCCCACTCCCCACAGTCATCAATATAATCCAAAAAATATTTAACAGCATATTTCAAAGTCCCTCCAAAGTTAAGAGCCTCCTCAGCTCCAGGCTCCCCCTGGCCCACTCCAAATTCAATCTTCCAGAACAGTGGCTTATGCTCCTGCAGGGCCTCGGGTCTCTCCATTTGTATTGCTTGAGGTGCAACCGCAACCTCCTCCATTATCATCTGCCCTTGCACTTGCCCAGTCGAACCAGTTTCCTGAGTTGGTCCCTGTATGATTTCTGTGTCAGTATTCCCTATTTGTCCACATTCACTGACTACAGCAGTCATCAAATCCAACTTCTCATTCATCAAATCCATCTTCTCATGCAACTGCTCCAGCAAAGCATTTGTCTTGCAAAAGGCAAGCACCAAAACTTCCTCCCAACACATTTTTATTCAAGGTCAAAAGACTGGTCTCACGATCTTAATCTCGCAGCTTTTAAGTCGCCAAGTAAACTGCAGCAACAATTTAACAAGCTCCCTCTAGAGCAGTGTTTCCCAACCTTGGGCCTCCAGATGTTTTTGGCCTACAACTCCCATCATCCCTAGCTAGCAAGACCAGTGGTCAGGGATGATGGGAATTGTAGTTCAAAAACAGCTGGAGGCCCAAGGTTGGGAAACACTGCTCTAGAGGAGACAATTTCTATTTGTGTCCATCTTTTTAAAGCATGTCCAACAAAAGAAAGTTACTTTCAATTTTCAAATATTTTGTTTCTTTAGAATGCAGAAGGCAACATTGGAATCAGTTTGTTTCTCTTTTTTAGCTATCTGTCAAAATGTTCCATTCACAGTCAATGGACGTCTCCAACAATTTCTGTCTCTGACACCCCGTTCCCAGGTTTGAGACGGTGGAGCTTATTTTTCTTTACTCCCTCTCCTGCAGGCTTAAACAGTCAAATTCCCCCCCTCCTTTTCTCCTGCTTCCAAGGGGGTTTTAGTGGTTATAAATGAAGGAAATTTCGACCTTTACAAACAACTTTCCAGGCTATTAGCTTACAAGGTTTTTGCTTCAGTCTATTTACAAAAAGCGGAAGGCGGACTTCCTGTTTTGAACCTTCCCGCTTCGGTGCCAAATTATAGTGTTTCTTACTCACGGGTACTTGTTTAGAGTCCAATTGTCGACAGGAAGAAGTCAGTGCTCTCTGGCAATGGCTATGCGGCTTCCCTCCGTGAAAGTAGCAATCAGTTCGCAGCACCACGCCACTCACCCCACTTCACTCCGGAGCCCCAAAATGGGGTTCCCCGTGAGTAGGGGAGGCGCTCCTGGTGCCCTGCCGAACCCCACGTTCCCAGGCTAAGAAATACATTTTTTGGACACTACTATAAAAATACAGGATGGGCATATAGACACCACCTTATACCGTAAACCAACTGACCAACAAACATATCTACATGCTTCTAGCTACCATCCTAAACATACCAAACAATCCCTTTTATATAGCTAGGCCCTACATTACAGCCGCATCTGTTCCAACTCTACAGACAGAGACTCTCACCTAAAAGATCTACAGCAAACCTATCCGCCTGATGAAGTTAAACAACAGATCAACAGAGCCAGACTGATACCCAGAGAGAACTTGCTGAAAAACAGACCCAAAAAAGAAAATAACAGAACACCACTAGTAATCACAGCTCCCAAGTTTAAACAGTACAACGCATCATAAGAGATCTACAACCTCTCCTAGAGAATGACAGTTCTCTTTCTCAAGCTCTGGGAGGAAGACCTTTCATTGCCTACAGACAGCCACTCAATCTTAAACAACTCACCCACAAAAATACAACAACCAGACTTAACATGAACACCGGTACCAGAGCCTGCAATAAACCCAGTTGCCAACTTTGCTGCCACATACACCAGGACAACACCATTACTGGACCCAACAACATCAAACATACCATCTCAGGCCTATTTAATTGCTCATCTTCTAACATTGTGTATGCCATCAAATGCCAACGGTGCCCTTCAGCTCTCTATATTGGACAAACAGGCCAAACCCTACGCCAAAGGATAAATGGACATAAATCTGACATCAATAATCACAAGACAGAGAAACCAGTAGGAGAACACTTCAATCTCCCAGGACATTCTATACAAGATCTCAAAGTATCTGTCTTATTACAAAAGAATTTCAGAAATAGACTGGAAAGAGAAGTTGCTGAATTGCAACTTATTACCAAACTTAAAACCATGGAGAGACCTGGTCTGAATAGAGACATTGGATTCTTATCTCATGATACATGATAAAGCTATTTTTAGCCATCTCACCCCTTGCTTTTTCCTGTAAGACCAATTGCAGTCATTAACAGTTGTCAACAGGTTTACCACACCTACCAGCCAATCACCACCCTTCTGAGTAATACCTCTCCCCACCCTCTCACTGTATATAAGGGTCTGGTGACTTCTGTTTCAGTGTATCTAAAGAAGTGTGCATGCACACGAAAGCTCATACCAGTAACAAACTTTGTTGGTCTCTAAGGTGCTAATGGAAGGAATTTTTTATGAATGAACTTGTGTATCACTTAAAGTAGTTTGTTTTGAGTCCTCTGTGAATATGGAAACAAGTTTCATGTTCTTTCTCCAAACACAATGCTGCCACCTATTGCTGATTCTAAAATGACAAGAGTTGCATGCTCCTTTCTGGACTGGCTGCTTAGTAAAAGTATTTAGTTTCATAAATCTGGTATTAAAAAGTCTTTATAGATTTGTCACTTTGATATAAATCACTTTTGTCCAGAGGTTTTTTAAATGTACAGTTTTTGGAAATCTAATTAACCTGTTGGTATAAAACTAACAAACGCTGAAAAATATGTAGGTCAAAAACTATAGTTATAGTAAGAAAGCATTGTGAATATAGGGGATTATGAAAAGGAAAGAATTTTATTGTCTTTCACAAGTGATATCCATATGACCGTACAGTATCCTAATTCCAGTTGTCTTAACCTTGGCTTGAGATATTTTATAGGAGTGAGAGTGGTTTCATTGTCATCTGGGAGACAGAGCTTTAATAAGTGCACTTAACAGGAAGAAAGGTTTTTTCTTCTCCAGTGTGTAAGAACTGGTCCAGTAATAAAATTTCTGTATCTTTGTCCTTCTTTAGCAGAGTCATAATTTCACAGTTGGGGAATATTACTTTTAGAGTGAAAGGAAATACAGTGGATGCTCGGGTTGCGAACGTAATCCGTGCGGGATGCGCGTTTGCAACCCGCAGCTGCGTGTCTGCGAATGCGCGGGTTGCAATTCGGCGCTTCTGCACATGCGTGACTGCCGAAACCTGGAAGTATCCCGTTCCGGTACTTCTGGGTTTTGGCGGTCCGTAACCCGAAAAAACGCAACCTGAAGCATCTGTAACCCGATGTATGACTGTACATAGCTTAAGATTTCAACCCTGTCTTCAGCTCAGGACTGGTCCTGGACTTTTAATGATTCCAACCTATTGCATGAGTCAAGAGAACGCACACAAGGATCTTTTTAGAGTGTGAGTTGTTTATACATGTCCCTGCGTCCTCTCTGACATTGAAAGGGACCTTAGGGTGTTCCTTTCTGACTGTACATTTTTTGTTGAAGACTCTAAAAATATTGGTGCCTAAGATTGCTCCTGCTAGCAAACTGGCCTGACTTTGGAGGTTAGTGAAGAATACAGCACTAGCTTCACATTGAGCATCCCCACTGCCAACTGCGCTGTGATCAAACTCATTGATCAGTGAGGAACGGTAGATTTTATAGTCAATATGCAGCTGCATGAAATTCTCTAGTCTGTGCCACAATACTTCTATTCATGTAGAATCAGTAAATAATGTTCTGCGCAGAATCCTTTGAAAATATCTTGTACATTATCTAATTATGCAGCACAGTTTGCCCCCTATGCCTCGTGCCACATTCTATGTGCAATTTGTAGTTGTTGAGAGTCCTTAAGCATGATCAGATTTTTAACATGGTGCACAACATTTGTTTCCTTGTTAATATAATTATATATGTTCCATTTTTAAACTTGTTTTTCCTTGAAATAAGGAGTTCAAGTTGAACTATAAAAATAGAACATTTTTCTTTTATAAAACATTTTTTAAAAATTGATTTAAAGCCCCATCCATGGGCGTAGCCGGGGGGGTCAAGGGGTCAGCTGCTCCCCCATCAAGTAAAACAATAGAAATACTTAACTAAATGAACAATCATGTCGGTTCTACTCCCCCCAACAAAAGTCCTGCCCCCCCCCAAATCCTGGCTATGCCTAATTATTCTGAAGCATTTCAGTTTATGTCAATTTAGCATTTAACATGTTTATTTGGCTTAATGCAACAAAATTTATATCAAGGGCAAGGGGGAGCGGCTGTCTTGCATTGCCAATGGCTCTCAGTGGCTCTGTATTGTTTCTTAATGGCCCTAACTTGGCCAGGTCGTTTTTGCAAAGGCTAGCACAGGAATTCCTCTGCAGTATTTCTCCCTTCATATCGCAAATAATCAAAATCCTACCATTTATTAATTTCTAGGATTTAGCCCCCCATCTATAACAACATACCATATTGGCTCAAATATAAGCTGCATCCAAATATAAGCTGCACCTTTAAAATTCAAGGAGGGGAAAAGAAAAAAAGACAATACCTGAATATGAGCCGCTCCCTTAAAATTCTGCCAGCACTCACACCCTTTCCGTTTTACCATATGTCTGTTTCAGCAGCGATATCGTAAAAACCAGTTTTTGTAAGGTCGCAAATTTAAGCCGCACTTTTAACTTTTCACGTTTGGAATTTGGGGAAAAAGTGAGGCTTATACAGTATTCAGGCCAATATGATTGGCCTGAATACAGGCCAATTTGGGGAAAAAGTGAGGCTTATACAGTATTCAGGCCAAGTAGATTGGAAGCTGAATGTAACAGTTGCCACAGAGGTATCTAATTCAGATATTCGGGAAACTTAGCTTTAAGCATCCTAGAGGAAGTTGTATTGATTTCATTGGAACGCTACTTTGGGGTTGGGAATGGTAAACATAAAGCATCGTAGCCAGACAGCACTTTTCTTCTTGAAAAAAAGTGTGCTGGAACTGAAAAGCCCCAGAAAAAAGGACTGACTGTAGCAGATAAAACTGCAAAAGGCCTCTGGGGTGTTCTGAACACATTCTGTGTTGTCCATACAATGAGACAGAGTTATGATGGTCGAAAAATATGAATTGTTGTATAGTTGGGAAACCTAACATAAGAAGGAAGAAAATAGATGTTGTATTAACCAATATTGATAGTGAAGGAGGGTGTTGACCTTTAAAGCCCTAAACGGCCTCGGCCCAGTATACCTGAAGGAGCGTCTCCACCCCCACCGTTCTGCCCGGACGCTGAGGTCCAGCGCCGAGGGCCTTCTGGCGGTTCCCTCATTACGAGAAGCAAAGCTACAGGGAACCAGGCAGAGGGCCTTCTCGGTAGTGGCACCCGCCTTGTGGAACGCCCTCCAATCAGATGTCAAAGTGATAAATAACTACCTTACATTCAGAAGACATCTTAAGGCAGCCCTGTTCAGGGAAGTTTTTAATCTGTGATATTTTAGTGTATTTCTGGTTTTTATGGAAGCCGCCCAGAGTGGCTGGGGAAACCCAGCCAGATGGGCGGGGTACAAATAATAAATTATTATTATTATTATTATTAACAAGTTTTGTTTGTTTGTTGGAGAAAAAAATTAACTCTTTTTATTTCTTTTGTTTAGTAATAGAATTCATAAAATAAGAAAAAGACGAATTTTAAGAATGAGAATATTTGAAGAGAAGCACTTTCTGCACTCCTGATTTTCAAGGAAAAATTTGCTGAGCCTAGGAAACAAAAAGTCATAAGCAACAGAGCCTCCGTGAAAACAACAGAGGATTCTTGAAGCCTAGAAATGCTACCTTGGACTCAGCAGATGTGAAAGGAAACATTTCACACTTTGCCAGGATGTGCTGTTGCCAAACTGTGAAGAACTGCATACATTGTACTTAAGCTGCTCTTTCTTCTATTGCCAATCATCTTTTCAGGGCTTGGAAGTAATATTTTCCTATCGTCTCTCACATGATTTTTTTATTTGCATGTATTCAGTGATTATGCACAAATATGTAATCTGCTTTGCCTATTTAAAGAGTCATCATCATCACAGTGGTGAATATTATGTAAATCAATTCTGCTTTCCCCCAGAATTATAATTGCTCACCTATTAATTTCATACATGGGTTAGTGTAATATGTTTGCACATAGTTTATGGGAAGCTATCTTCTATAAAGAAATTTTCACTGTTTATTAGTGAAATGAAAAAGAAGCTATTTATAACAAGGCCTTATGTTGTGTACATATATTGTCTTTGACATATCTGTGATTAGATATATTGCTTGTAAAGGACAAAATTACATAATTTATTTAGTATATTCTACTGTAAACTATAGTTTTATTGACAAAAAATAAAGTATTTTGTTCTCAAAACAAGTGTTGCAGATAATCCTGATGCTTATCTTCTTGAGCAAATCCCATAACTCACAAGAAGTATTTTCTTGACCCCTTATGTGTGACAATAGATGATGACGAAAAAGCAAGCCGGAACCCAAAGAGAAGCCCATTGAAAAAGACCTTGCTTCCCTCTACAGTGGTACCTCGGGTTAAGTACTTAATTCGTTCCAGAGGTCTGTTCTTAACCTGAAACTGTTCTTAACCTGAAGCACTACTTTAGCTAATGGGGCCTCCTGCTGCCGGCGCGCCGCCAGAGCATGATTTCTGTTCTCATCCTGAAGCAAAGTTCTTAACCTGAAGCACTATTTCTGGGTTAGCAGAGTCTGTAACCTGAAGCGTATGTAACCTGAAGCGTATGTAACCCAAGGTACCACTGTATTTTCAATTTTTGAGGGAAAAGAAAAAGGATCTTTTTTGTATTTTTAAGGGAATGTTTTTGTAGTTGTAGTTGTTGTTTGTGTTTCTTTGTGTTTCTTTGTTTGTTTTTTTAAAGGGAAGGAAGAAGGGGAAAACATTTTCTATTTTAATTTTAATTTTTTATTGGTTTTTTGTTTTTAAAAGAATTTTCTTTTTGAAAATAATAATATTCTTATATTACTATTTTCATCTCCACCTATTTTTAATACATAAATTCCCCCCTTCCCCCTCATATATTCTAACCTTTTCTAAAAAACAACACAAAACAACCCCCCTTTCCCCCCTAAGTCTTCAGTCCCTCTACTAAATTTCTATTACTACCTTTTTTAAAATACATCCATATATTACTTAAATCACACTCTCCACCCCCCCAAAAAGGGGGAACCTTTTTTGTTGTAGTTGTCCTCTTTTCTTCCAACTTCTTTTATTTCATCTCTATTTTACTTCCTCCTCCTCAGCATATAAATACTCTCCTTAAATCCCTTCCGGGACACTCAGCTCCTTTTTGCTTATTTTTCCTCATATTTCCCCCTACTTTTTACTCTCCACCCCCATTTTTGTTTTCTATCCCTTTTGGTTTTTTTTTAAAATCAACCCCCCCTTTTTAGCCATTGTCAGTTTGCTTTGAGGAGGGAGCCCTTTCTCCCCCCACCCCCTCTTTTAAAACAAGACCTCTTTCCCCATACCACCACCACTCCCACAGTTCCCTCTCTCTCCCCCCACCCCTCCGTTTTTTCTCTTCTTCTTCCCACCCTCCTATTCCTTCTCTTTCTCTCTCCCTCTCCCTTTCTCCATCCCCTCCCCCTCTCTCTTTAAAGTAAACACATACATTCATACATACACACACACATATCACTGTTCTACACTTTGCCCCCCTCATATTATAGCTAAAACTATCACTGCCATTTATTACCGCTGTTATTTACTATCTCTCCTTCTCTCTCTTTCCTCCTCTCTTTCTGTCTCTCCCACTTTTATTTTACTCCAATTTCCCCCTCCTTCCCTCCCCTTCTCCTCCCCCGTTTTGTTCTTTCTCTTCTTCCTCTTCTTCCTCCTTCTCCCCCCACCCTTTACATATAGCCGGTCTGTCTGGTTCTATTTCTGAACGCATCCCCAACCCCACCCTCCACCTTAACTGGACCCCAGTACCCCTTTTGTGTATATGCAACCCCTCCTAAACACACATTTCCCCTGGCCCCACTCCTCTGATCTCCACATCTCTGCCTGCTAACCCCCTCCCTCTATGTGAACTGTCTGTCTGATGGTCTATCCGCTTCTCTGCTTACCTGACCCCCCCTGCTTTGGCGGCACTGCTGAGGCGACTATGGAAACCCCAGAGAAGCTCTTAAAACACAGCCTAGAAGTAACACAAATGGCCACCTAATTTGAACGCTCTGTAAAAGCCACCAGTCAACAACGCCTGATCAGCTCAGCAACCCAACAACACCCAGGAACCACCACTGCTACAACTTCTAACCGCAACACGCCCTACTCCAACAGGACGCCAAATAGACCTCAAACCAAAACCATTAGGGAGATTGAGATGACACCAAACAGAGAGATGGCAAACAGTGCTGGCCCATCCCCAAAACCTGGACCCACTCCAAAATAGTCTCCATCCCAAAACCACTAAAAGACAACCTCAAAGTAGAATCATACCGCCCAAACTCATTAATAAACCAAGACTACAAGATATTCACATCAATCTTGGCCAACCGCCTAAAAATCTTCCTACACAAGTTAATAGCCTCAGACCAGACTGGCTTTGTCCCTGGCCGCAATATAACAGACCCCATCAGGAAACTACTGAAGCTGATCAATCACAGCAAGGCAACTAAACTCCCATTGACAATTATGTCCCTAGACACCCTCAAAGCCTTTGATTGCTTAGAGTGGAAATACATATTAGCAGTACTAACTAACATGAAATTTGGCCCCAACTTCCTACAAATCCTCAAACAAATATACTCCCAAGCCTCAGCAAAATGCAGAACTAACAATATGGATTCTAATACTATAGCTATCCAAAGAGGCATGAAACAAGGATGCCCACTGTCTCCCTTCTTATTTATCCTGGCTCTGGAACCCTTAGCAATCCGAATCCGAGCAGCCACAGACATCAAGGGAGTGGAAATAAAGGGCAGAACCTATAAATTAGGGCCCTTTGCAGACAACCTAATGGTCACAACACCAGACCCCATAAGCACAGCAACCTCCCTAATCAGAAAACTCAACACATTTGCAATGCTGTCGGGCCTACAGGTAAATTTTACAAAGTCAGAAGCTATGTGCTTCAACATCCCTCCTCACACCCAAAAAAGAACTCACTAAGGTCACCAAAAGAAAACTGTGCCACACCAAGTTCAGATACCTAGGGGTACAAATAACCAGAAACCTCAATAAATTGTACCTCCACAACTACAAGCTCCTGTGGTGACAAATTAACAAAGACCTAAAAAGATGGATTGATGTATGATATATTCACATGATATATTCTCTGTTTAGGGACGCGGGTGGCGCTGTGGGTAAAAGCCTCAGCGCCTAGGGCTTGCCGATCGAAAGGTCGGCGGTTCGAATCCCCGCGGCGGGGTGCGCTCCCGTTGTTCGGTCCCAGCGCCTGCCAACCTAGCAGTTCGAAAGCACCCTCGGGTGCAAGTAGATAAATAGGGACCGCTTTCTAGTGGGAAGGTAAACGGCGTTTCCGTGTGCAGCTCTGGCTCGCCAGAGCAGCGATGTCACGCTGGCCACGTGACCCGGAAGTGTCTTCGGACAGCGCTGGCCCCTGGCCTCTTGAGTGAGATGGGCGCACAACCCCAGAGTCTGGCAAGACTGGCCCGTATGGGCAGGGGTACCTTTACCTTTACCTTTAAAAAGATGGAACATGAATTTCACTCTCTCAGACAAAATAGCCATGCTCAAAATGATCATCCTCCCAAAACTAACCTACCTATTCCAAACCCTCCCAATCTGGATTCCCCCAACCCAACTCCACAGTTGGCAGAGAAAACTACACTCTTTTATCTTCTCACATAAAAAACCAAGAATAAGCCCCAAATACCTGCACCTCCCCACCTCAGAAGGAGGATGGGGAATCCCCAACACAGAAGCATATTACATTGCCAACCAAATATGCCATATAATCCCATATATACTAGAAGATGAGACAAAACAATGGGTACACCTAGAGAGGGACACAATTGAAAATACCTGCACCACAGCATACCCACTCCTCCCAAACAAACTAAAGAAAATTCCCACAACACTTAACAGGTACACACAGACCATGCTCAAAGCATGGAAAACACAAATAGGCAAACTATCCCCAGCCCCAGCCCCACTAATCCCCCTGGCGTACCACCCATTATTCCACCATGCAGCACAAAACCTCCAGATAAAAACCTGGCAAACCAAAGGCTTATATCGCCTAATAGACTTCTATAAAAATAACAAACCTTTGTCAACACAAGAAATACAAGACAAACTAGAAGACACCCAAATGCCCTGGTTAGCACAACACCAACTACATGTCCTCTTAAAACCCAACAGTAAAATCAGGGAATGTATGACATTTTAAATGTATGACATTTTAGTGTATTTTTGGCCCAGAGTGGCTGGGGAAACCCAGCCAGATGGGCGGGGTTATTATTATTATATAGTATAATATATAATATATAGTAATATATATATAATTGTTATTATTATAATTATAAAATCAGCAACAACTAGGCCCCTGACAACCTTCGAAAACCTCCTCCTAACAACAAAGGGAAACAGTAAAGGGACGGTATCCGCAATATACAAAATACTACTCCAAAATCTCACAAACCCCCTAGACGCAATCAAAAAACAATGGGAGAATGACATAGGCTATGAGATTATCCCCACTCAGTGGACCAGAATGCGGTCTAAACCCCCCTTTAAATCCATATCAACGAAAAGAACTCACTCTGAAACTCACCTGCAGATGGTACCTAACACCAAGAAAACTAGCGCTCATACGCCCAGGAACCTCACCAAAATGCTGGAGAGGGTGCGCCTCCACAGACACATACCTCCACATGTGGTGGGAGTGCCCCAAAATCCAACTATTCTGGACAACAGCCATACGAGAAATATGTAAAATAACTAAGCACGTATTAGACATCACCCCAGAACTGGCCCTACTAAACATCTTCCAAGACAACAATGGCCTCTTACACCACAAAGAACTCATAACTCACCTACTTTCAGCAGCCAGAAACACCATAACCAGACACTGGAGAGACCTGTCAGGAGGAAGCATGGACCAAGTAGTATGGGAAACAGCCCTACTAGAAAAATTAACCAATAAACTGAAACTGACACGGAGACAAATAGAAGACGCCTTTACCCTATATGGCTCCCCTTTATCACATACACAGCCCAACAAGACAATCCACCAACAGCATACAAATCAATATGGCTAACCTGATCCCAAACACCCACCCACCCCACTCACACATGAAAACAAAGATCCCCACAGCCAACCCCAAACAGCCCCACCCTGGGCCAAGCCCAACCTCTCACCACCCAAGGAAGACAAGTGAACAGCAGAGAACCGGCACCAGCAACGCTGACACCAAACCCCACATACATTAAGCAAAATAGAAACATCGCCACCCGACCCCCCCCCCCATGTCTCAACAAATGAAACTGATTTGTAAAAATGTTACACGGAAAAAATATGAGAGACATTACACATACTTCTGTAAAACAAGAAAATCTTTAATAATACTAAAAAGACAATAGATGATGACCACATTGGACTGGAACCAGCTGCCCACAGACATGGAGAGGAGGGCGGGAAGGATAGCTTGGGAAACCAAACCTTAATGTCTGCAGGTGGTAATTTGCATCTAATGTTTTTTTGATTAGAAAATTGTCTCAAAGAAATTAGAAGAGAGCGAACGGCCTCTAAGGGGTTGCTTTTGCCCCACCCGCCCCCATTTTCTTTCTTCCCGTAAGTTTTGGCTGTCACTGTGTGCCACACGTCGATAAAAGAGCAAAAAGCACAGCCCCCCCTCAAGGCAAGGACCTTTCTCTCCTCCCCTGCGGCACTTGGAGGCTGTTCTGCTCCCGATTCCCTGGCCTAGGATCGGGGGGGGGGGGGCAGCCAGGATCGGGCCATTTCTCGAG
Organism: Podarcis melisellensis; assembly: GCF_964234715.1. NCBI lineage: Eukaryota > Metazoa > Chordata > Lepidosauria > Squamata > Lacertidae > Podarcis > Podarcis melisellensis. The sequence continues at coordinate 964,761 of NC_138543.1, forward strand.
AGAGCTGGCCCTGGAGAGGCTGCGGGCGAGAGGAAGGGGGCAGCAGAGCCGCGCCGCGCCCCAGCCTGAGTCTCCTGCGCGCCGCCTTAGGATCTCATGTGGCGGCTCTTCTCCCGGGCGGCGGCCCGGGGCTGGCGGGGAGGCGCCGGCGGGCGCTGGAAGGAGCAGGAGGAGGCCGCGGCGGTGGCGGCGCCTCCTTTCCGGAGAAGCGGCTGCGGCCTCGCGCTCCTCGTGGGCCGGCCGGTGAGTGCTGGGCCTCGGCCTGGGAGGGAAGGGGCGACGCCGGGGAGCGGCGCAGGGCCTCCGGCCAGCCCGGCCCGCGGAGCTTCTCCCTCGCGCCCGGCCTCGGTCTCTCGTGGCGGGAGGAGCCGCCTGGGCCGCTCCCGGCGGGGCTCGGGAGGCCTTCTGGGCCCGGCGGCCTCGGCAGCCCTCGCCTTGGGCCCAGAAACGGCGCCGGGACCCTCCGCTGGCAGGCTGCGGGGAGCCGGGAAAGGGCAGGCCGGCCGCTGGCGGTGTGTTGGGGGGGGCGCTTCTCTTGAAGCAGAGAGGGGAGGGAGGGAAGAGGGCAGGAAAGATGGGTCGAGGGAGCGGGCCTTCAAAATGGAAAAGACTCGCTAAGATAGCAGGCAAAAGAGTCCAGCCGTGCGAAGGTTTGCGTGGCCCTCTGCCCTGCACACTGGATAGAGATCTTGCTAAACAAAGGGGCGAATACATGGACAAAGCTGGAAATGAACTCCGATAGAAAAGTTGGGAGAAGGAATGTGCTTGCTTCTGGAAGGAACAGCATGGCCTAAGGACTTGAAATACAAATGATGCTACTCCTGGTCAGAGGACTTGGCGCATATATATGTATATATGTTTACTTATAATAATAAGTAATTATTATGTATTATTAAAGCATTTATAATCCAGCTTTCATCCGAGGTTCCCATGGCAGAAATATACACAATCCTAACCACAAAATAAAACAGTGTAAAACAAAATGTAGCAGAATCCCCTTAGGGAGGACACAACCCTGAAAGTTGTGCTGCTTGCACTTAGCCTTCTGCTGAAGAACATGATTTTCCACAAAAGTACTTAAAACTTATTTCTTCACAGGATGTGCAGCCACATTGTTTATATGGCGTTCTCAAAGTCAAAGCCAAGAGTGCTCAACTTCAATGCATAAGAAGTGCAGGAACTCGAATTGACAAAAGGTACGTTGTATCTAGAATTGGCCACCTGGGAACTTCCCAAACAGAGATCAATATTGAGGACAGAAACAGTCACCTCAGAAGAATGAAACCATCGAAACCAAAGCCATGTGCATGGGATCTGCGTAAAAGCTGAATCATTTTAAGTGAATAATAGTGTCATTACATATGCAACAAATTTATCTTAAAATGCCACAGCGTCCAGCACTTTCACACGTGACCAGACCTTTGTTTTCTTCTTTTGTAGCCGAATGCCTTGTTTACTCTCAGTATGGTGGAGACAGGCTTGTTTAACTAATTAATGTAGCAAGAGAATGGATGAGCTGCAAGCTTTCAGTTCCTCCAGATAACCTTTACTAGAACAGTCGCATCAGCCCACTTCTTAACTTTAGTCAATAAAACATGTAAACACCAAGAGGGAGAAATATCAGTAGCCACTAGCCGTGTAAAGAGAGTAAGCGCTCTCTGATTAAGAGGTGAAGAGGATCCATTTCCAAGTTCTCCAACACTCATTGTGTTGCCAACTTATGGGTGGTTCTTGCATTTGGAAAGTGCCACTCCCTATTCCCTACATCCCAAGCATTCCTGATGTGGGAATAGGCAGGTTGTGGTTGTCTTCCACATGGTCTTGCTTGTTCACATGTTACCAGAGCAGACTGGGATGGAGCCACAATTTAGACAAAACCATGGGACATGCATATTGTGGAAAGTGGGCTTAGGCCTCAAACAGGTGTCCAGGTAGCCTAACTGCACATCTTTAGCGTGCAAACCACTGGAAAACTACACAAGCTTTACTAAAATGAATGGAAACGTCCATTAGTACTTTTGCTATGAAAATATCGTAAGAATAAAGAGGGGAAGGGTTCTTTCAAATTAAGCCAGATGTCATCTAGGGCTGGGCAATATCTGATTTTCAACATCATGATAGATCACCAGCTAATCATCATGATATGCTGCTATATCTTGATGTCTGAAATAAGGAAGGATGGCTGGGCTATGGAGGGAGGGATGCTTTTTGCTGCGTGATCTCTGTGCTGTTTCTTAAAGCTCTGGGTGGTCCTTACCGGTGATGTCTGCCTCCTGGCACTGTTCTGCCATTGGGAAGCAACCGGAGAGGAAAAGCAGGGAGTGGGACTCCATGGTTCAGGGGCAGCACCAAGGCTGGCACTGTTCTAGAATCATAGAATCATAGAGTTGGAAGAGACCACAAGGGCCATCGAGTCCAACCCCCTGCCAAGCAGGAAACACCATCAGAGCACTCCTGACATATGGTTGTCAAGCCTCTGCTTAAAGACCTCCAAAGAAGGAGACTCCACCACACTCCTTGGCAGCAAATTCCACTGCCAAACAGCTCTTACTGTCAGGAAGTTGTTCCTAATGTTTAGGTGGAATCTTCTTTCTTGTAGTTTGGAACCATTGCTCCGTGTCCGCTTCTCTGGAGCAGCAGAAAACACTGTCAGTGGAGGGAACGGGGAGGGAAAATCGAGCCCAAAGGCTAGCCAGCCAGAGGGAGCCAGCTATGACAGAACCAGTGTCCAAATGGCAGTGAAGCCTGCTGTCACGTTTGGTAACAAATTCTCAAGAGAGGGCCAAACATATAGAAAAGAAACAAAAACAGACAAGACAGACAAATCAATGTCTAAATGTATGCAAATGTAATCAATTAATTGACTAACAGTGCAAACCTAACTGTATCTATTCAAAAGTAAGTCATAATAAATTCAGTGGGCTTACTTCCAGAGAAGTGGGGTCAGAATTGTAGCCTAAAGTTCCTTAATCAGAGGACTGTCTAATGAATGGAAGTTGCAGTGAATGGTGAATTAAGGTTCAGCCGAATAAAATTTCTGGGCTATACATACCTAATTTTTCTTTTTTATTGCAACTTCAGAAATGGTTGCTACACTAGTATGTGTCGGTAACAAACATCCTCAAGTTACTGTGTTCTTTTTTGGGATTTCTTGTTTTGCACTGATAATATTTTGATTTAATGGTATAAAATTTGAGTAACTCTTTCTTTACCTGACTTTTACAGCTCAATAGATGAAACTATGTATGAAAAACTTGCTGAAGAAACCCTGGAGTCATTAACAGATTTCTTTGAGGAGCTGGCAGACAAGCCCTTTACTCCTCAAGATTATGATGTCTCATTTTCGGTATAGTATTTTATTTTATACTATAGTATTTTATTTTATGAAGAAAGTAGGAAAAACCACTGGGCCGGTAAGATACAATCTAGATCAAATCCCTTATGAATACACAGTGGAAGTGAGGAACAGGTTTAAGGATTTAGATTTGGTGGACAGAGTGCCTGAAGAACTATGGATGGAGGCTCACAACATTATACAGGAGGTAGCAACGAAAACCATCCCCATGAAAAGGAAATGCAAGAAAGCAAAGTTGCTGTCCAACGAGGCCTTACAAATAGCGGGGGAGAGAAGGCAAGCAAAATGTGAGGGAGATAGTGAAAGAAACAGGAAATTGAATGCCGATTTCCAAAAAATAGCAAGGAGAGACAAGAAGGCCTTCTTAAACGAGCAATGCAAAGAAATAGAGGAAAACAACAGAATGGGAAGAACCAGAGATGTCTTCAATAAAATTGGAGATATGAAAGGAACATTTTGTACAAAGATTACCATAATAAAGGACAAAAGTGGTAAGGACCTAACAGAAGCAGAAGACATCAAGAACAGGTGGCAAGAATACAAAGAGGAATTATACCAGAAAGATATGGATGTCTCGTACACCCCAGGTAGTGTGGTTGCTGACCTTGAGCCAGACATCCTGGAGAGTGAAGTCAAATGGGCCTTAGAAAGTACTGCTAATAACAAGGCCAGTGGAAGTGATCGTATTCCAGCTGAACTATTTAAAATTTTAAAAGATGATGCTGTTAAGGTGCTACACTCAATATGCCAGCAAGTTTGGAAAACTCAGCAGTGGCCAGAGGATTGGAGAAGATCAGTCTACATCCCAATCCCAAAGAAGGGAAGTGCCAAAGAATGCTTCAACTACTGCACAATTGTGCTCATTTCACAAGCTAGCAAAGTTATGCTTAAAATTCTACAAGGTAGGCTCAAGCAGTATGTGGACCCAGAAGTGCAAGCTGCATTTAGAAGAGGCAGAGGAACCAGAGACCAAATTGCAAACATGCGCTGGATTATGGAGAAAGCTAGAGAGTTCCAGAAAGACATCTACTTCTGCTTCATTGACTATGCAAAAGCCTTTGATTGTGTCGACCACAGCAAACTGTGGCAAGTTCTTAAAGAAATGGGAGTGCCTGATCACCTCATTTGTCTTCTGAGAAATCTCTGTGTGGGACAAGAATCTACAGTTTGAACTGGATATGGAACAACTGATTGGTTCAAAGTTGAGAAAGGAGTACAACAAGGCTGTATATTGTCTCCCTGCTTATCTAACTTATATGCAGAATTCATCATGTGAAAGCCTGGGCTGGATGAATCCCTAGCCGGAATTAAGATTGCCGGAAGAAATATCAACAACCTCAGATATGCAGATGACACAACTTTCTTATGGCAGAAAGTGAGGCGGAATTAAAGAACCTTTTAATGAGGGTGAAAGAGGAGAGTGCAAAATATGGTCTGAAGCTCAACATCAAAAAAATGAAGATCATGGCCACTGGTCCCATCACCTCCTGGCAAATAGAAGGGAAAGAAATGGAGGCAGCGATTTTACTTTCTTGGGCTCCATGATCACTGCAGATGGTGACAGCAGTCACGAAATTAAAAGACGCCTGCTTCTTGGGAGAAAAGCCATGACAAACCTAGACAGCATCTTAAAAAGCAGAGACATCACCTTACCAACAGAGGTCCGTATAGTTAAAGCTACAGTGATGCCTCGCAAGACGAAAAGAATCCGTTCCGCAAGTCTCTTCGTCTTGCGGTTTTTTCGTCTTGCGAAGCAAGCCCATTAGCGACTTAGCAGATTAGCGGGCTTAGCGTATCAGTTGATTAGCGGCTTAGTGGATCAGCTGATTAGCGGCTTAGCGGATCAGCTGATAAGCGGCTTAGCGGATCAGCTGATTAGCGGCTTAGCGGATCAGCTGATAAGCGGCTTAGCGGCTTGGGAAAAGGGGGGCGGGGAGGAAAAAACCCTGCAGGAACTCGCAAGACATTTTCGTCTTGCGAAGCAAGCCCATAGGAAATTTGTTTTGCGAAGCACCTCCAAAACGGAAAACCCTTTCGTCTAGCGGGTTTTCCGTCTTGCGAGGCATTCATCTTGCGGGGCACCACTGTATGGTTTTCTTAGTAGTGATGAATGGAAGTGAGAGCTGGACCATAAAGAAGGCTGATCACCGAAGAATTGATACTTTGAATAATGGTGCTGGAGGAGACTCTTTTTTTTAAAAAAAAAAGATATTTATTAAAATTTTCAATATTAATACAATAAAAATCAAAAAGAAAAAAGAAAAAATAACAAAAATACAAAAATAAAAATAATTAAAAACACACAAAGTTTCCATTACTTATTTTCCATTGACTTATTTCCCAGTCCTCCTCGTACCTCCCTTTTTTGTATTCCAATTCAGATTATTAGTTCAGCAAATCCTTATCAATAAATTTAACCTGCTTCTAGACCTTTTTTTCCATATTCTCTTAAAACATTACAGCTGGGAACCACTTAATTTCTATCCGACATCGTTCTAACATTCATTAATTTTGCAATATTTCTGTAAATAGTCTTTAAATTTCTTCCAATCTTCTTCCGCCGACTCTTCTCCCTGGTCTCGGATTCTGCCAGTCATTTCTGCCATATAGTCCATCACCTTCATCTGCCATTCTTCCAGAGTGGGTAGATCCTGTGTCTTCCAGTACTTTGCAATGAGTATTCTTGCTGCTGTTGTAGCATACATAAAGAAAGTTCTGTCCTTCTTTGGCACCGATTTGCTGACCATGCCCAGGAGGAAGGCTTCTGGTTTCTTCAGGAAGGTATATTTAAATACCTTTTTCATTTCGTTATAAATCATTTCCCAGAAAGCCTTAATCCTTGGGCACGTCCACCAAAGGTGAAAGAATGTACCTTCATTTTCTTTGCATTTCCAACATTTGTTATCGGGCAATTGATAAATTGTTGCAAGCTTGACTGGGGTCATGTACCACCTGTAAATCATAATATTTCATAATATTCTCTCTTAAGGCATTACATGCCGTAAACTTCATACCTGTGGTCCATAACTGTTCCCAGTCAGCAAACATAATGTTATGTCCAACATCTTGTGCCCATTTAATCATAGCAGATTTCACCGTTTCATCCTGAGTATTCCATTTCAATAGCAAGTTATACATCTTTGACAAAATCTTAGTTTTAGGTTCTAACAGCTCTGTTTCTAATTTTGATTTTTCCACCTGGAAGCCAATTTTCTTGTCCAAATTATATGCCTCCATTATCTGGTAATAATGAAGCCAATCTTGCACTTTGTTTTTTAATTTCTCAAAACTCTGCAGTTTCAATCTATCTCCTTGTTCCAAAATTTCCCAATATTTCGGCCATTTGGCCTCCATATTGAGCTTTTTCTGAGCTTTTGCTTCCATTGGTGACAACCACCTTGGTGCTGGAGGAGACTCTTGAGAGTCCCATGGACTGCAAGAAGATCAAACGTATCCATTCTGAAGGAAAACAGCCCTGAGTGCTCACTGGAAGGACAGATCGTGAAGCTGAGACTCCCATAGTTTGGCCACCTCATGAGAAGAGAAGATTCCCCGGAAAAGACCCTGATGTTGAGAAAGATGGAGGGCACAAGGAGAAGGAGACGACAGAGGACGAGATGGTGGGACAGTGTTCTCGAAGCTGCTAACATGAGTTTGACCAAACTGTGGAAGGCGGTGGAGGACAGGGGTGCCTGGCATGCTCTGGTCCAGGGGGTCACGAAGAGGCGGACATGACTAAACGTCTAAACAACAACAATTTTATTTTATTTATTTTTACAGCCATTCTTAAACAGTCCAGGGTCGAAAAACAACTTCTCAGCTGGTCCTTGATGCAATATCCCAAAGCTCCCTCTAGGGGAATTTAAGTTTCTTTTCACTCCTTTCAGCACAGACCCAAAGGTCCCGCACGTTAGATTGTAACAGTCCTTCTTTCATTTAAAATACAAGCTTGTAGCAAATGTACACATTGGAAACAAAGTCCTCTTTTTGTATCTTGACAGCTAACTTGACTTGTTCTATTCCTCATCAGCGGGCTCTCACGGACCACTCCCGGGTCCGGGGGGGGGGCGGCACATCAAATCCCAAATTTTATTCTTCCCCTGCAGGCTCCCCTGCTTCCAAGAAAATTTTCTGATAGTCTCAATCAGTAGAATTAAAGTCCTTTACAAAAAAAAAAAACTCCACGACCTTAGTTGACAGGTTGTTTGCTTTAGATTATTTACAGAAAGGGGAGGCGGACTTCCTGCTTGTACCTTCCCCGATCGGTGCCAAATTTAAAGATATTTTAAGAATCCAATTTCTGTACTACTCACGGGTTGTTGTTTGAAATTCAAATGTCCACAGAAAAAAGTCAGCGCTCTCCGGCAACGGCTGTGCAGCTTCACTCCGCGAAAATAGCAGTCGATTCGAAACACCGCGCCACTCACCCCGCGTCACTTCGGAAGCCCTGAAAAGGGGTTTCCCTGTGAGTAGGGGGCGGCGCTCCTGGTGTCAGCCGAATCCCACGTTCCCAGGCTTCCTCCGCCTGGGATTTTTAAAGGGTCTCCGCCTTCGCCGCTGCGGCAAGACCCGATTTTTGCGGAGCAGGTTCCTCTGAGTCAGAGGAAATCTGCCATTGCCGATGGCGCTAACCCGGAAGTCTCCAAGTCTAGAAAGCTTTCACTTGACATTGAAGTAGTTTACCATTTTGTTTATTTTATAAAGACATTTCCAAGCTACTGTTTGGCCCTAAAAAGGACTTCAGTAACAGCTCAAGGTAAAATCAATTTAAGGACAGTAAAACCCAGAACAAGATAAAACAGTCAGCGTAGTCGACAAGGGAGACCATGCCCAGTCATACTAAACACTTGGTGTAGTCTAAACAAAGTCTGAGCTTAAAAGGAAGGCAGGCAGCCAAGCCAAATTTAACCATGTAAGATTGTGTAAGGATAATAAGTGTGGGGATTTAATATCTGAATTACTCTTAATTATTATCTCAGGAGCCTTTCTTTTTTAGAGTGGTGCAGGTTCAGTCAAGAACTGTGGAAGCAGGGCCCATGCTTTTCAAAATTTAATTGCATTGCACATTTGGGGACACATTCTTGAGGCAACCTCCTAGGACTCAGTTCACCAGCTGCAGTCCTATCTGCTGCCCCTTCCTCTTCTTAGCTGGAGTGGAGGCCTTCCTGCTTCAGAGCTCATGCCTGTCAACACCTGACACAGGAAAGAAAAGGGCAACAGACAGGGCAGAGAGTAAAGTCCAAAAGGCCATGTACCTAACAAGCTTAGACCATTTGCTGTGAATTTCCAAATTTCTAAAATGTTAACACTTGGAACTAAGAAAATGAACCATGAAAACATTGCAGTTGGTCTCCCAAATAACATGGTGAAAAACACAAAGGAATGCCAATCGAATGCTCCTGGGAGCTTAATGAATAGAAAATCCCTTAGACAATGCTGTGCAATATAGACATGCAGCCTGAAAGAAATCCCTGCATTTCTGAATAAGAACATTCCAGAGATAAAATTTGGTGACTGGACACTTCATCAAAAGTATAAAGCTGTAGGTTTGAGACACACACACTCGTTGCCAATCCCCTACAGCCGGGACTTGGAACTAAGAAAATGAACCATGAAAACATTGCAGTTGGTCTCCCAAATAACATGGTGAAAAACACAAAGGAATGCCAATCGAATGCTCCTGGGAGCTTAATGAATAGAAAATCCCTTAGACAATGCTGTGCAATATAGACATGCAGCCTGAAAGAAATCCCTGCATTTCTGAATAAGAACATTCCAGAGATAAAATTTGGTGACTGGACACTTCATCAAAAGTATAAAGCTGTAGGTTTGAGACACACACACTCGTTGCCAATCCCCTACAGCCGGGCTGGGGCCCAAGGGCACTCTTCAGGTTTCTCTCTGTGGCCCTTGGGACTTTTCCCAGGCCACCCCACCCTCCCTGCTCAGGCACCCTGCCTTTTCCCCAGCCACAGCCTTGAGTGTGTTGGCCTGGCTAACGTGTCCTAATGTCTCTTGGCTGCCAGGGTGGAGGGTGGGGCGTATAGAAACGAGCCTGGTGTACAAAGGCTGAACTACCTTCGTTTCTTTGCCAGTTTCTGTCTTTGGCCCACTTCCCATAGGAATAAGATCCCTGAAAGAGGGTGCCATTGGGGAAACTGCCATCTGAAAAAGGTGCCATATTCCTGCGCTTCTGTTTTTGTTTTGTTTTTAAGTCATTAAAATTTACCTACACACAGTTTTCCACCTCTGAATTATTTGTTTCAGTCCAACTGGAAACAAAGAATGTGAATCAAGTTGGTTTCTAGAGAAAAACCAGGCAATCCATTTGCAGTATCGTTTGGTCATCCTATGGAACGTTATGTTATTCATACTCATATACCGGTATATAGAGAGGGGAGGAGATATAGATACCCCCCCCCCAATCCTTATTCTTGAGAGTATGGCTTTACAGCACAGAAAAATGTAGAAATGCAAAATTCAGTTTGGATGAGAAGTAATAATAGTTTATTTGCACTTATTTGAAAAAATAGGTTATTTAATCATTTTTGCTCTCATGTTTTAGTTGTGAAATCCTAATCAATTATTACATGCCAGACCCTGAGATTTCTGCTTATATAAATATATTGCAAGTTCTTACAGATAGCTTGTTTTGTTTTGTTTTGTTTTCTCTCCCCGCTCCCAATTTATTCTGTAGACTGGAGTATTAACAGTTAAATTGGGTGGAAGCATGGGAACATATGTGATCAACAAACAGACACCAAACAAACAGATATGGCTGTCCTCTCCAAGCAGGTAAGCAAATGTCTGTTTGTTAGAATGTTCTAGAAATTTTACAATTGAACTAAAAGATCTCCTACCTCAGCTTTATTAGTTGCATGCACTTTGGAGACTCAGAATGGCTTGTATGGATTTCCCAGGCAGTCAATATCAGGTGCTAGTCAGGCTGACAACTGCTTCGGTGATACAGTATGTGATTATTTTTCCCCACAGCCCCTGGAACTATTTGTATGACTTTCTCTATTTTGCAGTGCTAGTCATTGAACTTAGGCTTTTGGTCAGTGAGTGACACCCTCTGATGCACCGTCCATTGGGAGCACTGATCCTGCACTGCGTCTCTGGAATGCTGAGCTGACAGATACCATATTGTTGTGCAGTGAAGAGCAGACAATGTTTTAAATGAATAAATAAAATTTTAAAACATACCTAAGCCAGTGTTAGGATGTGGAAAATTAGAGTATTTACTTTCTAGTATGTTACAGAAAACGACAACACAATTTTCTGACTACTGTTTAATAAAGTGAGGCTAATTCAGGTGGGCCATCGTGAGGATTGGACCATCAGGAATGAATGAAACCTAAAGCAAGTGTCGCGTTTTAGCACAGAGCTCCTGTGGTGGCTGTGGGGTGTCAGGAGAAGCAGGGAAGGCACCAAGGCCTTTTGGACCAGCAGAATAGCTAACTCTCCTACGGTCAGGAGCTGTCAGGGGGCTGAATTTTTTCATCTCTAGCTACTGCCACAGTCAGGACTGCCCCAGAACTTTAGTGGCATGTATGTTAAAGTTGTGAAGCCAACTCCAACCTTTTAGAAATAGATTGATTTTTCTTTGCCCTAATTCACCTCATGCCAACCAGTTGGCTTTCAATTACACCATAGATCATACTGTGTGATAACTTAATGCAAATAGCTGTGGGAGTTCCAAGTACCCATTTCCAGCATGCACACCCTTCCTTCTGTCATATTTGGTTGATATTTAAATGTTGTTGTTGTTAATTGAATTTATATACTGCCCTATACCAGGAGGTCTCAGGGCAGTTCACACAACAAAATCATAATACAAAACCACAATATATATAATCAAAATAAAAACAACAACCCAATAGCACCCCCCCCCCAAAAGGGCATAGGATGTCATGTTCTCAGTCATGTTCTTGTTTGTTCTTTCACAGTGGCCCGAAGCGTTATGACTGGACTGGAAAAAACTGGGTTTATTCTCATGATGGAATCTCTCTTCATGAACTACTTGCAATGGAATTTTCTGTTGCATTAGAAACCAAATTAGACTTATCAGCTCTAGCACATGCTGGAAGAAAACATTCTTGATAATATCTATCGCAAAGAATTCAAAGACTTTGAACTTTGACACATAGTCTTCCCCTTTTTTGTAAATGTGTTAATCCAATTTTAAATTCTGCAGGATGTCTGTAAACTCACTTTTACTCTGCAACAATGTGAAAACAATTCCCACCCCGCTGCCGCCTGGTTTCTTAATGTGTTCAGGTATTTTCCATCCTCGTTTGGATTGCAGACACAGTCATTGCTGCCCAGTCCTATTGAAGACAACTATTGTACAGTACTAAGCTCTCTCTTGGCTGCATTCAGGTCTTTTTCTAAACTGCATTATTCTCCATTACTAAAGATTTAAACCACATTGATAATGCTGAAAACCATTTCTGCAAAGTGGTAGTATACTTGTAGGATTGCAACATTTATATTAGGCTTGCCAGCCCAGTGGAATACCTGTAAGAGTAGAATACCTGTTCTTTTTTCTTTTCTTTTTTTGTCAATAATTTTTAGTAGTTTTCAATTACAAAACTCCAAAGCAAACCTCATGATCTGCATATCAAATCGTAATCACAATCAAATAACAAATTATATAATTTGAATGGCCTCCCACTTGCTGGATTACAGGTTCAGTAATTCTTTTTTCCCTGCTTCCAAAGTCATTTATTCTAGTTGTATTCCAATCTTAATCATAGTCCCTTGTTCAACAGCTGCAGTTTGTGACTTTCATTCGTATTAACATATTCAGTAATTTATTAATCCACAAGTGAATATCTATATCCCTTCGTCCTGCATGCAATAATTATTTGTTCATTTTTTTTCTTCGCAAAAAGTTCTGTGTTCATCCAGTCATTCTCTCAATTATGATTACAATATATGTGCTTCAGCCTGGGGAAAGAATTAACTGGAACCCCGCCAGAGCTCTAACGGGTCTCCAATTTCCCTTTCTTTGTCCATACAGATAAAGATGGCACCCTGCCAAAGTCTTGGTGCATCTCCAAAATCCAATTTCTCTTACATTTCAAAATAACAACCTTCTCTTCTCACCAAATACTGTATTGGCCTGAATATAAGCCTCACTTTCCCCCCAAATTCCGACCGTAAAAATTACAAGTGTGGCTTATATTTGCAACCTTACAGTATGCAGCCAGGAGCGTGGGGCAAACAGCGTCAGGAGCGCAGGAAAGCAGTGCCCGCCCTGTGTGTAATCCCCATCCTCTCCCTGAAGGCCAGGGAGAGAGCCAGGAAGGGGAAAGGCCGCTGGCAACGCAGTGCAGCTCCCCCCTCCCCCGCCACCAGTATGCAGCCAGGAGCAGCGAGGAATGGAATGGCTTATATTCAGGTATTTTTTCTTTTCCCCCTTCCAATTTTAAAGGTGCAGCTTCTATTCAGGCCAATATGGTAGTTGGCTCAGACCAGCTTGTTAGTTCCATATCCATTTAAGATACTTTTCTTTGTTTTATTTTCCTTACATGCAGGTCTCTCTCTCTCTCTCTCTCTCTCTCTCTCTCTCTCTCTCTCTCTCTCTCTCTCTCTCTCTCTCTCTCTCTCTCTCTTTGGTACTCCATAATATAATTTAGTCCGCTTTTATCTTCCCTTGTTTTCTTAAATTTTTAAATTGACTTCTGGGGAGTTTACCAAGTCATTTGTATAAAGAAAATATAAGGAATCCATTTTTAGGCTCCACCCCCACATACTGTTTTCACACTGAATGAAGTCTTCCTTCAGATTCAAATCTTAACGACCTCGCAGCTGTATCATTTCAGCAATTTGTAATCTTGTCCCGACTCCTCCAGCAAGCATCTGTACATTAATATTAATTAATCTTTTAATGAACAGAAGAACTTCTGCTTCTTAATGGCGTAATGGAGGGTTACCAATAGGCAAAGTGCTTTTTGCACTCAGCGTCTCCCTGCTCCCACATTCCTTGTCGGAGCGAAAGGTATCGAGAAGATCTGCGAGTGAAGCCCATTCCCCCTGGGCCCTGGAGGGAACTTAGAAGGACAGTTACCATTAATCCTTGTTTACCTTCGCTAACGATCTCCCATTGTCGTAGGAGCGGCATCCATTAAGGCAGACTGGCACCGGAAGCCGAGTAGAATACCTGTTTTGGAATACTGGTGTCAGCCGCTACTGCAGTAGTGGGCGCAGGTGATTGGCCGACTGAAGAAGCAAGCCCAGTCCATCGTGTTATGTCCCACCACATAGCTGGGCAATAACCTATCCGTGGACTTGGATTTGGTCCCTCCAATAGCATTCCTGAAAGTGAATTTGTCAGTAGGGGTTTAGTTCCAACTGAAGCATAATATCTGCCTGGCTATTTCACATACAGAAGCATTAAAAGTTGAGTCTTTGTTACTTTCCTAGGAATTAGTGGATTAACACTTAAACACTTGTCAGAATGGTGGGTTTAGCAGTGTAAAAGGTAAGGTAAAGGACCCCTGGACGGTTAAGTTCAGTCAAAATCAACTATGAGGTGTGGCGCTCGTCTCCCCTTTCCAGCCGAGGATGCCAGCGTTTGTTCGCGACTTTTCCAGGTCATGTGGCCAGCAGGACTAGATTGCTACTGGCGCAGGTCCTGCTACGTTGGCAGGAGCTAGGACAAAGCAAAGGGAGCTCCCCCTGTCGCACGGATTTGAACTGCCAGCCTTATGATTGGCAAGCCCAAGCAGCTCTCCCTCTCTGCGCAGCGCCCCTTCCATTTCTCCTCCCGCTTCACTGAAGGAGTGCTGCACAGAGAGGGAGAGCTGGGCAGCGCCTCTCCTGGCTTCAGCGAAAGCAACGCGAAGCCTCCGGAGTGCAGCTTGGATTTTCAGAAGACATTTGGCAGCTCTGGCTAGTCACAACTCTCAGTCTGAAAATGGAACTATGCTTCTGACTATTTATACAGATTATGAACTATGCCAATTCTGCTGTTCTCTAGAATGGTCTCTCCAAGCATGCACTGGAAGAACCAGTGAGAATAGTTTTTAAAAATAAACTTTTGATGGACAGGTCTGGCCATTAATCACTGAATTATTTTCTTGGAGCACTCCAACCACAGAAATTTGGAGGGGTTATAAACTATTTTTCACATGAATCTGTTCTCTTCCCCTGTGCAAGTCAATGGAGATCTCCATTCTACCTCCCAAAATGCTGAAGCTCACATCCCCAAGTGACTCTTGGAATAAGAGGGCCCTTAGCACAGGGTGTGTGTTGTGTGGGTGACATTTAGCCAATCTTTCCTGGCGCTCAATGGTATTTTCCCCACCACCCTCTTTCTCCTTTGCAAGGCTTGTGGAGACCTCTCCCAGGAGATGAGGCTGTATCACCCAAACTACATTGGTGAAAGAAGTCTCTCCCCCCCCCCCCCCCGCAAAGCTTGGGTTGAAAAGGTAATTGCTAGAGAGTGATATTTTCCTCACCACATTGTTTCCTGGGGCTCCATGCTCTTCCCCCTCCCCCACCATTCCTATTGTATCCCTTACACTGGCAAAGCCCTCCCCTGTGGGAGATACTGCAGTAATGAGTCTGACATTTGGTACACTTCATCCCCTCAGAAGGAGGGCTATGCCTGCAAATAGCATCCAATTCTGACAAAATGGGAAATTAAAAGACTTGTCATTTGTATAACAAGCAAACTTTAAAGCTGCCCTGCACAAAAAATCTGGGTGTATCTGCCTTCAACCATTTGATACGCAAAATTTATGAGGGAAGTGGCTATGATTGCAAATTTCATTCACTTCTATAACAAGAAAAAAGTTAAAGCCATTTTTAGATTCCCCATTATAGTGAAATGGATAAAAATGACCTTAATTTTTAATAGCTCTAATTTTTGTCCCAAATAACAAGTAGAAATGCCTGTCCCTGTTGTGTGGAAGAGCATTTATGTTGAGATAAGAAAGGTGCCCACAATCTGCACTTTCCAGAAGCAATCAAAAGCATTTTTTTACAACAACTAGAAAAATTGGTCTCTACTTTACCAGGACTTTAGTCTTGTTTAACATACATTTGATGTTTTCATGTTTTTAACTTTTTAACTGTAAATCGCCTTGAGACAGATCATTATTAAGCAGTAGTAAGCTTGCCAAAACTACAGCTATGAGTCAAATCTTGTGGCCACAAGACTATCACTGGACTATCACTGGTTGTCAGTGATTCAAGCTGGAACTCTGACTTACACCATCCAGGTCTTATATTCACTACAGTGGTACTTCGGGTTACATACGCTTCAGGTTACAGACTCCACTGACCCAGAAATATTACCTCAGGTTAAGAACTTTGCTTCAGGATGAGAACAGAAATTGTGCTCCGGCGGCGCGGCAGCAGCAGGAGGCCCCATTAGTTACAGTGGTGTTTCAGGTTAAGAACGGACCTCAGGACAAATTAAGTTCTTAACCCGAGGTACCACTGCAGTTGTTTTGTTGCTTCAAACAGAACTCGCTGCTCTCAAATTGGAAAATGTTCTAATTGTGACTAATGCATATATGTAATAGGTAACCTCAGTAGAGGTTATTGTGCCAAACCTTGAGCAAACACAATAAGAGGTCTCTCAAGGAAATTACGCTCTTGCTGAGCCAGGGAGAGGAAGAGAAAAAAGTTGTAAGGCAGAAACATTAAACCTTTGGCCAATGTTACAGAAAAAGGTCTGTGGCAGTCAGTGCCACCTCGGTTGCACAATGTCATTCAGGCATTTGGAATGAACATCAAGAAGAAATATCAGGATAGTATTCAAGAGCCCAAAGGTACACACACACTCTGGGTGAGATCCGTACTCTGGGGAAATGGAGGACAGGGATTGTGCGCAGGGAGTTAGTTTATGATCAGTGTGTGGGGAAACTCCCCCCCCCCCTTCAGCTGTGCCTTAGGGCTCCTATATAGTTTCTAGGCTCAGACTCTTTGGAGGCCTCCATGCCTTGAATAAATAATTACACATAACGACTTGTTCCAAATTTATTCTGCCCCATTGATCTTGTTTAGCAGCTCGGTTATACAGCTCGAAATAAATCGTTTTGTGTTTTAAGTGTGATATGCAATGTGACACTAGATGACGATGGTGAGCCTTATGGAAAATTCAATGTATTTTAAAAGCATTTTCAAAATGATTTTTATGTGTGGGGATTCCACCTAGCAGTGCTTTTTTTGGGGGGGGGGGGAGACACGGGGGTACACATACCCCTAAATGTTTTGTGAATCTAAGTTTGCCCTCATTGAGGGGCAGTATTTCAATATGAGTAGGAAAATAAGAGTACCCCTTTTTAAGAAAAAAAAGCACTGCCATCTAGGTTCCCTTCCCTGGGTGTAGTTTTGTGTTTGCTTCGATTCCCACTGCGTGGAGCTAGCCACTTCCAGAAGCAGAGACCATGAGTATGTAGAATTATGCAAGAACACCGGAATAGCGCTGTCGGATCAGGCCAGCCCCGTTCTCGCAGGAGCCAGCCGTGGAAACTGGAATTGGGAAGCCGACGGAGCTTCGCCCTCGTGGCTACGAGTCACTTGGTCTGGTCCTCCGTGAATCGATCCAATCCACGTTGGCTTTAAAAGAGGATGGGACTGTCTCTCGTGGGAGGGAGTTCCGCGGTTCAACTGCGCCGCACGAAGCAGTCTGTTCTTCATCTGTCCTGAGTCTTCCGCCATTCCGCTTCCTCGGAGGTCCAGGCAGAGTCGCAGAAACTCCGGCCCCGTTTCCCAGGCTCAGCGCCCAGAAGCGCGGGGCCCCTTCGAGCCGAGGGTCCGTTTCCACGCGGGGAGGACGTTCGCTCCGAGACTCCTCCGAGGCGGGTCGGGGCGCGACGGAGGGGCCCTCGGAGCTTCTGCTGCCCGCGGAGTCCGGGCTCGAGCCCCCGCGGGGCCGGGGGTGGGCGAGGGGAGCCTCGGGGGCCGTCGAACTCGACGCTGCCAGCTTCCAAGTCTCTCCGCTGAACTCCCAGCCCGCCGACACGCCCCGCCTCCCGGCTCGGCCCCACGGCCGTGTTTTCCGAGGCGGGGCGCGGCTTTCCTCGCGGCGCTCACCTGCCCGCCCGCCTGCCCGCCCCCTCGAAACAGGAAACAGTCGGAGCCCAGAGGAGCCGAGCGAAGGGCGCGCCTGGCCGAGTCCGGATCCGGGGCGGGGGGCAAGGGTCTCGGCGTCGCTGCTCCAGGTACGTCGGGGCTGGCGCTCTTTCGGCGCCGCTTCCCGGGCTGCGCTCGGCCTCCCTCCGCTCCTGGACGCGGGCGCAGCCGAAAGCGCAGCTCGGAGCTGCTTCCCCCTGGGACAACTTCGTGGACGGGCAGCGGGAGGCTTCCAACGGGGCTGCCCAGGGCTCCCCTTGGAGGGGCCGGGACGGGAAGCCCTTTGCGCCCGTCTGCGCCTTCCTGTCCCCGTTCCCTCCGGAATGCGGGACTCGAGCCGGTTCGTCCGGTTTCCTGGCTGGCGGCGGCTTCCCGGCAGCAGGGGGCGCCCGCTCCTCTTCCCGCCTCTCCCTCGGGGGTCTCCCGGCTCGCGGGCTCCGGGCTGGAGGCCAAGGAGTGCCCAGGACTTCCCGGGCCAAATCCGTCTTGGCCCAGGCCGACCCCCCCCCCTGGCGCCGCAGGTTTCCCGGGCGGGGCGGGGAGCTTCCACGGGGTTTGCAGGTAGTCGAACTGAAAGCTGATACTGTACATTAACATTGTTTTCTTTTGCAATTATACGCTTATTACTTCTTGAAAGACCTTCGGTTTTTCAGGTGATGCGCTTCTCGTATTTTCAGATATCATTGATTAATTTTACGAAACTGCAGTTTGTTTGGGGCTGAAACATGTTTCTGTTGGAGTCAATAGGATATTTTTTCAAGCCATTTTGAGCAGGGAAGTTCAGGGCGGGGAGCAAGGGAGTCCTCCTCCATCTGCACCACATTTGTCTTTGGTAGAAGGCTTCTTTGGAGCCCAATTACAATGGAGGGGGGATTCCAAGGCGGTGTGCTCTGTTATATACATCCTGTGTCATGCTGGTTTATTTTATTTATTTTTTATTTAACAGACTCTATATACACTTAGTCAACAAAGAGCTCTAAGTAATGTACAACATGAGAAAGCTTTTTAAAAAGATACTGTACTGAAAAAATCAAACATTGAAAAGATGTTGACATAACATTCATCAACATATAAATAACATCAGCAGTTTTAAAACAAATTACATAATAAAATTATATGTCTGTGTGGGCTTGCCTTAAACAAAGTGTTCAGCAGTCACCAACACTGCGTTAATATTAGCATTGCACTCTGCAGATCTGATTTCTTGCAGGTGCAGGACAGACATTATGTTAGAAGAGACCTCAAAGGTCGTCTGGTCCAGCTTCTATCTGTTGCCTGAAATCCACTTGGGCAATTCCAGCCAAAGACAGTCTGTCAACTTCAGGTGTAGTTGTTCAGTCAAAACACCTTATAATTTGTATCCATTGGCTCAGGTCCATTCATCCGGAACAACTGAGAACACAATTGTGTGAATGTGTGTCTTCTTTCTTTCTTTCCTTTATATTTTGCTAAAAACAGCTGTGGGAGCGTATGTGTCTTGTGAGACTTATTGCTGCAGCATGGCCGGGGGGGGGGGGTGTGCAACTCTTTCCCCCAACGCTGGTTCCTCAGTGCATTTCCTCTCCGCAGCCCAGCACCACCCAGAGCAAACACACAGGCAAATAAAGGGAGCGGTTTAGATTGGGGACATGGCATAAGGGCAGATCCCGAATAGATCCCTCCTTTCAACCGCTTTTAGCAGCAGCAAGAACAACAACAACAACTCTAAAAGGCATTCATTCATGCATGTCCAGTCAGTGTCACGTCCTGTTCGGGCCTGAAGCTGTTCTGTAGCTCTGAGCATATTAGATTGTTGCAAAGCCCTGAACTCACTAGGCCAGGGATGAGGAACTTTTTTCAGTCTGAGGGTCTGGGCAACTTTCTGGGAGCAGAGTAGTAAACCTGTTCTCGTCCAGGCAAGCAGGAGGCATTATCAGGATGCAAGGACTTTCTCCAGCCAGGGCAGTGGAAGGGGGAGAAACACTTGGAAGGGGTCTGGAGTAGGACCGCAGAGTAGATTGGCGAGGCAGCAGAAGTGGCCTGGGGAAAGTCCCTCTGAGTGCAGAGAGAGAGAGAGAGGTTCGGAGAACTGCATTTGGGCCTCAGGGCAGCGCCCCCCCCCCCGACCAAGTACAGTCATGTGTTATTCAGTTTGTGTTCTCCAGCTTCTAAAATATTGCTAGTCTACCTTAGAGGATGGATAGGATGGCAACTAGGAGGGTCTGTGCCCTTGGGAGATGCCCACTTGAGCACCCAGATGATTGCTTTCTGGGTTCCATCTGGGCTGCGTCCTGAGCAAGGGCTCAAGGTACCCTTGCTAGTTAGGCAACTGCCTTGTCAACAACATGTAGTTCTATATGATCCCCACATAAAAACTGCTTGTGGTCAGCAGAGTTTCTGCTAGCAGAATACTTTAAGGAGGAGGCTGTACATGTGTCTTTTTCAGTGAGTAGGGGAGAGACGATGAACCATGCAACAGATCATTAAAAACCCAGAAATTCCTGTCTGTATTAGAATGAATCTTAAGTTCTTCCTAACAGGTCTGTCCAGTTTTTTAAACACTGGGGAAATAGTGCAGGGTTGGTTCCTGCCTTATTTATTAATCATGGTGCCACAGCAGAAACTCAGAAACAATAGACAAACCAATGTGCAAGGCCTTTTTTCTTTTTCTTTTTTCCTTACCTGCCAAGATCTTTAATTTTGTTCTGACAGGAAGCTTCAATATTAGACCAGGCAGTGCAAATGTCCTGGGTCTGACATTTCTATCTTGCTTATGGATAATTGAATTTAATTTGCATTTAATCCCCAGAGCACTTCGTTGAACTTTGAGCTTTTTAATGGTAGCCTGAATAAGTAAATGTCACAAAGGAATCCTGATAAGAGGAGTCTGGAAAAGTTTTATTTTTTCTCAACTTTAATTTGGGGTTGGATGGAGGGAGTCAAAAACTCAGTGCTGCCAAGTCAGCTGTTAAGTACTTCATAAAATGGAATGATTACATATTTTACCATGTACAAGATAGCTCTCTCACTTTGGTTTTTTTGTTTTTGTTTTGTTCAGCTAACATAATTTTCTACTATGTGTTTTTTTAAAAACTTTTAATCATTGTGATTTGAAGTCTCAGCTTGCAGTACTTCCATAATAATTATTTTTAAAGGACTTTAAATATTGGATTTGCTATTGGAATTTTAATACAAGCATTTGGATAGAACTCAAAAATGGCTTAATTTGTTTCCAGAATGGCAAAAATCCAAATTACCTGGGAGTAAGCTCCATACCTGGGAAAGGAGTACAACAAGGCTGTATATTGGGAAATGTAAAGAAACGGAAGGAACGTTCTTTCACCTCTGGTGGACCTGCCCTAGAGTTAAGGCTTTCTGGGAAATGATATATAATGAGCTGAAAAAGGTATTTAAGTATACCTTTCCTAAGAAACCAGAGGCCTTTCTTTTAGGCATTGTCGGCGGGGGGGGGGGGGGTTAAAGAAAGACCAAACTTTTTTTATGTATGCAACAACAGCAGCAAGGATACTCATCGCTAAATACTGGAAAACCCAAGATTTGCCCACACTGGAAGAATGGCAGATGCAACTGATGGACTATATGGAACTGGCGGAAATGACTGGCAGAATCCGTGACCTGGGAGAAGAAGCTGTGGAGGAGGACTGGAAGAAATTTAAGGATTATTTACAAAAACACTGTAAATTGTATGAATGTTAAGAAAGATGTAAGATTAGCAACAATATGGCACCAAGAAGTTAGTTAAAAGGAATATGAAGATAAATGTAATTAAAAGAAAAGATAAATTTTGGATAAATACTATGCTAAAATTAAGTTTTTAAAACCGGGATCTAAATTATCTAAAATTAGGGATATAATATTGGAAAATTATATTATAAGAATTGAAACAAGGTAATAAATTGCTGGTAAAGTTTGAGATTTTGGAATGCAGGAACGAGAGTTGTGAGGAAGTCCAATGAGGTGAATGAAATGTGGATATTGAAAAATTATATGTTATTCTGTATGTTTTCTTACTGTTTAAACAAAATTTTAATAAATATTATTATATATAAAAAAAAACAAGGCTGTATATTGTCTCCCTGCTTATTTAACTTATATGCAGAATTCATCATGCGAAAGGCTAGACTGGATAAATGCCAAACCGGAATGTAAGATTGCTGGAAGATATATCAACAAATTCAGATATGCAGATTACACAATCTTGATGGCAGAAAGTGAGGAGGAATCAAAGAACCTTTTAATGAGGGTGAAAGAGGAGAGCGCAAAACATGGTCTGAAGCTCAACATCAAAAAAATGAAGATCATTGCCACTGGGCCCATCACCTCCTGGCAAATAGAAGGGGAAGAAATGGAGGCAGTGAGAGATTTTACTTTCTTGGGTTCCATGATCACTGCAGATGGTGACAGCAGTCACAAAATTAAAAGACGCCTGCTTCTTGGGAGAAAAGCAATGACAAACCTAGACACCATCTTAAAAAGCAGAGACATCACCTTGCCAACAAAGGTCAGTATAGTTAAAGCTATGGTTTTCCCAGTAGTGATGAATGGAAGTGAGACCGGGATCATAAAGAAGCCTGATTGCCGAAGAATTGATGCTTTTGAATTATGGTGCTGGAGGAGACTCTTGGGAGTCCCATGGACTGCAAGAAGATCAAATGAAGGAAATCAGCCCTGAGTGCTCACTGGAAGGACAGATCATGAAGCTGAGGCTCCAATACTTTGGCCACCTCATGAGAAGAGAAGACTCTCTGGAAAAGACCCTGATGTTGGGAAAGATGGAGGGCACAAGGAGAAAGGGACGACAGAGGACGAGATGGTGGGACAGTGTTCTTGAAGCTACCAGCATGAATCATAGAATCATAGAATTGGAAGAGACCACAGGGGCCATCGAGTCCAACCCCCGTGCCAAGCAGGAAACACCATCAGAGCACTCCTGACATATGGTTGTCAAGCCTCTGCTTAAAAAGACCTCCAAAGAAGGAGACTCCACCACACTCCTTGGCAGCAAATTCCACTGTCAAACAGCTCTTACTGTCAGGAAGTTCTTCCTAATGAGTTTGACCAAACTGTGGGAGGCAGTGGAAGACAGGAGTGCCTGGAGTGCTCTGGTCCATGGGGTCACGAAGAGTCGGACACAACTAAAAGACTAAACAACAACAAAGCCCCAAATAACACAAAGGGAGTACGGTACAGAGTTGACTGTAAAGAAGAGAGAGTTTCACATGATTTGTCTCCAGTATGATTCAGCACTTCATCTGTGGTGCAATTACATTTGGAATATGTTGCACAATTCTAGTTCCCCCATCTCAAATAGGACCTTGTGAACTAGGAAAAGTATAGATATGGACAACCAAAATGATCAAGAGGTTTCCATACTTTCCCTACAAGAAAATGGTAAAGCAGATGTTCTAAGACTTTCTACCCCAAAACGCACATGAGATGGCTGAAAATCATAGAGGCCATCACAAAATGGTGGTGCAGGGGAAGTGGAAGCCATAAAATGGAGGCAGGTGGAGGTGCATAAGCCCATGGGAATTGCTGATTTCATTTTATACTGATATGTAATCTTCATGCTAGTACAGACATTGATTCTGGAGGTATTGGGAGCCAGCCTTTCCATTTTAGGCAGAATTGGCTGATCCAGATGCTCACCAAGTGGAGAATGCTTTTGTTGTATATTTTCCCCTTCCCACCCCCACATGCCTCTCAAAGTATTTTGCCTATCTCCTGTGATTTCTTCTCCCATTCTCCTTTCCCGCTTGTCTCCTCCCCCCGAAAAAAAATCACACACACCCCTCTGCCCGTTTCCAGTTTAT
This sequence comes from Podarcis melisellensis, assembly GCF_964234715.1. NCBI lineage: Eukaryota > Metazoa > Chordata > Lepidosauria > Squamata > Lacertidae > Podarcis > Podarcis melisellensis. Next base: position 988,023 of record NC_138543.1, read on the forward strand.
TTGTTATTCTGTTACCCTTTTCTCTTGTCTTCTGATTTCCTTCAACCCTGAAATTCTCTGTCTTCCAGACATCATCTACTCAGCACTTGGCTTAGATTTTTGTGAAAGACTGTTCACTGATTTCTCTTCAGGCACTGAGACTTTCATCTTCCCTGGTTCAAAAGCATAAACATTTGTTGTCATTAATGTGCTAGTTTAAAGCGATTTCTCAAACACTACTAGAGGTAACAGTGCAACAGAGTGTTTCCCATTCTTTCTGTGCTTGCTTCCTGTGAAGTTTGCCAAATGGACCAAACACTTTGAACTGGCTTCTCCTTTGTTTTCACTTCTTGTTTTTTCCTGTAAATGTTCAGATACCTTAGTTCTGTCTTAGTAATTCATCTAAAATGATGCCATATGACAGATCAGAACGTTTTAGAAGGGGAAAATAAGCAGAAATTTAGTGAGAACATGGGAGAATCTAGTTCACTTAAACCAAGTGAAAATGACAAGGCAATACTTCTCAAAAAGAATCCATCCCATAAACACAGAGTTCCACATGTTTTCCTTGTTTGCTAATTAACATTGAACCTCAGTTTCCATGTTTGTACAAAACAGGGAACTTGGGCTTGAAACAAGCTAAGATCTTCTCCACTTTCGAAAGCCTGGAATGATGGTTGGAAATGAGCCATTATGTCTGAATTGTGGTTAATGTTAACAATGGTTCATCTGAACAAGCCGGGATCATGAAGTCTCAGGACATGGTCTGAGGGCAAGGGATGCAGCCACCTGGTTGAAGCTAAGCAGGTCTGAGTCTGGTTAGTGCCTGGCAGAGGTGCCATCTTCGGAAAAACAGGCACCCTGGTGCCCCATGCACAATGCTCCATGCCCAGCCTGAATGGGGGGGGAGAGAGTCTGAACCCCTAACAAAAAAGATTGAGGGGGCCCAAAGAGCCTTGACCCCCGGGAGCCAGCACCTATGGTGCCTGGATAGGTGACTGTCTGGGATCCTGTGTAATGATGCCTTGAGTTCAGTCTATTTACAAAAAGCGGAAGGCGGACTTCCTGTTTTGAACCTTCCCGCTTCGGTGCCAAATTATAGTGTTTCTTACTCACGGGTACTTGTTTAGAGTCCAATTGTCGACAGGAAGAAGTCAGTGCTCTCTGGCAATGGCTATGCGGCTTCCCTCCGTGAAAGTAGCAATCAGTTCGCAGCACCACGCCACTCACCCCACTTCACTCCGGAGCCCCAAAATGGGGTTCCCCGTGAGTAGGGGAGGCGCTCCTGGTGCCCTGCCGAACCCCACGTTCCCAGGCTAAGAAATACATTTTTTGGACACTACTATAAAAATACAGGATGGGCATATAGACACCACCTTCTACCGTAAACCAACTGACCAACAAACATATCTACATGCTTCTAACTACCATCCTAAACATACCAAACAATCCCTTTTATATAGCTAGGCCCTACATTACAGCCGCATCTGTTCCAACTCTACAGACAGAGACTCTCACCTAAAAGATCTACAGCAAACCTATCCGCCTGATGAAGTTAAACAACAGATCAACAGAGCCAGACTGATACCCAGAGAGAACTTGCTGAAAAACAGACCCAAAAAAGAAAATAACAGAACACCACTAGTAATCACAGCTCCCAAGTTTAAACAGTACAACGCATCATAAGAGATCTACAACCTCTCCTAGAGAATGACAGTTCTCTTTCTCAAGCTCTGGGAGGAAGACCTTTCATTGCCTACAGACAGCCACTCAATCTTAAACAACTCACCCACAAAAATACAACAACCAGACTTAACATGAACACCGGTACCAGAGCCTGCAATAAACCCAGTTGCCAACTTTGCTGCCACATACACCAGGACAACACCATTACTGGACCCAACAACATCAAACATACCATCTCAGGCCTATTTAATTGCTCATCTTCTAACATTGTGTATGCCATCAAATGCCAACGGTGCCCTTCAGCTCTCTATATAGGACAAACAGGCCAAACCCTACGCCAAAGGATAAATGGACATAAATCTGACATCAATAATCACAAGACAGAGAAACCAGTAGGAGAACACTTCAATCTCCCAGGACATTCTATACAAGATCTCAAAGTATCTGTCTTATTACAAAAGAATTTCAGAAATAGACTGGAAAGAGAAGTTGCTGAATTGCAACTTATTACCAAACTTAAAACCATGGAGAGACCTGGTCTGAATAGAGACATTGGATTCTTATCTCATGATACATGATAAAGCTATTTTTAGCCATCTCACCCCTTGCTTTTTCCTGTAAGACCAATTGCAGTCATTAACAGTTGTCAACAGGTTTACCACACCTACCAGCCAATCACCACCCTTCTGAGTAATACCTCTCCCCACCCTCTCACTGTATATAAGGGTCTGGTGACTTCTGTTTCAGTGTATCTAAAGAAGTGTGCATGCACACGAAAGCTCATACCAGTAACAAACTTTGTTGGTCTCTAAGGTGCTAATGGAAGGAATTTTTTATGAATGAACTTGTGTATCACTTAAAGTAGTTTGTTTTGAGTCCTCTGTGAATATGGAAACAAGTTTCATGTTCTTTCTCCAAACACAATGCTGCCACCTATTGCTGATTCTAAAATGACAAGAGTTGCATGCTCCTTTCTGGACTGGCTGCTTAGTAAAAGTATTTAGTTTCATAAATCTGGTATTAAAAAGTCTTTATAGATTTGTCACTTTGATATAAATCACTTTTGTCCAGAGGTTTTTTAAATGTACAGTTTTTGGAAATCTAATTAACCTGTTGGTATAAAACTAACAAATGCTGAAAAATATGTAGGTCAAAAACTATAGTTATAGTAAGAAAGCATTGTGAATATAGGGGATTATGAAAAGGAAAGAATTTTATTGTCTTTCACAAGTGATATCCATATGACCGTACAGTATCCTAATTCCAGTTGTCTTAACCTTGGCTTGAGATATTTTATAGGAGTGAGAGTGGTTTCATTGTCATCTGGGAGACAGAGCTTTAATAAGTGCACTTAACAGGAAGAAAGGTTTTTTCTTCTCCAGTGTGTAAGAACTGGTCCAGTAATAAAATTTCTGTATCTTTGTCCTTCTTTAGCAGAGTCATAATTTCACAGTTGGGGAATATTACTTTTAGAGTGAAAGGAAATACAGTGGATGCTCGGGTTGCGAACGTAATCCGTGCGGGATGCGCGTTTGCAACCCGCAGCTGCGTGTCTGCGAATGCGCGGGTTGCAATTCGGCGCTTCTGCACATGCGTGACTGCCGAAACCTGGAAGTATCCCGTTCCGGTACTTCTGGGTTTTGGCGGTCCGTAACCCGAAAAAACGCAACCTGAAGCATCTGTAACCCGATGTATGACTGTACATAGCTTAAGATTTCAACCCTGTCTTCAGCTCAGGACTGGTCCTGGACTTTTAATGATTCCAACCTATTGCATGAGTCAAGAGAACGCACACAAGGATCTTTTTAGAGTGTGAGTTGTTTATACATGTCCCTGCGTCCTCTCTGACATTGAAAGGGACCTTAGGGTGTTCCTTTCTGACTGTACATTTTTTGTTGAAGACTCTAAAAATATTGGTGCCTAAGATTGCTCCTGCTAGCAAACTGGCCTGACTTTGGAGGTTAGTGAAGAATACAGCACTAGCTTCACATTGAGCATCCCCACTGCCAACTGCGCTGTGATCAAACTCATTGATCAGTGAGGAACGGTAGATTTTATAGTCAATATGCAGCTGCATGAAATTCTCTAGTCTGTGCCACAATACTTCTATTCATGTAGAATCAGTAAATAATGTTCTGCGCAGAATCCTTTGAAAATATCTTGTACATTATCTAATTATGCAGCACAGTTTGCCCCCTATGCCTCGTGCCACATTCTATGTGCAATTTGTAGTTGTTGAGAGTCCTTAAGCATGATCAGATTTTTAACATGGTGCACAACATTTGTTTCCTTGTTAATATAATTATATATGTTCCATTTTTAAACTTGTTTTTCCTTGAAATAAGGAGTTCAAGTTGAACTATAAAAATAGAACATTTTTCTTTTATAAAACATTTTTTAAAAATTGATCTAAAGCCCCATCCATGGGCGTAGCCGGGGGGGTCAAGGGGTCAGCTGCTCCCCCATCAAGTAAAACAATAGAAATACTTAACTAAATGAACAATCATGTCGGTTCTACTCCCCCCAACAAAAGTCCTGCCCCCCCCCAAATCCTGGCTATGCCTAATTATTCTGAAGCATTTCAGTTTATGTCAATTTAGCAATTCAGACCTGGTCTGAATAGAGACATTGGATTCTTATCTCATGATACATGATAAAGCTATTTTTAGCCATCTCACCCCTTGCTTTTTCCTGTAAGACCAATTGCAGTCATTAACAGTTGTCAACAGGTTTACCACACCTACCAGCCAATCACCACCCTTCTGAGTAATACCTCTCCCCACCCTCTCACTGTATATAAGGGTCTGGTGACTTCTGTTTCAGTGTATCTGAAGAAGTGTGCATGCACACGAAAGCTCATACCAGTAACAAACTTTGTTGGTCTCTAAGGTGCTAATGGAAGGAATTTTTTAATACAGTGGTACCTTGGGTTAAGTACTTAATTCGTTCCAGAGGTTTGTTCTTAACCTGAAACTGTTCTTAACCTGAAGCACCACTTTAGCTAATGGGGCCTCCTGCTGCCGCCGCACGATTTCTGTTCTCATCCTGAAGCAAAGTTCTTAACCTGAGGTAATATTTCTGGATTAGTGGAGTCTGTAACCTGAAGCGTATGTAACCCGGGGTACCACTGTAATCAGCCCTGCAGCAAATAAAATCCCCATGTGGTTAGCCCACAGAACATTCTAGTAGCCTGCCTCTGTCTGTGTTTGTTGTCTGTGACACACTGTCCTGACAGTGGAGATGAGGAGGTTACCCATTGTTTTTTCCAGCATTTCCTAACTGGAGACAATCCTCTGTACAGTCTTCTCCATTTATAAGATGCAGTAGAAAGGAATGCAATTTTTCATTACCTCCTAAATCTGTGTATTTTGCTTTAATAAATGTGAGTCCCACACACCACTTCCTTCCCCACCCTGTCAATTGCAACTAGGTCCTTAAGATGCTGTCGTTTTGGATCATATAAATTGGGGACATAGGATGTTTTTTATTTGGGAATACTGAAGGCAACATAAAGTTTAGCAAGCTGATCTTCAGCAGCCTTTCACTTGATTTGAGAGACAAGTCACCTGCTACTCCATTAGTACTTGGAAGATTATAAGCCTTGGAGATTTAGCTGAGGATTAGTAAATTGGAGAGTGTACATTATCAGGCTAGGCTTAGAACCATGATTGTCTCTTGATTCATTTTCATTAGTGCTTTATTCAAATATCGCAGGAATTATGTAACGATGACGTTTCAGGAGAATCTGTCAGGAATTCTTTTCTTGATTTTTAAAGACACTTTTACCAAAAGTTATTTTTATAACTCTGGCTTGCAGCGTGTGAAATCCATTTTGAAAAACAGGGATGTAGTTGAGTCAGATCGCTGGGGCAAGTTGCTTTTAAAGGCTGTAACCGAACACAGGCTGTCACTTCATTTGGTGGCGCATTGAAGGAGGCAGGATGAAGTATAAGAAATACATAACCATTCTTGAAGCTGCAGTTGGGATCACTCCCCTTAACAAGAGAGAACTGCTCCCTGTGGTCCGACATGCAAACCTTTGGCAGCATCCAGGGTAAGTTGCTTATTGGGAAAATGAGTAAAAGTAAAAAGCAAATATTTACTCTCTGGCTGTGTGCAAGAAAGCTGCAGGCATTGTCTGCAAATGGGAGAAGTGATTAATTTAGAAAGTTGCAGAAGCTGAAGTAGTTCTCTGAGGGGCATGTACATGATGCCCTTGGCTAACATAGGGGTTGCTGCGATAAATTGAAAGCATGGTCAGGAATGGCATTTTAAGCTGCTGCCTAAATTTTTGAGACAAGAACTTAGTAGATAAGATAATGCAGACTTAGAGCAACAGCACATTAAGTAGGAACGTAATGGATATTCCCTGAGCACATTTCCCACTACTCATTTTCAAAAATACACTTCTTAACATTGTATTGGAAACCTAACAGATTTTTGTGCTGTTGAATAATAGAAAGTCAAGATTCTTAGCATTCCTTTTTCCACCTCCCTTTTCCAAAAAGCCTCTTCAACTAATATTACTGAATGGGATAATGCAAGGCAGTGATTCTTAACCTTTTGGGGGTCATAGAACTCTTTGAGAATCTGTTGAAAGCTACGGACCCCCTCCCCAGAAAAATTCAGACAGACACATACACACAAATTTTTGCATACAATTAATTTTATTGCATAGGGTTTTTTTCTCCCTTGCTGCTAGTTCATGGACCCCAGCAATGCTATCCTTTAAAAAAAAAAAGAAAGAGGTGCCAGAACTCGCCATGAACACCTTCCTCATTCTCTTAGAATGGCAACCCGCCTGGGATGTTCTGGAACTGAGTTCTGGCGAGTTCCTTCTGGAAAAAAAAGCCCAGGTTAAGTACCCTGATGTCAGGCAAGCTTCAAAAAAGATTTTCAGTTCATTTTCCCTTCACAGCACAAACAACAGATTCTAGATATTTAATCTTTATTGTTGTGATTAATAACCAGCACATAAAACACATCCATATGTGCAGGGCTGGGTTGGATCATACAACACATAAAACAGGATCCCACTTTTTCCTAATCTCTGTTTTCAGGCATTTCAAAAGGACATATACACAAAGGTACACTTCATAGGTTTTTGCCTTTGTCAGTTTAGGAGTCCTGCACTGGGGATGAGCTGGCAGTGCACCAGTGTCGACTGGCTACCAGAAAGAATATTGATCATGTCCCTAGAAGGCTTTGGAAAAATTCTTCTTTCAGCATAGCTGCCTGACAATATGAGTAGCCAAATGGCGAATTTACTTAGCTTTCATTTTCAAGAAATGTTGCTCTTTAGTGTTTTCTCTAGTACCTGAGAATATGTTTTGTCACTTAGGAAGCCTTTCTGTTATAGCCAAATCAAGCTTATGTGCCACTTCAGCATGCATATTTACCTTCATGACGCTGATGAATCTGGAGAAGAAATTAGGTTTTGCTGCAAAACAAGGAGCACAACTGACATGCAAGCAACATGTGCTATGCTGGATTGTAAAGATGCCCACGCCTCTGTGCAATGCGGGCATGTGCATGTGTGTATGAGCATAGCTGGTTTTTGTTCTTGCAGGTAGTAGCGTCTCATGCCTCAGGGAAGGCTGCTTCAGAAGGACCTCAATTTTGGAGGAACTTGTTGCAAGGGGCTCCCTCCAGAATGGGAGGTTGAAAAGCCCCTATGTGTATATGGAACATTCTGCATGTCAATCTGGATTCTGATCACCATTAATGTTAAGTGTCTAATGTGTTCAGTACTCTTCAACTGAAATTCCAAACCAAACCAAAACCACCACCCAGGCTATAGTAGTGTTGCAATCTGGTCCTATTTTATGGCTTAGATTTTAGCTGCGGGTTTACTGTAAAGACTCTTTCAGCTGAAATACATAACTAGGAAATGTTACCTTGTTCAGCTGCAGCTCAAGACACACTATGGCTTAATTTGCAGCCTGGCTGTTGCTGTGATGGTAGCATGTATAAGAGAGTCTGTGGAAAACAAATCCAAGTGAGTCCACAGGGCCCATCCCACTAGTTCTGCAATGTGCACTACTTTGAATTTGATGTTTGATTCGTCCACAAATAGATGAGCCAGGTTTTAGTTCTCCCTTTATAATCGTACTTTCTCCTAATGATTTAGGGACTACATTATTTTCCAGAGTAGTGTTGATTTTTTAAAAAAATTAAACATTAGTTTCCAGTTTAACAGAGCTGCTTGCTTTGATTCCTATATTGAAATGCCTTATAGACTCTGTTCAGCTAAGTGTTGCCTAACTGTGGGCTGTGTAAGAGGAAGAGTCTCCACCCATGATATTGTTTTTTTAGCCACACACCCAAAATGTAAACATGCCATCTGAGAAACGTCATTGGTGTAAAGAATGGTAGCAATCCTTCCATCTTTTGTGAAATGTGAATGATAACTACACAGAAACTACTGTGTTTCTGAGACACATTCCCCCCCCCCTTTCAGGACACGATTCATTGTATGAGGTTATTTGCAGATACTGTACAGTAATCTTGTTTCCTAAGAGCCCTGAAGTAACATGCTGAGAACTAGTAGCATGACCAACAGCCAAACTGCTGCACTGCATGTAGCCATTTCATTAAGGAAGGAGTGTATTCCATGCTAAACTGAAAGTAAAATTCTGTGCTCAAGCAGCCCAAACAAAAATAAATAAATAAATAAATATTATTTTGCAGACTTCAGTCATTTTTATTCTGGTTTTGCTAGTTATGTAGAAGCTTGAGGAGCTAATTTGTCTTACTTCTGAGTAGTCTTTTATCTGTTTATTACTTTTTTACTTTATTTGTTTATTTCTTTTCCATCTCACCTTTTTTTCTCCAAGGAATTCAAGGTGGTGTACATTGTTTCCCCATTTCTTATTTAATCCCCCTAACAACCCTGTGAGGTAGGTTAGGCTGAGAGGCAGTGAACGGCCCAAGGTCAGCTGATGTTCTTCGTGGCTAAGTGAGGGTTTTAACCCTGGCCTCCCAGGTTCTAGTCCGACACTCTAACCACTACACTACACTGCCACTCTGTTACTGTTAATTGCACTGTTTTTGTGTTTTAATATCAATAACATTTTTACAGGGAGCAAGAGAGTCAGTACAGTGGTGCCCCGCAAGACGAACGCCTCGCAAGACGAAAAACCCGCTAGCCGAAAGGGTTTTCCGTTTTGGAGGCGCTTCGCAATACGAATTTCCCTATGGGCTTGCTTCGCAAGAAGAAAGCCCATAGGGAAATCTCCGGGGACCTCTTTTAAATGCTAGCGGTGGGAGCAAAGCCTTCCCTCCCCCCCCCGGCCTTCAGAAGAGGTCCAGGAAGGCCGGCGGGGGCCGAAAGGCTTTGTTCCCCACCGCCAGCATTTTAAAAGCAGTCCGGGATAGCAGGGAAGCGCTTCCCGCTATCCCGGATGGCTTTTGAAGGCAGGCAGGGGGGAGCAAAGACTTTTGCCCCCCGCCCGCCTTCAGAAGAGGTCCTGGACCTCTTCTGAAGGCTGGCGGGGGGCAAAAGTCTTTGTCCCCCCAGCCTGCCTTCCCGGGGGCTTTTAAATCGCCCTGGGACAGCGGAGAATTCCTCCGCTGTCCCAGGGCGATTTTAAAATGCTCCCGGACAGCTTTTGAAGGTAGGCGGGGGGGAGCAAAGACTTTTGCCCCCCGCCCGCCTTCAGAAGAGGTCCAGGACCTCTTCTGAAGATCGCCCCGGGACAGCGGAGAAGTCTCTGCTGTCCCGGGGGCTTTTAAAATGCTGGGGGACGGCATTTTAAAATGCTGGGGGGCTTTTAAAATGCTGGGGGAAGGATTCGCTGCCGCCTGCCAGCATTTTAAGATCGCCCCGGGACAGCGGAGAAGTCTCCGCTGTCCCGGGAAGGCAGGCGGGGGGGAAGCAAAGACTTGCGCCCCCCGCTGGCCTTCAGAAGAGGTCGGGGGACAGACTGTCCCCGGACCTGGTCTGAAGGCGGTTTCCATAGGAACGCATTAATTGGTTTTTAATGCATTCCTATGGGAAACCGTGCTTCGCAAGACGAAAAACTCGCAAGACAAAAAGACTTGCGGAACGAATTAATTTCGTCTTGCGAGGCACCACTGTATGCTGCAGTGGACAGAGTGTTGGGTTGCAAATGCAATCCTAAACCCACTTACCTTGATCTAAGCCCCATTATACTGAATGGGACTCACTTCTGAGTAGGAACATATAGATAGCATTCCTGTATGCTGTAACTGTCTGTTTAATTTAAGTAAACGTTTGCATTAACATTGTCTTTGATAATAGTCACAGGTGCTTTGAAAACAAGGCATGTCCAATTCCCAAGAGACCGTGATCTACTCCCAGTATAAAAATACTGGCAGTGATCTACCCACTGTCATTGGAGGGAGGAGGCGTGTGCATGGCGTGGGTGGATTGCCCAGAGTTGTTGAGCTTTTGGGGGGTTGTTAAGCTTCCCCCCTCCAATAACATTTTGTACATGTAGATCCTGTGATCTACCAGGGTCAGCCGGGGATCTACTGGTGGATCACGGTCTACTGGTTGGACATCCCTGGTACACCATTGATACACAGTTGTGTCCTAGTTGAAGCCTGCCCATCATTGAAATGGAAGGGGGCAGAGGTTTTCAACCTTTTTGGATCCACAGCTCCCTTGACCAACTGCATTCTTTCTTCGGCACCCCTGGGGGGCTCAGGAGCCCAGTTAGGTCACCCCTTGCCTGCAGAGTAGCCAGCCTCTCACCCCTTTTTGAACACCCTCCCTTGTGGAGCCTGCTCTCCTTTGAGAGTCCTCTGGGCAGCCACAGCTGCCACCCCTGGTCTCTGAGCTACCCCCCCCCCCACCCCAAAGAGAGGTGCCTCCGCACACTGCCCCCCCGGGGCCTAGGAAGCACCCCCGGACAGCCCCAGAGGCACCATTTGTCTGGGGCAGGGGTCAGCAAACTTTTTCAGCAGGGGGGCGGTCCACACTCCCTCAGACAGTGAACTAAGGTTAGCAAACTTAAGGTCTGGGGGCCAGACTATATTTTGGAAAAAAAGGAAAAAATAACAAATTCCTATGCCCCACAAATAACCCAGAGATGCATTTTAAATAAAAGTGCACATTCTACTCATGTAAAAACATGCTGATTCCCAGCCCATCAGCGGGCTGGATTTAGAAGGCGATTGGGTCAGATCCGGCCCCCGGACCTTAGTTTGCCTACCGATGGTCTGGGGAGCTTGTAACCAGGAATGGTGCAACAAACAGCTGTGCAAACCTCTGGGAGACAGAGATGTGGGAGGGCATCAGAGGACAGAGCGAAGGAAAGAGGGACAGAGGCCAGGGTTGCCCACAGCACCCCTGACCACCATTCAAGGCACCCCAGGGTGCCACGGCACACTGGTTGAAAACCACTGTAAAAAACACAAACTTGGTCTTGCTGCTACAGAAGGCAAAATTAGTTTAAATAATATTTGTCTTGTGCAATTCTGAGCATGTAGAATCTAGGTTTGGTTTCTGATCTCACTTTATCTAAAACAAGTTTTAGCAGTTTCTCTTCTGCAGCCTGTTTCAAGAGTGTGCACATAGCGATTACAGATGAATTCAAGGTGCAGAAAGTGGGATAACTGGGCTTGCATGTTTGTCTGTTTTCTCTTTCTGACTTTCCAGTGATGTTCCACTTTCTACCCTCTTTCCTGCTACTATCTCTGTGTCTTTTAACAGCTCAATAGCAAATTATATAGTCAGAAATTCAACAGGTGCAGCTTCCCCCATGCTGAGATGTAGTGATGGAAAATTGGTGCATTTTGAATTTCTGATGGGCATGTTTACATGTACAGAAACTCTGTTAATTCACATTTCAGAATAAAGCATGCGAAGAATAAGAAAATTAGAATTTATATTAACTAGTTAGAATTCATTATGGATAGAACTTTGTTGTCTTTTGGGAGATTGCTTCACAGCATGGCTGGTGTTAAAGAGGAATCATTTCTAGAAAAGTAAATAGATAAAAGAACATTGAAAGGTTTCCCCTCTAATTTCATTGTCTTTTAATTTCTGGCAATCTTCTGAAGCAGAAGGGAGAGTTGAACAACCATTTTAGAAATGTCTGATTACTCAGGGTTTCCCCTAGGAATAAAGGTGGAAGGTTTATTGTTAGCAAGGTGCTTGGATGGAGGGTGTGGCAAGGAAGGGTCCATGTGCGTCAGCCTGTCTTTCAGCTCGCTGTCGTGAGTGAGTGCACCGAGAGGTGAATGGTCCTTGGAATGGCGCTGTGTGCCAGGATGGGCCATGAAAACAAAGCTCCATCGCCTTGGAATTAATTATGGGTTGGAATGAAATGGCATCTGTCTAGGGGCAGCACCTGCTGGACTTGGGGTCTAGGTGATTGAGGGGAATAGGTTAGTGGGTTTGGAGTTGCCTGCGAGATCATTAAATGTGACCTACTTGCACGAAGGAGAGGTGACTCTGTCCCTGAAGAGAGTGCCTGCCAAGGCCCCAGAATGTTCCAGGCGGAGTGGCAGAGCTGGTTCTGAAATGAAGCTCATTTCTGGAACCTGTTTTCCATGCCAGAGTTTGTGGCAGAGCAAAGTAATAGTCACTCTTCATACGAGGTGCCGTTAGAGGCATAATGCCTGTTTTCTCGTCTTCATCTTCCCCGCGTTCAGGCTCTGTTGACTTCCAAGGCAAGTTCATGAGAGGGCAAGCATTTTATTTATTATTAAATTTGTAAACTGACCTTCATCTGAAGATCACAGGGTGGTTCACAACATAAAAATACAAAATGAGAACACATATTGATTCATGTGTAAGTAGAGTCAAGCCCCCTTCCTTCAGTGGCCAATGCCGGTAGTTCTTTCAGCGCTTGTTTAAAACTTTGAATTTTTAAGTTTGAGTTTTAAGTCTGTTTCTGCTCTTGAAGTACCTAAGAGGAGCCTGCTGAATCAGGCCAAGAGTCCAGCATCCTGTTCTTACAGTAGCCAGTCAGATGAGAAGCCAGCAAGCCGGACTGAGCCCAAGAGCCTCTTCCCCCTGTGGCTTCCAGCAACTGCAGTTCAGAAACATGAGTGCCCCCAGCCATGGAGGGCAGGGCAGAGCCATCATGGCAAACAGCCACAGACTGCCTTAGCCAGCTCTCTTCCATAGCCATCCAAGCTGGTCTCCTGCGGAAGCAAAGTCCATAGTTGAACCATGCACCCCGCAGGAAGGAGGACTTTCTTTTATCTGCCCTGAATCTCCCAACATGCAGCTGCAGTGGGTGCCCACAAGTTACAAGAGATGGAGAAAAACTTTTCTCTATCAACTCTTTCCATGCCATTGATAATTTTATAAACTTCCGTCATGTCACCTCATACATTTCTCTAAACTAAAAACCTTTCCTCATAGGCAAGCCGCTCCATCCCTTTGATTGTTTCATTTGCCGGTTTCTGAATTGTATAGTGATTGTATAGTGCTAAGTACAGTGAAAGAACTTGTTCAGACTCCATCAAAACTAGTAATGTCTGCTGTGTCAGTTGCCATGCAGAACTGTTGCCTTGCATGTGCCACATGCAGTTTAAAAGTAACTACCAAGTGTTAAGTTTTTAGTGTTTCAGGTTTAATGTTACTTGCATTAGACTTACCCTTTCCTTTCCTTTCCTTTTCAACTCAGGGAACAGACAACAATCCCACCATCCCCGTGTGACTGGGACTGGAACCAGAGCTGTAACTCCAGCCCAAGACATCCTGCAGGAAAGAGACTGAGAGGACTGAAACAAGGCCTTCCTCACCAGGTACTTGTGCTAACAGATCTGTAAAGCTAAAATGCTTGAGACGTTGTGACTAACCTTTGTCCATGTATTTTAAAAAATACGTTAGTGACATTTTTGCCACAGAAAGACAGAAAATGAAAGTGGCAAGGTACAAGGGAACAGTACAGTGGTACCTCAGTTTTTGAATGTAATCCATTCTGGAAGACTGTTCGACTTCCAAAACGTTCAAAAACCAAGGCGCAAAGGGCAGTCTGCAAATTCAGTAGAGAAAGGGGGGGGGGACCTCAGTGCGTTCGAAAATGGAAGCATTTACTTTAGGGTTATCTGTGTTCAGAAACTGAAACGTTCGACTTCCGAGACATTTGGAAACTGAGATACCACTGTACAAAAGGTACTGTAGTTAAGCTATTGCAAAGATACTGCATTGTGTAGAGAAAAGTTACTTACAGATCTCTTCGCGCTGCATTGATCCTTTGAATGCAACTCTTCCCCACTGACAGCTGATTTGATGGAGGTCAGAGCAAGGGTCTATCTTTGTTTACATATAAGATGAAGGGCCACCATATTATGTCATTGGGGGGCAATGTCTCTAACCATCAACCGTGATACACCAATCACCCTGATAACACCATATTCCGTCTAACTACCCTTGTATGGTGAACTCTGTGGCCTCCCAGTGGTATTTCTAGACTCTGACAATTCTCTATTAATTATTTGAAAGTCATTAGAAGGTTGAATCAATAATAAAGCTAATTCCAGAATAGGTGGAATAGTTTGACATGTAATAACCGATCTTTTTGCAAATACTGCAGCCCAGATAACTTTCACAAAATGACATTTCCACCAAAGATGGAAAAAATCTCCTTTCCTTCCACAGCTTTGCCAGCAATCCTGTGAGATCCTGGCCCCTAACAATTTATTATTCCATGTATATTTCCCATCTAGTTGCAAGTTTGCTCTAGAGCAGGGGTGGGGAATCTTTGACCCTCCAAATGTTGCCAAACTAGAGCTCCCATCAGCCCTAGTCAGCATGGCCAATGGTCAAGACTGATGGGAGATGTAGTTCAACAACATCTAGACGGTCAAAGATTGTCCCACTCCTGCTCTATAGAGCTCACATAAGCATTACCCTGGTCTTTAAAATTTTTGCACGGGTGAATTTAGGGCTATGCAAGCAGACACTGGGTGCTGAGCCAAGGGGCGCCGTCTCAAAACCTGGTAGGTGAGCTGCTGGGCTTTGGAAAGGAGGTGTGAGGCTCCTCCTGCCTCCTTCCCAAAGCCTAGTTAGTGCTTTCCCAGTTTTGGGGAGGAGGTAAGAGGGCTCTAGGATCTCGCCTCGCACCTCCTTCCCCCAAATGGACACCTCCTTAGCTGCCTTTGGGAAAGCATCACAAGGGCTGGGGTGCCACATTTTGGCTGCGCACAGGCCAAAATCTCTGTTTGATGACCTTGCCCAATGCATTGCAGTGAAGCCCTCAAAGGGCTTATGAAACAGAGTGGCCTTTCTCAGTTTCATGAAAGCAAGATGACCCATGCTGAGGTGGGTCTCCTTGGGCGCAACATATTCCCCAGTACTGGGGCCATTGCTCTCAAAAAGTTGCATTTTGTTCTTTAAAAAATGTATTTATAGTAATTGAGAAAATCTGAAGTGAGGCTTTCTCTGAAGTTCTCTGTTTAAGGGGCATGTGGTCTCTTGCAGACGCTGCCTGAGATATGCCAGATTGGTGTACGTGCAAAAGTATATGGCAGTTTGTTGGCATTCAGCAGGTTTTGGAGGGTTGTGTGGCTGCTCCAGTCACCTGCAGTGTCATAGCTGCACACTGCTTCTGCTTCTCTTCTTTCATTCTTCCAGTACTAAGAGAACCAAGGTTGTGTGTGCAACACTGCATAAGGAGCTGATCTTCTTGAAAGTAAAAAGGGCTTGTAGGTCTTCTGTATTTGGGGTGGGGGGCTCACCCCAGGTGAAAGACAAACTGCTAGCCTCTAACTGTCAGTAGATCAGTTCCACTCCTTTCTAGAGATGTATGATGCCTGGCCTGAACTCCTGTGGTAGATTTCCAGTCCCATGTCCAGATTATGGAGGAGACAGAGGCTTGGAGACTGAAATAAGCAGAAACTAATAAGTGGGGGCGGCAGGGGGGAGTAACGGGAAACAATCTGGGAGACAGAGGCATGCAGGCTGCAATTCTATGTACACACCTGAGAATTAAACCCCTTTGAACTCAGTAGGATTTGCTTCAGAGTAGATAGGCATATGAATGCATTTAAGTCTAAGGAGTCAGTCAGGTACAGAAAATGGAAGGATTGGGGAAAGAAGGAGACAGCTGGATGTATTTGAGAAACACAGGCCAAGGTATGAAAAGTGCAAGATTTAAGTTGCTTGTAGGTCTGGGACACACATGATGTTTGACATGGAGGTGCTGCCACCCCCCACATCCCATTTTCCATGGTGACTGAAGCTTTCCATGTACTGTTTAGAAGCTTTTGCCATGTGTATTGGGGCCATCTTGTTGCAGGCCTCTTCCACACACCTCCTGCACCAGTCACTGGGAATCTGGAGGGTCCAGGGCACACGGTGAGCCCTTCCTGTGGGGTGGAGAATTGGTGGGTACAGAGAGTCCATCGTGGCAAATGGTGTGTGTGGTCCTGCATCTTCCCCTCGATACACATTTCTTTCTTACCAGCAGGGTTTTGCTCATGGACAAGGTCATGTGCTGATGCGTATACTGCTTTGCAAACATCTGTGAGAACAGGACTTTTTCTGTTCTGAAAAGTGTCTGCTTATTTTGCTTGTGACCTAAATAAACCCCCTGATTACTGTGAAAGAAGAGATTTGGATGTCATTGGAGTTTGACTCCAAATGACAGGATGGCAAGGGGAGCTTATAAAAGCCAAAGAACATAATTTCACTTAAATGAAGCTAGTGCTGAATAGCCTTGAAGAAGAAACACAGCAAACTAGCTGTACAGATCAAGCAAAACAAAAACAACAAAGCATTGAGATAGAATTTGGTTCTTACAGTGCATTTGGTTTGAACTGAAGTGTGTCATTCTCCAGATTATAGATGTAATGCTGATTTGCTGTAAAGCAGGCTTTACAAACTGGAAGCCAGAATTGGGAAAATGTGTTGCTCCTCCCTACTCTTGTAAGCCTTAACCATGGCTTAGCATTACATCTCCAGTGATATGAACCATGGTTAAGGTCAGCAACACGCCCTCTAAACAAAGGTTTAAAACTTGATTTCAACTCTGCTTAATATTGGAACCCTGGAATTAGTATCAGAGGCTATTCAGATGCAACACTAAACCATGGTTTGAAATGATGAGCTCCTGCCTACCCTTCGTCTGAGCAAAGGAGCTTGTGGAAGTGGCACTGGGGAGCCTGCTGCCTTCCAGATGTTGCTGGGCTCCAGCTTCTATCAGCCACAGCCAACATGACCAATGATCAGGGGTGAGGGGAGTTGTAGTCCAACCACATCTGGAGGGCCACAGGTTCCCTGGTCTCAGGTGTGCTTCTGATTATTTGGCATTTACAAATGAATGTGTTTAGGGGCACCTCTCCCTAGATGCAGCCCAAGCCTTGCACCATGCAGGAGATCCCTGGGAAGAGGTCCTGGAGGGAAATGCACAGCAGTCTTCTGTTGACTGTAAAATTAGAGGAGCTTTTCCGTTATGGACCTACTTAGGGCCAGACATTTATACTAAATGTCAGTGTTCTTCTGTTTGTTTATAAAGCATTAGCCCATAAAAATGTTATAAATTTCTACAAGTTAAAATTTAAAATAAACTGAAAGAAAAGGGAAATGGGGAGGAGTCCTAAGGCAATGATAACAAGGCATTACAAGGCCTCTATAATGATTGACTTAAAGCTGTGGAATGCTCTTCTCAGTAAGGTGCAGAAATCGATCTACCATATTGGCCCAAATATAAGCCGCACTTTCCCCCCAAATTCTGACTGTGAAAGGTTAAAGTGAGGCTTATATCCGGAACTGAGCGCTGTGCGCCCGCCTCCTGGCACTACTGCCCTGAACGGGGGATGGGGGCAGCCGGCACCGGCTTGGGGAAGTAGTGCTGAGAGGTGGGAGTGCCAGGAGGTGGGCGCGCAGTGCTCAGTTCCGGATATAAGCCTCACTTTAACCTTTCACAGTCAGAATTTGGGGGGAAAGTGTGCCTCATATTCAGGCCAGAGGTTTTTGGACTACAACTTTCGTCAGCTGTGGCTGTGCTGGCTGAAGCAGATGGGCATCATACTCCAAAACATCTGGAGGGCACCAGGTTGAGGAAGGCTTGATCTACAGCTTTTCTTTTAGAAAGGGCTGCTGCAAGGCTTTTGATCTGGTTGGCTAGGTGAGTGGCAGAATGTCTGTCATGCAATTCCGTGGGTGCTGTGGTCTTTTCGTTGTGCTTTCTGAGTATGACAGTTGTTTTATTTTGTAATCTGCTTTGAAGAATTGTAGATTGGGCAGTTACTTGTGCATTGTTTCGGGGTTTTTATTTTCAAAGAACCAAAATTGTGTGTGCTTTCTGTCTTTGATGGAGGCAACACTGACACTACAGCAAAAGATCTCTTCAGGTTTATGTTGGTGGTTGTGAGACCCGTAGTTACTCAGCACTGGAAAAAGGAAGGTCTTGCCATTGCAAATTGGTATGCCAAGCTATGGAGTAGTTAACATACTGAGTTAGAGTAAATGAAAAACCTGGAAGATCCGGAATATTTTGTCTATGTTAAGTAAAATTTTATATCTCATGTGAGCCATACTTATCAATGAGGGATTATTCCATTACAATGCAAACAATTATGGAATGAGTTGGTAACTGTATCAGTATGAATTTTAGTACAAACTAGGTTTTTTTCCTAGCATTCTTCAGGATGTTTTGTTCTTCTTTGAGTATGTAGTCCTCTCAGCTCTTGAGAGAACTCTGAAATATTACTGTTGTGCTTTAACTTAGTTCTTTAAAATAAAATATATTTTTTGTCCCACCTAAATGATTTTTCACAATTGTAATTTCAAAACATTAAACTCCTCCTCTGTTGCCTAGCCTAGAACATTCTGAACTATATTAATCTTCAAGTGCACAAGAATTCGCAGTTAATCATTTTCAAAGACTTGAGTAATTTCATCAACAGGATGTGCATCTCTTCCTTGAAATAAGATGCAACATAGCAAATGTATACTGCTGCCTAGTTTTGAAATAGAGAATCAAATTTTGTTAGATGTGAAGCAGGTGCTGGGTAATTTTTTAATTTTAATCTGCATTGTAATAAAGCCTTAGCTGATGTTTTAAAATGTCACTCTTAATGGTTACTGTATTAGTTGAACACATATATATTGACTTCTTAATTATCACTATAATAATTAAATACATATTTGACAGCTTAACGTGAGTTAATTGTGGGTCTGGTACATCCCTCTCTTGCAAGGGATTGCAAGACTCAGAGGGAATAATATTGCTAATGTTTGAAAAACTTCTCATTATTTCAGAATAAAGCTTTGCTCTTTGCAACCCCCGCAGCTCCCCATTCCTTTTTGTATCTTGCTGTTCCCAAATAAGAAACTTTCCTCTGGATCTCTCATCTTGCTCCCTGTTCTGCTTGTCGATATGCCAACCTGGACATGGGTGGCAGGAGAGGCCTGGCCACAGAACGTAGTTCTGCCTGAACCCAGAGCTCCGTACAGGACAGGTATCCTGGCCCCAAGCTGTGCAGGGCTTTGCACACCAAAACCAGCACTTTGAACCTAGCCTGGTAGCTAATTGGCAGCCCATGCAATTCTTTCAGCAGTAGCATAATACAGTGGCGATATTCTGCCCCAGTGAGCCGTCAAGCTGCCATGTTTTGAACTAGCTGAAGTGTCTAGGTCAGCCTCAAGAGTAGTCCAACAGAGAGGACATTGCAGCTTGTGGACAAGCTAACCTGATCCAGAATCGGCCATAGCTGTCTCACTCACTGAAGCTGAAACAAAAAAAAATTCCTTCCAGTAGCACCTTAAAGACCAACTAAGTTAGTTCTTGGTATGAGCTTTCGTGTGCATGCACACTTCTTCAGATACGAAGAAGTGTGCATGCACACGAAAGCTCATACCAAGAACTAACTTAGTTGGTCTTTAAGGTGCTACTGGAAGGATTTGTTTTTTGTTTTGACTATGGCAGACCAACACTGCTACCTATCTGTAACTGAATCACTGAAGCTGGTAAAAGACACACATAGCCACTGAGGTCACCTGGGCCTCTGGTAATGGAGAACACCCCCAGACGATGAACCTTCTCCTTTGGTGGGGGCAGGGGGTAGGACTGCATTCAAAGCAGGCAACTGACCAATGATGAGAGGTTGTGTTGATGTCAGATGGGAGCAGTCCCCAGCAGGTCTTCTTATCAGTTAGGCATACCTGCAGAAGGCAGGTCAATTCTATTTTTGAACCCACTACCAAGGATTTTAGGGACGCGGGTGGCGCTGTGGGTTAAACCACAGAGCCTAGGACTTGCTGATCAGAAGGTCAGTGGTTTGAATCCCCACGACAGGGTGAGCTCCCATTGCTCGGTCCCTGCTCCTGCCCACCTAGCAGTTCAAAAGCACGTCAAAGTGCAAGTAGATAAATAGGTACCGCACCAGCGGGAAGGTAAACGGTGTTTCCGTGCGCTGCTCTGGTTTGCCTTAGTCATGCTGGCCACATGACCCAGAAGCTGTATGCCGGCTCCCTCAGCCAGTAAAGCGAGATGAGCGCCGCAACCCCAGAGTCGGTCACGACTGGACCTAATGGTCAGGGGTCCCTTTACCTTTACCTTACCAAGGATTTTAAGGCTGTACCATCTGCAGGGGATAGCTCTGGGCAAATGGTATTCTTCATCATACTTGCAAATTGTTACTTCCTCCAAACTGGTAATCACTGTTTGCAGTTTTAACATATCCAACCTGGCATGAGGCTTCCACAGGTGGATTAACTGAACCTTCACCTATAACTTAGAAGCAGTAGTTTACATTTGATTTATATTTACTGTGATTTTGAAATGGAAATAAGGCATGTAGAGTTGTGGCAAGACTGGATGTGTTGACACTCTTTCTTCCAGTGTTGCTCATTGTAAGCACAGATTTAGCCACAATAATAACTATTCATTATCAACTAGTATTAGGTTCTGTTTTGTTTACGCATTTGGCCTCACAGGTTTATACCAGGGGAATCCAGTCTTTTGGGCCATGGGGGACATTCAGAAATGGTTTTCAGCTATGTTTACTCAGAGGAAAGCCACTGAAATTAATGGACCTAATTTAATCATGTTCATTTTCAGTGGGTCTACTCTGAGTAAAACTTAAACTATTGTAAGGTAAAGGAACCCCTGACCATTAACTCCAGTCATGACCAACTCTGGAGTTGTGGCGCTCATCTCGCTTTATTGGCCGAGGGAGCTTCCGGGTCATGTGGCCAGCATGACTAAGCTGCTTCTGGCGAACCAGAGCAGCGCACAAAAATGCTGTTCTGTTGTGGGCACCAGAAAATACCAATTTCACAGAAGATACTCGGAGACACCATTGAAGTCAGGGGGTCATTCCACGTCATGTCAAGACAGTCATGTCACCCACCGTCTCAGATTTTGATGAAACTTGGTGTACCTCCTTAAATTTTTTCCTTCTATCTCAAACAGTTTTAATTTTATAGCACTTCAAAGTTTCGTGAAATCTCTGTTGTCTGTTCCTCTTGAGACCCTTGGCACATGTACATTTTTTCTTCTTCCCCATAACCAATGATCAGATCTCTTTGAAATTTTACACAGAGTGCAATAAGAGGATGAGGATTTCAGGAAAAAATACACCATTCAAAAGATTTTATAAATGCCAAATATGTATATAATTAATGTACTTTTTTTGGTGGAAAACCTAGGTTTAGAAAACCTCAATTTTCAGCATGTGGGTATGATGGGACTCAAAGTTTTTGATGTTGAAAATTATCACAAAGATATACTCTTTCTTGACAAAGAATGAAATTTATGGGTTTTTTATTCCCTGTTAACATTTTTTTTACCTTTTTTGGACATTGTGGGGAAAAATGGCTACTGGGTACAACTTTCCTACAATCCATAACTGTAATAGAAAAAAATAATGAAACAAAGTTGTTCATCATAAAAATTAACATAACAGTATGCACTTTCGGGGGGAAACTTATAATATCCAATATTATGTTAAAAGGGTAAAGGGACCCCTGACTGTTAGGTCCACTCTGGGGTTGCAGTGCTCATCTCGCTTTAATGGCTGAGGGAACCTGCGTACAGCTTCCGGGTCATGTGGCCAGCATGACTAAGCCGCTTCTGGCAAACCAGAGCAGTGCACAGAAACATCGTTTACCTTCCCGCCTATTTATCTACTTGCACTTTGACATGCTTTTGAACTGCTAGGTTGGCAGGAGCAGGGACCGAGCAACAGGAGCTCACCCCGTCGCGGGGATTCAAACCACCGACCTTCTGATCAGCAAGTCCTAGGCTCTGTGATTTAACCCACAGCGCCACTCGCATTCCAGCAAATATTATGCTAGAAATATATATATAAAATTAAAAAATAGTCCAGTAGCACCTTAGAGACCAACTAAGTTTGTTCTTGGTATGAGCTTTCATGTGCATACACACTTCTTCAGATATGATATTATGTTAATACATGTAAAATGTACATGTGCTGAGGGTAACGTAGATTTCATGAAACTTTGAAGTGCTATGAAAATAAAACCATTTGAGATAGAGAGGAAAAAATTAAGGGGGTTTCTTTCAACCACAAGAGAAGGGTGTAGACCAAGTTTCATCAAAATCTGAGATGGTGGGTGACGAAACCCTTGTTTTTTTGCGTTGATCTGATGTGGAATGACCCAGGGAGAGATGGAAAGAAGGACTATGGCATAAGAGGATGGGTTGACAAGTGATGAAAAAGAGTTATTTTGAGTTATCTCTCCTAAGAAACCTCATTAGCTAAGAAGCCATACTATCTCTCGAGTTTGATTTCTTCATTGTCCGGTTTCTTAGGAAAGATGACTCCAGATAATATCCCTAACTCCCCTACTACTTGTCAGCCCTTCCTCTTATCCTTTAGTCCTCCCTTTCCTAAGCTTAGGCCATTGGGAAAGAGGGCAGCGGCATAGTAGGGATAAGCCAGAAACCAGAACCACCTGTGCCTCCGCTGAGAGGCAACAGCACTGAGATCTGTGGCTGCAGCCACAGGAGGACGACGAGGCAAAGGCTCCCTCGGTGCTGACTTAGCAGTGAAATGGGACCAGGACCCTGGAGAATGCAGGATGGGAATCTTGACCTTGCAACACAATAAAATTACTGCATTTCCTGTTAAGTGTAACTAAAGCAACTATTGTCTCCAATTCTGGGAATAGAAATTGTGTGCCCCATGCCAGGTGAGCCTGCTCATCTTCTACAATTGGCCACTGAGGCCTTGCTCTCTGGGCTTTGTGGGATAAGGCCTTTTTAGTATGTAGTGGGGCTGAACTTGTATGTGTGGGTGAACTTTATATTAAGTGCATATTTGTGTGTGTGTTTTCAGACACTTCCTTCTTGATAATTGGCTTCTAATACTGATTTCCTGTTCTGAAAGTAACTTGACATTGGTTTTAGGAGGAAAATATGTAGGGCATGCATTGGATAGGTGCTAAAAGACCACTTTGTTGTCTTAGTTACTGCACTGCAATCGCTCAGTGTATATGCATTGCTCTGGCCAGTGCATATCTATTGCATAAAGGGAGACAAAACAAATGTACAGTAGTTACAATGACCATTGTTTTGCTTCTTCAGGATGAGGGCTCGCGAAACAGGATACCTGAAAGAGTTTCTGGTGGGCTTCCTAAGCCCGCTTGGCTTGCTGCCCTTGCTGGGGCGGCTCTTCTCTCGCCGCTTGGCCTCGGCCGGAGCCCCGCGCTCGGCTCCCGGGGAGGCGCCGGAGGCTGAGCCGCGTCGGGGGCGGGGCGCGGGCGGAGTCCGGCGGGGAAGTCGCGTCGCTTCCGAGGGGGACCCGCCAGTCCCGGGCGAGGCGTCGCGGCGACCGCGGAGATGCCGGTGAGAGGAGGCGGCGGCGGCGGCGGGGGCTCTGTGCTGCGCGCGGCCGCCCTGCTCTCGCCGTGGCTTCGGGTGAGTGGGCGGAGGCGGGCGGGCGGGCGGGCAGCGGCGCTGGCCTTCCGGGCGGAGGAAGCCCTTCCCCGGAGCTGCCTTCGCAACTCGCTTTGTGGACCTTTCTGCCGAAGAGTTGAAGTGTCACAGGCCTTTGGCCCCCTGCCGACGGTTTTCTTTCTCCATCCTCCTCTTCTGCCAGCTGAGAGGAACAGGTCATGAGTCTGAGGAAGGGAGCTCGAATGTCCCAGTCAGTTTGTTAAACTTTAATATGCGCCAAGACACTCTGTTTACGTTTTTCATATACTCTGAAAATCCAGTGTTAAAATCTGAGGTGTGTGACCTCTTTGCTGCATTGTTTTGATTTTATGTACTTCTTTTTTATGCATCAATTTTATGTATAACTTTCGTCTTTGTTTGGTTTGAGAATGGTGGGGTTTTATGGACTAACTTAAAAGGCATGCTTCCATAAAAGAATAAGATCCTTTATGCTGTTTTTATTCCTTTCACTTATATTAATTTAACATAACTGTAAATTATGTTCACCTTGATCATTAGCTGGCTGTACCTAGGAGTTTCACTGAGAAGAATGCTTTATATTAATACCCAGATAGCCTAATAACATAAAGTGAGATAACAATTACTGGGATTGCATAACATGAGTAATGAAGGCTGAGATGCAGTGACAAGCCTGTGGCCATCCATCAAGCCCCATGATTCATATTCAGGTTTAACACATACTCTGCTTGAGATTTCCGTGTGTATGAGTTTATGGAGATGACTCCACAAAGAGAATCATTGGGAAAACTTGCAAAGAGAACTACGTATTTCTCAATTGCTGGGGGTGTGGCGACTTCATAAGTACGTGTTGAAAAATCTCCCTAGAAAGTGCAGTCTGGGTTTGAAGTCATTGTAGGGATCATATAAGCTTAAATTTAGAAGGAACTATGAGGCTCATTACGGGACGCGGGTGGCACTGTGGGTTAAACCACAGAGCCTAGGACTTGCTGATCAGAAGGTTGGCGGTTCAAATCCCCGCAACGGGGTGAGCTCCTGTTGCTCAGTCCCTGCTCCTGCCAATCTAGCAGTTCGAAAGCACGTCAAAGTGAAAGTAGATAAATAGGTACCACTCCGGCGGGAAGGTAAACGGCGTTTCCGTGTGCTGCTCTGGTTCGCCAGAAGCGGCTTAGTCATGCTGGCCACAGGACCCAGAAGCTGTCTGCGGACAAATGCTGGCTCCCTCAGCCAATAAAGCGAGATGAGCGCCGCAACCCCAGAGTCGGTCACGACTGGACCTAATGTTCAGGGGTCCATTTGCCTTTACCTTATGAGGGTCATTAATCCAATGTGGGAATCTTTTGTCCAACATGGGGTTTGAACTCACGACCATGAGATTAAGAGTCTTCTGTTCTACTGACTGAGCTGTTCCAGCCAAAATGCTGAAAGACAAGGAGTCCTACTGATACTTTTAAGTTAAAGGCTGCAGGTTGATTTAAGCTAGGAATTGAATAAGAAATTAAATTAATTTGTTAAATAATTCTGCTGGCCAGGATAGACCTGCTACTGCTGGTCATAATGTCTGTGGTATAAAGCAGCTTACCTTCCTTCCTTTAGCCATTCTATCTTTATCACTTTGTATCTAACCTCTGTCATAATTTCTGTAGTATAAAGCTCGGATGTTTTATTTAACATATTAAAAATACTTAGTTTAAATTTTGAGCATAAAATTGGCATGTTGTTCAACAAGATAATATAGTAAAAATATGATATGCAGCCCAACTGTATGAGGCAGCGAAACCAATTGTACACAATAGTGCCAAATGATTATTTTTGTTTTCAGCTACTTTTTGTATTATTTGTTTCCTTTGACATGAGCTACAGACGGCAAAAAAAATTAGCTATAAAAACCTGTATTAAACTTTTGGCAGTATAGCTGTTGTTTGTTTTGCTTGGTTGTCTTAAAATTACGGTAGAGGCCCTTTGAGAGTACTGCTTGCTAATTCCTTCTAGGTTTTGGCAAAACTCCCAAGACTTTTAAGTAAGGTCATTTACTTCACCTCTGAGCTACCTTTGACATTGGCAGTGGTGTCAGTTTTATGTAAAAGTTTGAATTAGGAAAAAAAAATCCTATGCAAAACCAAGTAATTTGCAGTGGGAAATGTTCAGTTGGTGTCAGAAAATTTTCTGATGCCCTTGGAAATGATGTTAGCATGTTTATTTTACTTGCAGTTAGTAAACAAAGCTAAAAACTTTGAAACTGGCAGCTTGCCTAATACTAATTTGCAGTTGGCACCTATTCTTATGAAACCCCTTTTTACTTTGTGTGCAGAAAATAATGCAGCGGAAAATACTCTCATTTTTGAAAAGCTTCTACCCCCTTACACTGTGTCCTTGGGAGTTGGGTGACTTTTAGGCTAGTGAGCAAGACCTCAGGTACATCTGCCATACAAACTGGGACCTTCTTGCTAATTTCTCATGGTCAGGAAGCACATCTTGACTCATAGATGGTTAATGGAAGATAGTGTCTTTGTAGGTTGAATTGGATTCTTAAGCTGCTGGAACAAACCCAGATTTTGGCTACTTTATGAGATGACCAGGATATCTAGTTCATCAGCTTGGTGTGAGTACCTACCATGGTGGGGGGAGGAGGAGGAGGAGGAGGAGGAGGAGGAGGAGGAAGAAGAAGAAGAAGAAGAAGAAGAAGAAGAAGAAGAAGAAGAAGAAGAAGAAGAAGAAGAAGAAGAAGAAGAAGGAGAAGAAGAAGAAGAAAAATAATGTACTGCTTCAAGCTGATTTATTTCCTGGTATCAACAAACACCAGGACTCACAGGCCCCAGAGAGGCTTATGGCTTATCCTTAAATATGTTTGCCTCTTTCTTTTTTCTTCCTTCTCACTCTGAAGCAGCGAGCAGAGAGAGGTGCCTTAAACCCCACAATTCTTATAATCCCCATAATTCCTGTGGACATGTATACTTTGGGCTCAGCAGAATTTTGGGGTACTAGAGATGGTGGCTGCTTCTCTCCTGAACTCCACCCCAAGACCTGCCATCTGGGCTTGCAAGCTTGAGCGGTGGAGCTTAGCACCGCACTCAGCAGAGAAGGACTAAACAAAGTAGCATCAGCCATCACTATAATTTCCCCCAACAGGGAGGAAGGACTGCCAGAGCCAGTCTTGCAGGTAGATACAGCAGAAGCAATATTAGGCCAAACTGCTGTGTCTGTGTGTTTGACTCAGTGCCATATCTTTTAAAACTACCTCAAAAAGTATTTATTGATTTACACTGAAAAGACTGGCAATGGTTCCGCTCCCAAGCTTGTCATTAACTTTGATGAGATTTGTTTATACTTTTTGCTAAAACAAAAAGAAAAATCCACATGTAAAATTCAACTTCAGTAGAAAAGCATAATCTTCTTTAGCGTTACAAAGGCAAATGTATGAAGAACTGCCTCCTTGCCTACCCTCCCGTTTTTATTCTCCTTTATGTCATCCAAAATAAAGGAAAATCTGTTCTTTATGCATGCCAGCCGCCCTCTTTGATTGCACAAACAAGGCAGGCTACCCATTGCGTCAACTGCTGAACTGAACCCTTTCAGTCACAAGATTGTCTGGAAAAAAATATTTAATGTGAAGTGAACTTTGAAGCACCCTCCTCTCTTACATGCTTCGCTAGAAAAAATGGTTAATAATAATAATAATAATAATAATAATAATAATAATAATAATAAAATTTATTTATATCCTGCCCTCCCCAGCCGAAGCCGGGCTCAGAGCGGCTAACAACAATAAAATAATACAACATTCTAAAATCATTTCATTATAAATAAGTTCAAATCAGATTAAAGGCAACCATTGGGCTAGAGTTCTGTGAGGATTCCGAGTCTTCTCATTGTTTTCGTCCTCTTCACACTAAAAAGAAAGAAAAAAAGCATTAGGCAGAGGGCAGCCCTTGAAATCTTAGCTTTCAGCCTGTTGAAACAAATGCCTGGTTGTAGTTAAATTTCCCATTCCTCAGTCCTTGTTTTCCTAAGGGTGTGAGTGTGGAAATGTTGCAATTCTATTGTCTTTTGGTTCTTTCTGAACAGCTAGTATGTTGTTAGCTAAACTGAAGTCATAACTGAGAAGCAATTTCTGATGCTTTTTCTTGTTATGAAAAATGGGGAAGGGTATCTTTTAATGAGATTGTGTACAATGAAATTTCGGAAGGATTAGAATCTGAAAGGTGTTTTTTTTTGCTCCATCCTGAGGTGTTTGAACCAATATCATCAAAAGGTGAAAATATAATGTGTTCCCTGTAAGAAAAACCCTGGGGCCTCATTTGAATGGTAGAATGTTTGGGGCCTGGTGGGCGGGGCTTGAGTCTTTTGCTCCAGAATCAGCCCCTCCCTTCAGGGTGGTTCCGTTCAGAGGGACCAAGAAGTAGGATGTGATCTACGATCCAGTGTAAAACTGGCAGTGATCTACCACCCAGGGGTGGGTGCAGGGAGGGTGTGCGTGCTGACAGGTAGGCATGGGCGCGCACAGGCGAGAGGAGCTCAGGGTGAGGTGGTGTGGCGATCAACCAGAATTCATCCCAGGATTGACTGGTAGATCGCGATCAACGCCTTGAACATGTCTGCTGTATTTAGTTTCTCTCATTCTGTTATTTCGTTACAGTTTTCTCTCAGTTTATTATTAAAGCTTAGTTTACATTTACGTGAGCCACTTATTTTTCTGAGAGAAAAAGAAACTCTGCTGAGGAAAGGTGTAGAATATCCTAAACTTGGGTGAGTGAAGGGATATTCCCAGTTTACCAGGAGGATTGGTTTGGTTAATTATCCCCCATCCTCTACAACATTTCCATCCTACAAAAACACTTAAAGCTTACTATAGAGAAGTGAAGAGTTCAGGTATAAAGAGTTCATTTGTATAAAGAGGCAGGGAAACCTGTAAGACACTTCTCTGCCCAGAAATGTTGGCATTTGCACCCAAGAACTGTGCACCCATTTTATCCAGCGTGCAGCTAGTGACCTCCCTTGGGTTCCTGAATGGCAGGAGGCTGCCCATTGCAAGACAGAACTTGCAAAGAGAATATTGAAATGAGTTGCCCCGGGAGGAGTATCTGACGCCAGTACAGGCTGCTTTTATAGAAGTAGGGCAAGGTCTGAGAGATTCATATGGACAACTTGTTTTCCTGGGTTATCATCACAAGAAGGCCATGGAAGAGATAAGTTTTTCTGGAAAAGAAATCAGTTAAATGGGGCCTTGTAGCTGATCAATTGATGCTTTGTTCCCTAGCTAATGACATCTAGCAGTTCCTCTAAAAAGCCTTTTTGCAAATGTATCAAGAAAGTTATGCCTATGTCAGTGGGCATTACTCTCTCCATTCAGATCCTGAATTTTCTTGCCCAAACCTAACAATTGCAGCACAAACAGTTTACAATGGATTATACAGTAGAACAAAGACTCCAGTGTCTGGAAAAATCCTCAGAATTAAGCAAAGAGGTTTCTTGCGGTAATTGTCCTAATTCAATTCTCAGTTAAATGGCTGAATATAGTTTAAGCCTTTATTTCCGTTTTAATTGGTGGTGTCAGAGAGTATGCATACAAGTCAGGCTCACACTGCTAAGTCTGTTAGTAGGTTAACGTATGAGTTCAGGTTGAAATTATTTCCTTTATTTCTTTTGGCAATATATCACATATAATTTTATATTTATAAAATCTTGTACCTTAAAATATATTTGACTTTGAAGAGAATTCCTGTTGTGTATTAATCTATTTTATCATCCAGTGAAATACATATACAGTGAAAAGTAGTATGTGAATAAGTGGTGAACAATTGTTTTATTAGAACTAGGACAAAGGATATATCAAGTGAGAGTAGTCATTTAAATGGACGGGCTTGAGAATCAAATAGAAACTTAAGGTAAAGGGACCCCTGACCATTAGGTCCAGTTGTGACCGACTCTGGGGTTGCGGCGCTCATCTCGCTTTATTGGCCGAGGGAGCCAGTGTACAGCATGACTAAGCCGCTTCTGGCAAACCAGAGCAGCGCACGAAAACGCCGTTTACCTTCCCGCCGGAGCAGTACCTATTTATCTACTTGCACTTTGACGTGCTTTCGAACTGCTAGGTTGGCAGGAGCAGGGACTGAGCAACGGGAGCTCACCCCATCGCTGGGATTCGAACCGCCGACCTTCTGATTGGCAAGCCCTAGGCTCTGTGGTTTAACCCACAGCGCCACCCGCGTCCATTTGTTGCGCTATAGAATCATAGAATTGTAGACTTGGAAGGGACTCCAAGGGTCATCTGGTCCAACCCTCTGCAATCTAAAAATCTCAACTAAAGCATCCATGACAGAGGACTATCCCACCTCTGCTTCAAAAACTCCAAGGAAGGAGCGTCCAGCACCTCCAATTTAGAATTCATCAGCTGAAGACCACTAGATAGTCCTCCAGAGTTAGCTTGAAACACTGAATTCCTCACAACCAAAAACATATTTTTAAGACCTCACTGAATAAATTTTCAAAATTAAGCATCACCCCTAAAATGACACGCCCGAGTTGTAGAGAACGTCCATATTCCTACCTCCCTGTTGCTTTGCTATTTTAGAGTGGGGGGGATGGTTGCCAGTTATTATTCATAACATTGACTTCTTTAGAACCTGGGCCAAATTATCCGTTGGGTAGATACTACTGGGATTCATTGGTGGAGCATGTCTTCATTGCGCCTGGGGCAGGTGCGCCAAGGGGCGGCGCCCAGCCCTCACTGCTGATGAGACGCCAGCCCCAATCTGCTTTGCAAGGCTGGGATAATGTCAGTCTCTCGGAGCGGCTCAGGACGTGAGAAGAACGCAACAGCCAGATGCATTAGACCTCCAGTTATAGGGCAGTATAATAATAATAATAATAATAATAATAATAATAATAATAATAATGGCCACATGCCCTTCGATCCCAGCGTCACCCTCACTTTGCTGGTGATATGAGTACAAGTGACAGCAAAAATATAGCCAAAAAAACAAACCACAATCCCTAGTTGAAATAAGCCAAGAATAATGATTTGTTGAAGCTGCTCATCAGAGCAGGGAGCAAAGCAGGTGCAGGTTCTCCCTCCCCACGCCCACCTGCTCCACATGGTCAGTTCTTGGTCTGACCCTTAGGTGGAAAAATATTCCCCAATTATGGCCTGCTGTAATGTGTGAATGCATCCTACACAACACAAATATTCACTTAATATTTGGGGGGGGGGGCTGTGAGAGGACCACAACATTCTTTTGATTGTAATTTTAAAAAAAACTGATTTTAATGTTGTATTTTGAGTTGTTGTGACCTGCTCTTGGGCAGGTAATAAATCAAATTATCATTATTAGTGCTGAGGGAGTGGCCAGGTGCATTGGAAGAGATGAGCAAATTCCATGGAGAAGTTGTTAGCTTGTTATATGGTGTACCCTGCTCCTTAAGTGAGTACAGTGGTACCTCGGGTTATATACGCTTCAGGTTAAGAACTTTGCTTCAGGATAAGAACAGGAATCGTGCTCTGGCGGTGCGGCGGCAGCAGGAGGCCCCATTAGCTAAAGTGGTGCTTCAGGTTAAGAACAGTTTCAGGTTGAGAACGGACCTCCGGAAGGAATTAAGTACTTAACCTGAGGTACCACTGTATATAATTGCAACAGAACTTGAGGCGGGCTGCTAAGAGCAGAGAAATGGCTTTTGTTTTCTGACACTTACTTTGAAAAGTATAAATCTGTGGTTTTATAAGTTTAGTTGTTCCTGGCTCAAATTTTAAATAATTAGTTATATCCTGTTGGAGACGTTTGAATGTATTGTCACTGGTGTTCTTTGTGGTTGCAAGAAATAATGTGCATGCAAAAGTCAGTAGCTAACAAGTTTGGGTGCTGTTTTTAAAGTCCCTCCTCTAATGTTAGATGTTGAAGCTTTTCACTGAAACAAACTTGGGCAATGGCAATAGCTTTCTCTTCATGGCTCCAGATCAATTTGATGAGCTATTTGAAGGAGCCCTGCCGCCTCATGTGCCACAGTGGTGACTGCATCTAATAATAGGGCGACAAAGTGTGAGCCTGTAAAGTAGGGGCAGCCAACTGGGTGCCCTCCAGGTGCTGTTGGACTACAACTCCCTTGCCCATTGGCCATGCTGACTCGGCCTGATGTTATTTGTAGTCCAGCAACACCTGCAGGGAACCCTGTTGGTTATGCTGTAAAGCTGTTTCCCAAACTTTGAATAATCATGTACTCCTTCTGAAAGTTTATTCTTGCTGGCATTCCCCTTCTTAGAAGAAGATAACGGGGGAGTAGTTTTAATAATACTATTTTAGCTTTGAATTGTTTTATGCAGCTAAAAAAGCTATGATGAATTATAATTAAAATTTCTGCCGTGTACCCTTTGAACCCCATTCATGTCCTGCTGAGGGTACATGTACCACACTTTGGGAAACACTCCTGTAAAGGATCGAGCCTTATGCCTCTGCTTTCAAGTGGCAGAACTAGCCAGCTTCCCTTGAGCACCAGGACTTCCCAGTTGCAGGGATGGCATCATGGTGAGGGTTGTGAGAGAGGACCAGTAGTTCTGAGCCAAGGAGCATCCAAGACTGTAGGTGGCTGGCTGAAGGTGCACTTAGAGATGCTTAGCTTTGAAGTAGCAGGTGTCTTGAGCTGCAAGTAAACGGGTCTCTTCTAATATTTTCAGAGAGCTCTATTGGCAGCCTTGTCTAGGTGTTGGTCCCAGGAATGATAGTGTTAGGATTAGCCTCTCTGAAACACTTTCCTGTACAAGCCCCATCAAATGAGGAGTAAAGTAAAAGGTAAAGGGACCCCTGACCATTAGATCCAGTCATGACCAACTCTCGGGTTGCGGCACTCATCTCGCTTTATTGGCCGAGGGAGCCGGCGTACAGCATGTGGCCAGCATGACTAAGTCGCTTCTGGTGAACCAGAGCAATGTACAGAAACACCGTTTACCTTCCTGCCGGAGCGGTACCTATTTATCTACTTGCACTTTGACATGCTTTTGAACTGCTAGGTTGGCAGGAGCAGGGACCGAGCAACGGGAGCTCACCCTGTCGCAGGGATTCGAACCACCAACCTTCTGATCAGCAAGTGCTAGGCTCTGTGGTTTAACTCACAGCACCACCCGCATCCCTCAAATGAGGAGGAGTAGTAGTTACAAAATAGTCTTCTGTCCCATGTTTTTAGACCCTGCTTAGTCATGCTTTATTTATGTAATGATGAAAGAATTGGAGAAATCTACCTTGTCCATCTAAAGTATCTGCTGTGGGCAGTGATACTACTGTACAAATGGTGGCTTTACACACACACACACACACACACACACACACACACACACATTTTAAAGAGAATCCCCAGAGAACTTACAGGAACATTCTAAATTTGATACTTAGCTGCAGAAATCCTAGGAAATGTATACAAACTAGTGGCTTTTAGAAGTTTGCCTGCCTATCTGTTGTATTAAGACTTAAGTGAATCTGGTAAAAATAATTTGAATGGAAAAAGGTTTTTTGCTTTCCAATTATCTCTGTGTGTGTGTGTGTGTGTGCGTGCGCGCACGCGCGCGCGCGCGCGCGCTCCTTTCTTTCATCTGTCTTGTCAAATAGCTGCTTAATACCACCATCTAGTGGAAAATTAGTTTATAGGTCATTTGCTGTTTTAACACCCATTACTTCTGTAGCAGGGGACGCAGGTGGCGCTGTGGGTTAAAGCCTCAGTGCCTAGGACTTGCCGATCGAAAGGTCGGCGGTTCGAATCCCTGCGGCGGGGTGCGCTCCCGCTGTTCGGTCCCAGCGCCTGCCAACCTAGCAGTTTGAAAGCACCTCCGGGTGCAAGTAGATAAATAGGGACCGCTTACCAGCGGGAAGGTAAACGGCGTTTCCGTGTGCAGCTCTGGCTCGCCAGAGCAGCGATGTCACGCTGGCCACGTGACCCGGAAGTGTCTCCGGACAGCGCTGGCCCCTGGCCTCTTAAGTGAGATGGGCGCACAACCCCAGAGTCTGTCAAGACTGGCTCGTACGGGCAGGGGTACCTTTACCTTTACCTTTTACTTCTGTAGCAGCTGTACCAATCAATTTAATTATACTGGCCATTCGTATTACTCCAAATTCACAGTAACTGCCGATATGACCATTAGTGAGTGATTCAGCACCAAATTAAAGGGTTTATCTATTTTTGTGTCATAAACTAACAGTTCTGTTTCCTTGCCTTTCAGTGTGTTTCTGTAAATTCAGAAGCTGCTTAAATTAAGGAGCCATTCAGATCCCATTACCAGAAACAATGAGTTATGAAGCTGCAACTTGAGGGCAGAAGGAAAATGAGCCATGGTTAAAAAGCAGCAGCAAACAATATGCATAAAGCTTCTTCACTTGATCCAGAAAAAATGGGTGGAGGGAAATAAAGGAAAATATTAAGCAGGAGGGAGGTAACTCGATATTGAATAGTCTATATTCCCTTGCAGCACCTGAGAGATAGATCAGGTGAAAAGTGCTCAAAAGCCTGTCATTGGTTTGGGTAACTTGGTTTATCTTATTTACTCTAGCTCAGATGTATGTGCCCAAAGGCAGAGATGTTCTTTTGAAGTCTAGCGTTAGGAGCTGAATGCTGGCCTTCCACACTGTAAGGACGGGTCCTGCTCCTCGGCTTGTCTTTCCACTTGTTCTGTCTCAGCTGCACTTCGGCCACTTCCCATATGCAGCTTCAACAAGGAGTGAGTTGCAGATGTCAAAGACCTTACAGCTGAAGCAGCACAAAGATTTCATATCACCTCAAAAGTAGAGACTTGCTCCTGAGTAAACATCCATAGGACTGTGGTGCAAGTGATGCACAGGCATGTGAACCAGCCCATAGTTTTTTCATTTTCGTTCATTACATACATCTCAAATTTTTAACATTTGCTATATATTCCTCCCTCCCTCCCTTCCAAGACTTCCCCCAACTTGCGTTTCTGGTTTGTTTCTATTTTCATCTGCTTTGCTGTCTCTCAACAGAAAAAGTTATCAATAACATAACATCAAGCCTTAAACATAATCTTTTTTTACTATCTTCCAAACATTTTCTAATGCTGATAATGTGAATGTTTATTTAAATCCTGCCATCAAGTTTGTTGCCTTTCTTTGTTTCTGAAAGTATAATATGAATAACCATTCATATTACACTCTTTTTCAAAGTCTCTGTTGTCTTTTTCTCTTAGTCTTTTTGTCATTTTTGCTGGTTCTGCATAGTTCCTCAACTTCTTTTGCCATTGTCCTTTAGTTGGTATTTCTCCAGTCTTCCAGTTTTGTGCAATCAACA